>NW_008825271.1:6355333-6380410 GCF_000699105.1 Pygoscelis adeliae
TGTGCACATCCAAAGAAGCCTGAGGTATGTAGAGATAGTGTGATATGAGAGAAAGAGTTGACATCAAAATTCAGCTGGAGCTGTCACAAAAAAGAAAACAACAGCAGAGGACAAGAAAACCTGAGGAGTGGCAGCAGTGAGAACATTGAGGTGCAGTGAAAGGAATTGGTGCTCTTACTGTTGTGTAAGGTCTTCTGTTTAATTCCAGACTTGGTCAAAACCTGGCAATGGGAGGAAGATATTTCAACTGATTTTGTGCTTTCTTATCTCTATTGATTTCCCTTTGGGAGCAATGCACTTGCTCATGGACGCTTAAGGGTTCTTGTCATGTGCTCTGGCTGGCTGTAAGGCCTTGTGTTTTGCATAGGGAACACCCTGCAGAAAGGAAACGGGTAGTACATGTAATTTTCAACATGAGAAATGTTTGTGGATGCTTTCAATGTGGTGTTTTTTTCTTGCTAGTTCTAAAGGTCTTTGGTTTCTGTACTGGCTTTTAAAAATGAGGAGAGAACGCCACTGCAGGGACCATCTGTCTTTGCGTGTTTAATTCTTTCAGAAGTTTTGATAGACTCTGCATTTTCTAAGAGAAATGATTCAGTGAAACTTACTCTTTAGCTTTAGCTTGAGTAGTTTGTATAGTTGAGCTACTTAATTTTTACTTTGCTCAGCTGGTTGTCCAAGCTGAAGATTCTGGCTTGATCAGTTGGGAAGAGATGGGCTCACTGGGCTTGGAATTGGCTAAGAGGGTATGATGAAGAGCAAAAGGACAATGAGGGCTGCTCTGAGAAGGTAAAAGGGCTGTCTCTGTAAGGGCTCTGGGATTGAATCTCAGCAGGATTTGTTTTGTAAACTAATATCTGAAGCTTCTGGGATTTGGTAGAATTAGATTCTGAAGCATGTTATTCCTCTTTCGGTTGTCTCTAGTATTTGTATCAAAACTGTATCCCACAAGATTATATTTTACGCATTTTCTAGTTATTCTTTTTTTCCCCCTACTTATTTACCCTTTTTGGTGTTCTGAAATATATGTATGTTTTCTATGAGTGTTAACACTGCATCTTAAAGTAATGAGTAGGAATTTTGTTTTGGATTCACAGCTCTGTCACCAATGCTCTTTATTGTTTTTTCACTTTGGTTGTAAGTCTAGGTGTGTGTTTAATCTGTTCATTTTGAATTTGAGCTAGTTGAGAATGCTTATTCTGAATGGTATTAACCGTTGTTTTCAGAACATGTCGTTTCTGAAAGCACGCAATTAGAAACTAAGCCCAGGAATTTCTGTGGCAGGTCAGGTACTTCTGGCCTTAACTGTCATTGACTGGAAGAAGAATAAAGCTCACCGTGCCTCTACGAATCACTGAAGCATTCCTTCCCTGATGTTACGATACGTGTCATACACTCTGTTGAGAGACAGTATGAATGTACCTGGTGGATAAATGTTCTCTGGGTAAACTTGGATGTTACTGTGTCTTCTCACTGTGCCTTTTATGATCCACATCTCTCAGACTGATGTGAATATGTAAAATATGAGCTGCTTTTAAAAAAGAGAAGTGTGTATACGTCTAACGACCATGGAAAAAATATCTGAGAGGTGAACTAGATGCTACGGTGAAGTTTTCAAACACCAGCCAACAAAAGAACCCTGATGTGTTTGTTTTCATTCCTGTACTTTTTAGAGCCTATTTCATGATTGTTGATGCTTGATTCAGATTTTAGGAGGGCTTTTGTAGAAGGCAGTGTAGTTGTGTGATTTAAGAGGCTGGTGAACTGCCATGGCCTCTCTGTATGGTGACTGAGAGCAAACTCACCTTGCCTAAATATTCCAAATGCCTGTGAGAGAAAATAAATGAGGGAAAACAACAACAATTTGAGTGAGGAAGAAACAGTTAAAAACAAATGTTTGGGATTGGCAAATAATGGGGAGAGAATTATGCCCAAGATCCTACAGGGCCATGCCATGTTCAGAGTGGTGAAAGGCAAGATGCAAAAGATCTTTAGTCCTTTGTTTTATATCTGAGTCAATATGTTGCACAGATCCATGGGTCAGGTGAACATAAATTGTGCTGTTGGAATTTATCCAGCCAGTAACTTAACCTCTGACTCACCCTAGCAATGGTACAGCATTACAAATGTAGTCTTCAAGGAAGGATGAACAAATTTCTTAAGCCATTGGGCAGAAACAAAACCTTCAAAATCAGTTAAGAACACCTCTTTTTCCACTGCTCTGTCACCCCTCATGCCCTGGGATGTATTTATTGCGGCTAATGCTAGGAAAATTCCATCTGTCCATTTGTGTTCCTTGTTCAGAGTGACTAAAAGTATCTTTCCTCGTTTTGTCCAGCTCATGTTTAGTTCTGTGTCCTTTTAAAAATTTCCAGACCACCAAGTGTGGTGACTCTCAGCTAAGCACATGAATATCTGTGGTTTGACAAACCAACCTCTTTTGTTAATTTACTTCAACAGAAGGGAACATAAAGAAGGGAATGCAAAAGCATGGTTTTCTTGACAGTCCCAGCAGTTTAGGAATTAACTAATTCAGGCCACAGGAATCCTATGTATTACTAAGGGACCTGAAAAGAATGTGTCCCCTCACCTGTGATTTCATTTTACCTTCATGCTCTCCCAAAAACCACCAGACTTGCAGAGCTCCCACTAACGGTGGGGAAGGAGCTTAGTACTTCCAGAAACAAGTAAGGCTGCTTAAGTGCTTAAATCTGGTTTAGCTCTTAAACTATTAAGTATATGAGTTGGAAATGTCTCTTGTGTGTGTAAGGGAACTATTCCCATTTCTAAATTTCCTTTCTCTGGAGTTTCCCCCCATTTTTAATTAAAAAAGGGAGCAGAGCTGGGTAATATTGGTAGGAAGAAGCCAACTCAAGGATCCAATATGAATTTTATGCTACGTAGGTAGCTGGAAGATCCTGCCTGGGTTATGGGGCAGACACTGAAACATTGGACCACTTGCTGAGGTTAATGCTTGATCTCTCAGTCCCCTTGGAAATTATGATCTTGAAATGGGATGGCCTAGAATGACTTACAGTATTTATTTTCCCAAGGCCTGTGAATTGCCAACGCAGGGAGTACTTTTACTGTAACAAAATACCGTGTATTTAAAGCGAATTCCTTCTTTCTGAGGAGAAATGTGACCTCGATTAAATTATTTCTATTTTTAATCAACTTTAAGGTCCCTGGAACTTCTAAAGTTCTCAGCAGCTGTTCCTCAGATGTCTGCTGGCCTGTTGGCCTCACAGATTTCCCCATCTCCTTGGGAGGACTAAGGACTCTGAACACATCCTAAACAGCCAGAGATAACATTTTGTGGCCAAGAAAGACTAAGTGGTGCCCTGAGCTTGGGAAAGGGCTCTGTAAATGGTCTCCAGAGCTTCCCCACAGAGGCTGTATGTTGGAGAACCCTGATAAAGAGCACTTCAGCTTTAATAGTTGTACGCTGATCCCCAAACACTGGATCTTCTTTCTGCTGCCAATCTTTGTTTTGTGCATTATGTTTCCTTTGAGAGCAGAATACAGGCAGAATCTCTTAGGCTCTTGCTTTACTCTTTAATCCAGCACCACAAACCAGAAATCCTTGGGGTTTAAGCAGCTTCACCATTTATTTACACAGGTCTGCAGTGGCTTTTTGTTTTCTTTGTTGTTTCATCTGTGGTTTCCCCCGTGCTGTGTTTTGGATGGTTCTGTTTTCTGTAGGGAATTCTGAAAGGCTGTTTAGCTGCATGCATACTGCCTTCTCTGTACATTCACCTAGTCATCTCTGCACATGGTGTAATACATGACCAGCATCCTCTTCTCAAGGCCATAGTACCTTTTCTTTACTGAAGTAGTTCTATAAACAGCAGAAACACATTTTCCTATGGACCTGTAATCCACAGCGCCTCTGCTTTCCGTATTGCGCTGACCCAAGCTCTGCTTTCATGGCCCTAAAACTCCCTCCTACAGCCCTGAGCTGTTGGTTGAGCAGGTGATAACAGACTCTGGGGCGCTTCCCCAGGTATCCATGTGGTGGTTGCCTCCCTGTGCGTACCCACTGATTGCCTGTCCAGCAGCCACACAGGTAACTATTGAGCTCCTTCTGCAGCCTTTCCTGCACAGTGGAGTTGCCAAATTGAGTCTCTCGGCTCAACCGAGATTCTTACAGATGTGTTTGAGATGTTTGTTTGATGTTCTCAGAAGTTTTAGGAGCTTTGTCCTACCCCTGTCTTATTTGCCTGAAATCAGATGATGAGTTCAAAAGCTAAGGAGAGGGAAAAAGAGGGCAATTTCATGCACCGCTTCAATAGCAAACCAGTCTAAAAATGCACCTCTATACAGTCAGAGACAAGATGTCAGTAAACAGCCTATTGAGTGGCTCGTGTTCCATTACTTACTGTCACAGCAGTGAAATAATTAATTTTTTGGAGCCAGATTATAAGCATATGGTGGAAATGGAAACCTTAGTACTGATTAAGTATTATTATCCAAGTGATTAACTAAAATTTTACCACTCAGACATTGTGTAGTTGGAGTTGGTGGAAGGCAAAACCCAACAATGCCAGTGAAATTTGGATCAGGATGCAGTTATGGTATTAATAATTGTCAAAGGCACTAAATTTTACTGTATTAACCAAATATTGTCATTTATTGTGTCTTAGGTACCCATTGAAAATACATGGGCTACAGTCCAAATACCTGTGGAGATTAACAAGTTGAAGGTTTAGTTCAGGGCACTCCTGAAACCACTCAGGTATTAAAAATGAGGAATACTTCTTGGTACAAAATGTCCTCAAATGTCATCAGTGCAGATGTCCTTTCAGTAGTTGTTATTGATAGTCTGCGAGTAACCAAACCATGACGCAGGTCTGAGGTACCACTTTCCTTTTCCTGGTAGATATGAGATTGTTTAATTGAAGATTTAGTTATGGAATTTTCTCTCTATGAGCAGAATTCCATAGTTTATTGTAGTGAAATTCCTGAAATAGCAGGAAAAAAAAAAGCCTATGAAGGAGGATCAGGGAGTTTAAAGCCAAGATATTAGAATTGCATGGTGTTGCGTGTGCATTGGATTGTAATGAAATCAGACTTGAAAATGCTGTATGTTTGCAGAGGTGGAGTTTTGCCATTGTTGGTTTATTTTCAATTAATTGTATCCACACCAGATAACTGTTACAGGTACTTGAATGGGCTTAGAAATCTTTTTCTTTTGAGATGTCTGATACTTTGCTGCTTTTAAGCTTTAGCACTGGTAGTCAGGTTTTATGTAAATCTGTCAATGTTATTTCTACCATTGGTGATCTTATTTCTGACTACAAGCACTACTATTTAGTTCTGTCAAAGGTGTTTCCATAATTAAATTTATAGTGTAGCTTAATAACAGTTCAGAGAGCATAAAGCTCCCAATGTGTTTTAGTTCTACTTGAAAATGGATACCCAGGCTACAGTTTGGATCAGAGACAGTAAAATTGGATAGCATTTTGTGACCCTAAAGCTTTTCTGTTCAATCACATCTTAACGTTCCACGTTACCGGAATGGAAAAGATTTTTGTACAAGCGTGTTTTGAAGTATTTTAGTACAGTCAAGAAAAATCACAATAAAACAGAACTCTTGGCATTTCTGTGTATTAAGAGCTGTTCTGCTCTTCAAGCTCCTGTTAACTTAAGTGTGAACTGCTTGAATGAGATATTTGCAGGGTCAGGCTGCTTCCAGGCATCTAGATGGAAGATACCCTGGTTTCTTTACTTGATGAAGCATGTTGAATTAGCAGGAAATTACTAGTACCTTGTCTCTCTCCTTCTTGTATTTTTTCATGAGAATAATCAGGGGATAAAAGAAGTTTGTTGCCTAACAGAGAAATAATCAAATGGTCCTTTCACAGTAAAGAAATGACAGCATTAGAAAATCCTATTGACCAAAAGTATTTTGCAGGTTTTGGAAACTGAAGTATCATGAATATAGGCACAGTGCAGATGCCGCAGCTTGAATAAACTTTCTGATCAAGGATACAGGTGTACCTTTGGACAAAAGAATGCAGAGTTGAGTATTGGTCCCTTTTTAGCATGAGCTTTACCCCAGTATATCCTTTAATGCCTGTGCTTACGCTAACAGAAAACCTTTTGATTACCAGTGCCTATAAAGAGCAGATGGTATCTTCTGAATGTGTTTTAATATGAGAAGGTATTGAGTATAGATTGAGACCGCGCATATTTTAAAACAACTGTGTCTGTAAACTCCATTTCAGTGTTACCTGTGCTTTGAAGAACTTACGATATTTAATATGTCTACAGACATCCCATAAATTCCTATTCACCCCACCTGCTGCCCTGTGCTAAGTTCCTGCTGTTACAATTAGAGCTTTGATGAATATTTGGATTGCACTATAAAGTTCTTTCCTTCAAAGATACGGATTTTCCTCATGGAAAAAGCTTTGTTTCTCTTCAGAAACACGCAGGAAAAAAGGATTGTCTTTTGTCCGCAGCTCACCAGTGTTGCAAGTGGAGTGGGTACAGAGCAGCAGTAGTTTCCTATTACCCCAAAAGCTTGGTCAAAAAACCAAGTTTAGCAAAAAAAAAAACATTTTCTTGATGGATATTGTTCTGTGTCTGTTACATGCTTGTTAATCTTGTGACCTTCCCTCCCCCCTCTCCTCCACTTTTCCAGCCGTACGTCAGAAATATCAGAAGTCTCGGTCATAGGAACCTGGCTGGGCTTTCTTTGTTTTCCCTCTTCAGGAATCAGCTATTTAGTATGAGATAGAGTTTTACATATGCAGCTGTCTGAAATTACAGCTCCTTTTTCTGAAAGGGGATGTTTACTGCCTCATTAATACCAGTTAGAAGTCCTACTTTATAGCATTACATTAATAGGAGCAAGGTGGAAACATTAGTGGAAGGCTGAGGTCTGAGATTTTCATTAGTGCTTTTGAGTGTCGTTACTGTCCTTGTAAAGCTACAGGTAAGCCAATGTTCTTGTGAGAAATGCGTGCCCCTTATCTGGCCAGATGGTTTACAGAGCTGTAGATCTATCATTTATCATCTTCCTTGTCTTTCTTCACAAATGACCTCTTTGTGAAGCTTTCTAGTAGACAGCCGTTTGATCAGAGTTGACTTTGAAAGCGTGTCCCCTAGAACTTCCTCGAAGACCTCATTATTTTAATGGTTTAATTTTGTCTTGAAGCATTTGGGTTCCATGGCAAATCTCTTGTATGTGTGTACATACACCCCTGTAAGAGGAAAGTTGAGATCCTGCAGCTACTAAAAATGTTTGTGTTACAATGTCAGGATCTGACCTTTTACAATCCTGATAGAGGGCTCGACAAGAAACCTGGATCATGTACATGCTGCTTTAGGCTTCAAAGGAAAATTGGAGATCTGTGGACATAATATGAATGTCCCTTGTGTTGCTGGGGGATAAGATCCATAGGTGAGATGTATTCTTATAGAAAATGCTTGTCCAGAAGTTTTTCCCTTCAGGGAATTTATGCTTCTGAATGCAACAGTAATCACTAATGGAAAGAGGTTGTGTTCTTAGGTGGACTTCATGTGTGTTATCATTGCACATCTGAGCTGGCACATTGTGTTTGGGTCCTTCAGCCACTGCTGTAATATGAATAATCCATACAAACCCGATCAAAAGCAAAGCCTTACTGTTTTACTGACTGTCTTCTCAGCAAAAGGTCATCTTTGAGCTGATGACCTTCTAGTCCAATGGACAGGATGAAGGGCTACCATTTTTTCCAGATGTCAGATCCAGAAAGATTGAGTGCTTTGCCTGAGGTTATGCTCCTGACTTCCCAAGCGGTTGGGGAATTCTCCTCATTGCCAGACCAGTTTCAGAAATGAAAGACTATCCTACTGCCTCACTTAAGGGTTTTGTTGTGAACTAACAGTTGAGCACACATGTGGCATTTTGCAAGGTGCTGAGGGTTGAAGCTGTCACACTGGCTGACTTTGCTAACGATCTACTCAGAAATTCAGTGTATATATATGGTGACTTCTCTCCTGTTCGCTTTTGAGCTCCAGAATAACATAGTCCTGTAGCTCAAGCTTCTGCACCACAGCATGCCTCAGACTACACAGGCTTGCACAGACTCTTAGGGTTATACTTGTTTCCCACAATTTTCTGCGTGTTTGTCTCTAAACGAACCATGAAATGATTCAGTGCCCGCATGTGGTTTTAATAACAAGCGTATGTGGGCAAATGAGAAAATACAGAATGTTCAACTGGAAGTTTCCAGCATACGATACGGGTTAAAATCGAAGTAGGGTTGTAGTACAGTGTTTGTCAGAGTTGGTTAATTACTTTTGGGTTATATGACATTTTAGATGAGACTTTTCTCTATAACCTTGTAACAACTGTTGAGTGGTGGAAGGCTCCATGCTTAATCAAGGGCAGATTTGGAGCAATAAGCTCCAGTTTGATCTTCACTGGGATCTGATTGTTTTTCTGGGAAGTTTGTGTGTTGTTGTTGGGTTTTGGGTTTTTTGTTTTGCTGCTGTTGTTGGTTTTTTGGGGTTTTTTTTTGTTTTTTTTTTTTGAGCGAGAAAGTGCAGCAAGTAGCTTTCTGATCTTGTTTTAGCTGAGAGTTATGTCAAGGGCTTATACTTCTTTAAATACAAAGTCACACTAGGCATCCACATCTTGAAAACTACAACTGCTATAGATACATTCTAGCTTCAGGTGGTCTTTTCAGAGTCCAGAGCAATCCTTCCCTTCGCCACGTATCCTCAGCTTTGCAAAATTCCTCTGAAAAGACTGTGTCTTTCATTATTATTTTCTTAGAGAGCAATAAGTTCTCAGATTTTCAAAATCTGGTTTTCTGTTCCTTTCTCCCATCTCAGACATGTTCAGCTCTGATGTTCCTTCTTCCATGCATACTGCAGGGAGATTGTGACATCCCACTAGCCTGAAATCAGAAGAAAAAAATTATTGCTGTCAGATGAGAGAATCTCTCTTAGACTATTCTGACTGTATTTTCTTTTGCTCCCAAACTTGAAGGGTTAATGTTGGTTTAGACTTAACCAGCTTTTGCTAACAATCTGGCTTAAGCTTGCTGATGAAATACACAGTGAGAATTGCCTTTGGCAGTCTTTGAGACTGATGTCCTTGTGCGTGAAAGGGGGGAAAAGCGTTGGAAAAGCGACAGGGAGGAAAAATGATAAATAAAGACAAGTACTTGAAAATTTTCTGCAAAGGAGAAAAGAAAAATCTGTTCCTATGCCTGTGATGAGAAGGTGAAGAAGTAATGACTTAAATTGCTCTGGGGAACTATCCAACAAAGCAGCACCTGAGCTGATCATCTGTGCAGTCCATCCATCAGGAGAGGCTGTTAAAATAGCTTAGACAAACATGTTGGGAACAGGCCCTGTCCTTGGTCAACGGTCTTTGCATCTTGTTTTCTCCATAATACTGTAATTCCTGGGAAAGGCAGGTGTAGTTGTAAGAGAAGGCGAACAAGAAATGCAAGGGAGCAGAGCTATTCTTGTGACAGCAGTGCTTTGGGTATTGTGTGGAGTAAGAGACTTAAGTAAAACAGGTGGATAAAGCCTATAAAATTTGTTAAACTCTGTGTTTCTCCACTTGTGTTACTGGAAGAGTTGTTTTTCTACAGAGATTTTTTTCAGTATCTAAATGATGTGCCAAGGTGACCGTGGCGTGTAGAGGTACCTGAACTTGGTGCTTAGGTGTGTATATAAGCCATGCTGGGCTGTGTTGGTTTCTTCTCACTGTGATCTTTGGGCACCAAACTTGACTGCGAAGAGGAGTTACATGGCACATGTATAGATCTTTTTGCCATACTGTGAAGAGTGTAGGTCTGCTGGAAGCTCTGGTCAGTGTAGAGGTCTGAAATGACAGCAAGGAAACTGCAGTAAAATTTGCTATAAATCCTGCCACCTCTGTAACTGACTGACATAAAACTTACAAAAAGTATTTTTGGCTCAGAAATTTGAAACCAGTTGTATGTCATCCAGGCATATAAGCTGGAGAAGGCCAAGTGGTCTGTGTTTTGGGAGTGCAGAAGATTTCAGGAGTACACTAAGGTTGAGGGAAGAGTTGTTCTTGCTTTCTGCCTCGCTGTGGAAGTGGACCCAAGCGGACCCAACCCCAGGCAGTTTACGGGACCTCTCCCAAAGCAAGGGCTGTAGCATCGAGGCAAATATTTTCATATTCTAGAGGGGAAATGCACTTCTCTGAAGCACAAACATCCCAAGGTGCTGTAGATGATAACACCTGTATGCAGTTATTTTATCTCTGGGCTCATCGGGCTTTAGGATCGGAGCCATATCTTAAAGGAGCTGTCACAGCAATCCTTGTTTGCCTCCAAGGTGTCTCCTGAAGTGCTCCTGCAGGTAATTAATCACCTAATAAAGTACACTCTTTGACAGTAGGTGGAATTTGGAAATTAATTTGCACCCCTTAAATGAGGCTTCTAAAACTATAATTATCATGAAAGGAAGAAACGAGCTGTGTCAGGTGTATAAATGATTTATTTATCAAGAATAAACTGTCACCAAAGTGGCACTTAAGCTTGCAGCATCTGTGCTGCATTTCTTTTAAGTGAATTCAGCAATGACATTTGCCTTCCCTCCCACATTTGCAGGTCCTGGGGCAAATCTTCAGTTGTTTGTGAAGTGGTTGGTACAAAAGTGACCTGCAACAAAATTATAGCTACCTTTTCCACGTTCTCTTTCTCTAATGTGTGATCACTTCTTCCTGCCCCATCATTCCCTGCCCAATGCCTTATCCCCAGAAGAGCCTTTGGCCTCCCCAGAGGACACCACAGATCTTGTGTAGCCCAGTTGGCCATTTGGATTTCTCATTATCTCTCCAGATGGTGGATTTTGTGAACTGGGTGTTGGTAGCATGGGGAAATAGAAGGGGGAGGAAGTTTTAACTAGTTGGCTGGACTGCGTATGGTATAAGTTACCTGGAATAAGAGGAAGTCCAAGATACCTGATTCTCTCTTTTTTTTTTTTTTTAATGATACAGGTTTATCTATTTTTGAAGGTTGTGGGAGGGCAATTTTTCTTTTCCAAATCCAGAGAAATGTGAGAATAGCAACATTTTAAAAGTGAATAATTTACAAAAATATTTACCTTCAAAATGGAGCAAATACCCTGCTAAAAATGTGTTACCGAAGTGTCTGACCTGTGCGCCGGAGCATCTGAAGACTTATTTCAGCTGTGTGGGTAAAGGGGACATGGGCTTCACTGAAGCCTTCACTGCAAAATTGCCACTAACAACTTGTTCTAGTTGCTACATCTGAAATGTGTTTGTTGCTGACAGTGTAATTTGCTGGCTTCCAAGCGCGTGTGGTGTGCCGATACAGTATATGTAGTTTGTGTGACTAGGACGAAAATTGTCTCATTATTACATATTAATCTTACATTATTGGTGCATTAATTTCTGAGAAAGCCCAAGAGGTTTCCTATTCATTGGTGTCAGACGGACTTCTCTAATGCTCAGCTTCTGGGAAGGGCTATGCCTGATTATTTTCCCCCTACTTGTTTGCCTGAAGTTAAGTTGACTTGAAAAAGGGATGAGGGTGCTCAGCACCACTGGCTTTATTCAAGTCTTTTGCACGCAGTGAGAAGATTTCTTGAGTTAAAGCCACTTAAGAAAAGCTGGAGTAAGAGTGAAATTATTTACAGTGCCCTTTTTATTTACGTTTTAGTAATGCCGTCTCCTACACCAGAAGTGGCTTTTGCTGGAAAGCATCACAAACACAAACAAAATAGGCTGCCATTCAAAAACCCCCATGTGATGCTGTTAGATTGGAAATGCCATATTTTAGTTATGGGAACTGACAGATTGCAAACAACTCATGAGCAAAAAATACTTGTGATTCTTACTTTTTACTTGGGAGTGTAGGTTGGAATAATGCTATTAAAAATCCTTTCAATATAAACTAATACCTTTCTTCTCCCTTCTTCTCCAAAGTTTTACCACAAAGTATTATTACTGGATTGCAGAATTTTTTGGAAGTGTACTGGAAATACTTTTCATGAAAACCGAGTGGCAAAAATTAAATGCTCTGGAATGCAGCTGAAGGGGCAGTCCAACTACCCTGAGCATGTCCTGGTTTGCTTGAAATATGGTTGCCCTTTACAGGCACTCAATTCATCTTGAGGCCAATTTTAACAGTGCACAGTGCAGAAATGACTAACTGTTATGACATGCCCTGAACCAGCTCCAGTTCAGCTTGTGTAAATTCTACATGTGGGGTGCTTTTGGAGCTGACAGGTGGAATTTTATTGTGATTGTATTTAACTATTCCGCCACAGTAAAGGCTTTTGTCATTTATCTTACTGAGTTGCTACGTGTTGCAAAGCAAAGGCACGAGTTCTTGACTTTTTTGGTTTTTTTCAATCAACACATTTTGTAAAGACTGTTGCTCAGGGTAGGATCTTCCCAGTGTTCAGCTACACTTTCCAAATGGGTACTTATCAGCTGGTCTGTGGGCACAGGGCATCATGTCAGGGTCTTTTCTGGGATGACTGCTGCTGGGCGCACCGTGGTGGTGGTGGAAATAGCTTGTCCTTGGTTTAAGCCTGAGAGTGAAGTCAGCCAAGTGTGTTCCTTAGGCCGTGCTCAGAGACCCTCTTCTGGCTGTGCAGCTGGCTGAAGAGGTTACAGCCCCCCGTTGCTGGTTGCCATCTTTAACCTGGCTTATTTGGCATGAATTGGGGATGGAGTAGTTATGTGAGGAGCCAGACCAGCGCTTGGGAGCGAAGGGGACAGTAATGTGTGGTGGGGGTTGTGATAAGCACTTGGGAGCAGGATGAAAGTGGTAACCAGCTAACCCCTCTATCCCCACGGCTGCAGCTGGAAGGGGAAGTGCAAGCAGACAGTAGAGGTAGAGCTCATTCTGTTTCAGATTCTCTTTCTTAGTCTACTGCAAATTTCCCTCCAGCCTAACAGGCTGTTTTCACCATGTCTGTCAGCATTTCAGCGCGAATTTGGGAACCTCCTTTCCACCCCAGATTAGTCCTAGGCCTAAGACACTGATAATACTCACTGCAGGACTTCCAAACGAAGTCAGGTCATTTACTGGCATCATGTCAGCTGAGCTTTTGAAATTGAATGTGTGAATGCAGAACCAACACACTGTTCTGCAGATCTCTTAACTCTTTTCATGATGCCAAAGACCACTACCAGCATTTGGTGGTACTATTTAAAGAAAGGTGTAAATGGTATTATATCTTTTGATTGAAAGCCACAGTTGATTTTTGCTCTTGTATGAGTTCCGCAGATTTTGGTTGTTCTGTCTGAAGTGGTCTATTAGTACTTCCGCTGAGATAAAAATTGTGTTTTGAGTGAAGAAAGCAGTCTGGCACAAATTAGAAAATCCCAGGGAAGATAAATTAAAAATGTAATTAAAATGCCTTGAGATTGAAATGTTATGGGAATTGTAATGCATAGTTTGCTAATCTCATTAGAAAAAAATCCTGTTTTAAGTCACCTGGATATATTATATGCTGCTAACACCAGTCTGTTCTTTTTCAGCCCAAAAGGTTGCGAACATTACACTGGAAAACGCATTTGCTTTGAGATCAGCTCATTCTTTGTGTTAGGCAATAGCATTGCTTTCTTTCCTTTTCTCTTTGGTCCTTAACTTGCTTGCTAATACTTCTTTACTGCACTGCCTGTTGCCCAGTTCTTTGAGCCCAGCTACGCGCAGTGCAACCTCAGGGACACCATGTCTTTGATCAGGATTAGTATTTTTTTCTTCAGATGCTGCCTCACAATTTTGTTGAACTAATTTGGACAGATACATCTCAGTCAGTCTCAGGGTGAACGGAGCATCCTGCATGTGTTACGGGGTCTGTGAGTGGCACCCAGAATAAGGCATCCAAATGCTGCAGGAACAGAAACAGTTCTGGAGACCTACCTAAGAGCAGGTTTCTCAAGCAGATACTAAAATACTGTCCACTGAAAAGGTAAAATTTCTGGAGATTCCTCATGGTTAGGGAATGTCTGGCTATTTCCCCAAACAACATTTTTGTGTTTGATTTTTCTTTCCCCTCAAGTAATGCCTGTTAGCATGAAAGTTATTTTGTTGCTGATTTTCTGTTTCCCAGCTGGAAAACAATTGGGAAGACTATGGTTCAAATCATATATATGTAAATCCCATCTACTGCTGTGTATCACAGACAAAAGCCCATAGCAGGCAACACAACTTAAGCCATTGCACTGTGAGTTTTATGAATCTACCTACGACAGCAGGGAATTGGCAAATCTGCCACTTGGCTGTGATGGGCATTTGACATGGCTGCAAAACCAATGAGGAAAAGAAATCATCTCAGTGGAACCTTCTGGATGTGAAATGGCCTTTAAATGAATTAAAGCTGTGAGAGCAGCATTTCCCATCCCTTTCCCTCTAGAGGCCACACTGCAGTGGGCGTGCAATTTGGCTTTCTCCTTTTGGTGTCAATATTTTCCACAGAAGTACATTTCTTAAAGGGACCATCAGTGCCACAGATGCTGTGCTCAGACCTGCTGCGTGAGAGAGGAGCATGCTGGAAATGGTGGGATCTGATCCCATCGTGGGGCCCTGGCAGTTACACTGACTACTTGTTTTTTTCTGTGCTAGTTGTGATGCTAAAACCTCTTGGTGGAGCTGCAGTTGTGGTGTTACCTTGGCTTATCCTCTGTTGGGTGTTTGGGGTCACTTTGAGTTCTTAATTGTATATCTAAAGTAACCCACAGAAAAGTTTAGACTATTTTCTTTGGCTTTTCTCTTCATTCACCACATTGGTTACAGCCCCAAATTAGCAGAAAACTTTGTTTAGGCGTCAGTTCAACAAAACACTTTGGCCCAGCTCCAACTCTGGAAGAGCTTTTAGATTAATGGGAAGTTGGGAGCGTAAAGAAGAGCATGGAGTCTAAGAACTTGTTTGGGTCTGGTCTTTAATGTTTTTAAAGCATAATCTTGTTCCTATTCAGCAATAGTGAAAGTTAAGCATGTGCTTAAGTGCTTTGCCAAGCATGGAGGGGATGATTTATACTGGTAAAGTGGAAACTTAATAGTGTCTACTTTGCTGATCACAGCTATAACCAGGAATTCATAGAACAAGAGTTAGCTGCTGTCGTGCTGTGTAGTTCAGTTCCCATCAGGCTCTGAAGATAGCCCGAACTTATAGCTGGGATGTGTGAACAGCCGTGCAGGATGAGCAAATGAAGAAAACAAGGGTTTGTGTGTGTCTGGGATGTTCCAGTTGTTCAGTTCTTGCCCACCAAAGCACCCTTGTTCCTCTGGATCCTGTTCCCATGCTCTTGTAGTTTGGCACGCTTTCCTCATGTCCAAGCTGGGTAACTGAGTGTGAGAAATTGTTTTGGTTTAGCTTTATGGTTTAACATTGTGGTTATGATAGATCCTCAAGGCAGACGGAAATGAGGTGGCTGTATAAAGACAGGCAGATGAATTCAAAGGCTTATGGTGAAACCATCTTCTCCATAAATGAATTAAAACAAATCATTCAGAGTCATGGCTTTTATTTCCACAGGTCTTATAATGGTGGTGCCGTTGTGCAAGCAGGGTCGGGCTCCTTTGAGGAAGCCTGCAAGAGGTTCTTGAAAGCAAACCCTCCCTGCTCGCTGGATTTGCGTATGCAGCCAGCCTTGCCTAAAGTTTTTTCCCAGCCTGCTGACAGGCAGGAAGTTGGGGGGATGCAGGCAGCGAGACGGCTTTCCCAGGGGCTCGATTGCTGTGGACGAGTCTGCAAGTCCACACCTGGGAGGGCAGCGAGTCCCAGGTGGCCCTGCAGTGTCTGACCCGACATTGTACAGCTGCTACCTTTGGGTGGGGGTGGAAGAAATGCTCCATTAGGAGCAGAGTAGCTCTCCAGCTGCATAGGCAGGGAGGTCTGCCGGGTCCAGGGGGCTTCCTGTTTAAATAGTTACAGAGTCTGCAGAATTGGTTAAACCGTCAAAAAAAATTATAGAGGATTAAAAAAAAAAATAATAAAGGAACCATCCTTCCTGTATCTGTACGTGCATTGTCTAACTGTTCATTTGGGTTCGATCAGATGCTTGTTGCCATTTTTCAATTCACTTTAATGTGTTTTAGATTAGGTTTTTTGTAATGTAGAATCAGATTAAAGTTCGTGGAACTGTAGCTGCAGTTCAGGAAAGCTCATGCTTTAATACATAAAAGCTAGGAGAGATCATTGTCATAAGCTAGTAGGTCCCCCGATGTAACATAGGCAAGTCATTTCACTCACTGACTTCTGCAAGACCATGTCTTGTGGTTGGGCTAAAGGAATGCAACTGTTTATTAAAAAATAAAAAAGGTAGATGAGGGAGAGAAAATAGTCCAGTCTTATTTCAGGCACACAGGATAGTCAGACTATTCAGTACAGCACTTAAGGACATATTTAACTGCTTCTCTGTAAAGAGGTGGGAAATTAGACATGTGTTTTAGTGCTTTGCAGTATCAACTCCTATTCAGCTAACACCAATGGAGATCAGACGTGGTGAACTCTTTCAAGGAGTCTGTGAAGATCAGTCCTTTAACTCCACCTGTACTCACTTGCCATTTGGGCTGCTGTATGATGGACTGCTCACCCTGGCCTGCTGAAGCTTCCCCTGTGTTGCCCCTGAGCATTGTTTCGTTGGTACCCATTGAGGTGCTGCCCGTGAGACTGTGAGCACCTTGCAGGACAAGGCTATTTCTTCTTTTACCTGTGGTGTGCAATGCAGGTATGGCTCTTCCTAAATAGTTGAAAATATTAGCCACAGAAGGAAGCTTAGCAATGCACCATTTTGTGAGATGCTTACAAAATTTTGAATGTGTATACACTTAAGTGTGTATACATGTATGTAAGATAAGTAAAATACCTTTACATGAATAGCACTGCCTAAATTTGACATTAATCTGCATTTTTTCTCTCTGCCACATGATGGAGATAATGGTGTAAGATATATAAACAGTGCTGCATGGGTCATGTACTTCAAAGAAAGAAGTTTCAACTCGGTGGTTTATAGTAGTTTTTCCATTAATGTTGGTTTTGCACTAGCCTTGATGGAGTAATTTTCTCATAGTATCTGTGGGGTGTTTTGTTTAAAGCAACATTTGGTTACTTGTCTTGTTCTGTTCCCCCCCGGCCCCTACCAAAGGCAAATATGCAGGAATACCCTTACCAAATAATCAGGGCTATTGATGCAGCAAAACATCAAAGTTCATATTTGGTAAAACATTCAAAAGAATTTGCTTAGTTTGCATTAACTTTATTGGGACTTTAAGTTGTACTTAAATGTACACAGTTTGGGCTCTGATACAGCTACTAGTAGGGCTGTGATGTAGGCTTCTGTAGAAGCAGGGAATGTGCAGCAGTTCCTGCTTAAGAAGTTAAAAAGAGCGCATTCTAGATCCTGTTCTCACCATGAGTCTGAGTCTGTGCACCCTGGGAAGGACATGGTAGGATCCAAATTAGTTGATCTTTGTGTTGTTTGCTAGAACCCTTGCATCCGCTCTCTCCTCTTTTCTCCATCTTGAGCATGGGTCCTGATCCAGAAGCTATCGAAGCCACATGTGCAAAATTCTCAGTGATTTCGATGAACTTTGGATCAGGCCCATAGGCAAAGGCAGAGATGGATTTTCCCATGGAAATTTTTTTTGGTGACATTCAGAAATCTCCTGGTGAGTGATGTATTTAATTTCTGTGGTGAGACCTGCTGTGTTATATTTGTAATCATAATGTAATAACAAGACATTTGTAACAAAACTGCTATAGGTTGAGATACATCCAGGAAGGGAGAAACACGTGTTTCTTTCCAGTATGTTAATTTTTTTGTGGCTGTTACTCTGAGGACAAGAGTTCCTATTCTGATGTCAGTGCAATTACAGCTGCACTGTTGTCAAGTTTCTTTGATTGAATATTTGCTGGATGAAGCAATACTCTCACTCTTTAGATCTACCTGCCTTGTGAATCAAACGTGCTGCTTGTTTAATTCCTTGTGCTTAGGTCCTTGTATCCCCTGCAAAATTCTCATTTGAGGAACTGTTCAACTCTAATGAACTGCAAATCTATCAGTCCAGTGTCTGCCTATAAATTTTTTTCTTTGATTAGAGTTTAAAAGTTTACAAACTTTTAAAGGGAGTTAAAAACAAAAAGTTTTTAAACTCTCCCTTCATAGGTGCCTTTTGTAAGGCATTTTAATTATACTTACATGTAAAATGTTACCTGTATGCAAAATATACATGAAAATGCCTTCAGAGTTAGCGAACTGACATGCTTCCTGGACAGCAGCACATAACCATGCGTGTGTGCGTGCACCCACGTATTGATGTAATAGTTTCTCCAAATGTTAGGCTTTTTCCTCAGAAGACTTTCTCCAGAAATGCTGCACTCCATGCTCTAGGGTTCTGCTCCTATGTTTTTTTCATGAGAACAAAGATTAGTCCTTCATGGTCCTAAACTCAATGCATGTGCATGACTTAAAGGCATTACCTACCAATAAATAGGAGATTAGCTGCGGCTTGTGTATTTCCTGATCAGTTCAGGTTTTTTTCAGATGGCTTGTTGTTATCCCGTTTCCTTTAACGATGGGACACTTTAATGAGTTTGCCATCTGACATACATCTGCTTCCTGTTAAACAATACCTTCATTCTTCTAGAGCTGCTAAACTCATCTTTTATCCTACAAGATTTTTATCTGTGCCTTGAAAACAGCATGTACAAATCGATGTCAGCATATTCATTTTCTTGTTGAGGATTTTTTTGATATGTTGTTTTCGAGAAGGAATAGCAAAACGGGCATCTCCTTTAGTGCTTGTTTGTTGGAGAATGGAAGAACGTGGGTATTATTTGTCTAATTAGGGGCTGATCAGTCCAGCTCATGTTTGAAGCCCAGTAAGATTGACTTCTGTGGCTAACATAATACAGTTTCTAGTAGTTATTCTGTCCTGCCAGCAAAGTAAGGGGCTGCTGCAAAAGGGGGGGATTTTGAAGGCTATTAATATTGTTTCTTTGAGGAAAGAGCCTTCAGTAGCTCGATGATGGTCTGTCTCACGCATGTGCAAAGCTAGTGCTCTGTGATCACCAGGCACTCTTAAATCAATCCAGCCTGCATTGAGTTTGTGCATCTGCCTCAGTGCTTCTCTTTTTCCCATGTTTTGGGAACATGGAGTCACGCCAAATCTCTGACTGTGTGTTTTGCCTTTGCTGGTCAACATTGCCCCTTCAGAAAAACTTTCTCTTTTTTTTCTCTTTTTTTTTAATCATAAAACCTTTTTCTAGTGGAGGGAAAACTGGATAGAATTTTCCTTGTATTTATCTGTCTCTACATAATGTCCTTTATATGGTGCTTTTATAACGAGCGTGCAGTGCTGTTTAAAAGAAAATCCTGTTGTATGTGAAGTTCTGCCACGCAGGTCCAAAGGACATCTGTGAGAATGGCTTGTAACCAAATTAAGCAACCCTGTGGGGCACATAATATTTTGTCTCAGGAAGGAATTTGCTTCCAAACATTCACATATGCCAGGTGACAAGTGGAAATACTTTGGGTTTAGAGCTGGGGAAACAGAGGAAGCAAGGTGCAAATATTTATTTGAGGGTTAGTGGATGCTTGAATCAGAATAATGAGTATAATTCAGGAATTTTGTATTTCTTCCCATTTGTAGCTTGCAGTAGTCTCCCAGCTCACACAGGGTTAATGTTACTTGCTTGAAAATGAGAAAATGCTGATTACCTCAGGTGGCTGCTGGTGCATGATCGCAAACCTTTGTTTTAATGATACTCTTGGCAGTGTTGAGACCGGTGTTTCTACCACCCTAAATGCTGTTCCTTTGCCTCTGGCAGTGCTGCAGAGCCACGTGTTCAACTCCGAAGAGCTGTGAAAAGTTGTTTGTTGCAAATGCAACTTGATAGTTTTACCTGTGATGGCCCAGCTTCCCATGGGGTTCCACCTCTCTTTTGGCTTCATGCATTCTTATAGGAAGGTGCTGTATGCAAACTTGGTCTTTCACTGTGTCCCTTAAGGAATGGAGCCAAGAAATCATCTTCTCTGGTCATCGCTATACCAGTGTTGTCATACTTGCCTGAAGAGTTTTGTTTCTAATTGCATCAGTGTTTATTAACAGAGCCCTCCATCATTTATTTAACATATAAATTTGTCCATTCTTTCACCATGCTCATACCTTTCATCTCTTGGAGCTGCAGGAACACGGCTGATGGCTTTGACGGTCTTTCATTCATGTTAAGATTACAAATTACCTTTGTTAGGTTCCTTGTGGAGTCTGCAATTTGTCAAGGAGGATCTGGGAGGCAGTATTAATTGAAACTTTGCAAGAAAATAAGTCTACTTTGTCAGCTTTGGGGTATACCATTGATGATGGCTGTGCTGAGCTCCTCTACACCTTCACCTTTAGTCAGTATTGTGGAAAGTTACAGGTCTTTGTAACGGAGTCTATTGCTATGACCTCTGACGTGACCAGGGGAGAGGCTTACCTCATTTCATGCTGTCTTTTCAGATCCCATCGTGGGGAAAGTGTATTTATAGCTGGAACATCAGTTTATCATAATCAAGATGTATTGGGCAAGCGTGTGAAGAATTTTAGGAGGACAAGACAGTGAACCAGATTTATTGTGATTATTAATGGAAATGTTTTGGTGTTAGCTCTAGTGGGCAGGCAGCGTTGTTTTATTCTACTGTAACTTGAACCTATTTGAAAAGAGTCATCTTTTATAAAGAAGCTGATTAAAAAAAAAAAAGTAAAAGGGACTTAGGTGAAGGGAAGACACTTCTGAAATTTGTGGTTTATGTATCCTTGGAAAACAGTGTATTTTTTTGATACTCAGAAGTGGTTTATTAGACTTTTATTTGTAATTACAGTGGAGAAGGCACAGTTTGGCACCTGCAGCTCAGTCACTGTGGTGGAGTACTCCTTATAAATACAGGCTTCAATGGTGATAGCATCTCTGTGAGCCTTGTCAAAGTGCATGCAAGTGACAGGTTAGGTGCAAGTTTGAGAACTACTGCGTGATGACTGCAATACGTTCTCCCTGAAGGAAACAGATGGTCTTGCTGTTGCCTTTTGTGATATTAGTACTGTCAAAATCCTCTTCATAACTGTTAGCTTTTCTCCCGTTGTTGTTAATGTAGGGAACAGCGGAGGTATGGGTGAGAGCAGTTTCTGGGACAGAGGTACAGTTTCAGGGACATTGAGAAAGCTCTTACAAGGTGAGCCTGTTTCCTCGTCTGGCTGTTTATGCCAATCTCTCCTTCAGTATTTACTCTAACGTTTGTAAAAACAGATAGCTCTTCCGGAGAGCAAAGCCCGCTGAACTGGAGACAGAGAAAACCTGAATAAACAAACATGTGCCACAGATTAGTAAGAACATCTGTAGGTTTTATATTGTTTTGAGAACACATACCACATAGTTTTTAATTTCTTATGCTTTTCTAGTTTCTCCCTTTCTTTCTGTCTCTCTCTTTTCTTCTTCTTTTTAAATATATTGCTAATAAAGGTTGGAGGTAGAAAGCACAGCTGGACTATGCATGACATGCCACTGTTTAATTTCTAGCTTGGAGGATGAGAAGAAGAGTAGTTTTATTGTATCCTAGAAGAGAATAAAGCCACATGCAGATTCCAGCCATGGACATCTGTTTCCTCTTTGTGTGAAAGAATTCTCATATTTGGAAGGGAATCCCAGTTCTGAAGAGGCTGATGAGTTGGGGTTTTTTTTTAATTTTTTTTGGTTCTTCCCCCCTTCTTTGCCACTCCTTCAGCATGTTCTCCTTGCTCCCTGGCTGCTGTGTTTCCTTCAGCACAATGTCGGCTTGCAATTTAGCATCAGATATTCAATGGGTGAATTCTGAGTTACTTTAAAATGTTGTGTTGTAGTTACAAAGAGTATTATTAAGCTCCTCCTTAAATTTCTTTTATTTAATTAAACAGTATTTGGTGGGAGGACTTTGCTCTGTCATCACTCTTCAGTACTTGCAAGTTGGTATTCTTTTTAGAAGTGAGATGTGTGTGTATCTGTTGCTCTGGCTGTGAGGTGCAACTATTTCTAGAAGTAACTTATTAAAAATAATCTTTTCAAATCCTTCTGTGTCAGGGGAATTAAGTAGATCTGTAGAAATAAGAATCTGCAATGTTCATTACATTAAGTTAGGCATCAGGTGCTAAGGGCTACAGGGACCAGAGTAAATGATAATTTCACTAACCTATAAAACATTTTAGAATAATGATTTACAGCTGTCTGGGGGCTTTAAACTTTTTTTTTTGGTGTAAGAGTTGACTCTGTTGAACAAGCAGCACAGTTATATAACATTAGGCCAGACATGAGAACTGGTACTCTCTGTCTATTTTATATTAATGTCAAATGAGAGGTTGGTGGAGCTCGCCAGGGTTTCATATTTGCTGGCAAAAAGTTACCCACATGTGTGGACCACATTTTTATTGTTGCCTTAGCCTATTTCAGGCATAAATATTGCTGCCTGGCAGGGTGTGATTCTGTTCATTGCTGAAGAACTTTTCTTTTAAAAAGCAAAATATGAAAAGGAATGAAATGCTGTAAATCTTCAAATTAAGAAGTGTCCCCAGACTGCGAGATTTTGTCGTGTCTGTCGTGGTAGAGGAATAAAGGGCAATAAGCGATCTAAAGGCTTTTTCATGGTTGGATGAGTTACCCTTGCAAAGCTATTTCTTTTTGCATATATTAATGCTACTTTTGGGTGTGGGCTGTTTAGTCTGGTCTCTTAGGGAAACAAGGGTGTATGCACACATGAACACACAGCAGCCTGCGCAGCCCTTGGACATGTTGGCCATGGCAATGTGGTGGAAAGGCAGAGGCTGCAAAGATAAATAGAAGTTCCTATAAGTTTCTTGAAAATATGTGTGTAAGAGGGGAATAAAGGCTATTAAGGGGTTTGGGGGAAGGCTTGCAATAGGAACTGAACTTTCAACAGGGGCTGTGGAATAGATGCCGAGAGGAAATGTGATGGAGGTTCCTGTTGCGGGAAGATCGCTGAACCCGGTTTGGAAATTATTTGGCTTCAGATAATCTGATGACAAAAACCAAATCCGCAGGAAGCTAGACTCCCTTTCATTCCAGTACCCATGAAATTGCTTGTGTGGGTTTTGTTTTTGAGTCTGGATGTTGTCAAACAGGCTCCAATAGATGACTGTAAGAAATAGAGGACATCTCATTAGGATCTTAGTGCAGGCAAAGGTGCTGCGCTGCTTGTTTTTGTTGGTGGTGGTTCCTAGTTTGTTTGGTTTTTGCAAGTTTTCAAACTCCATTAAAGTGTGACTTCTGAATGTTTAGGCCCTTATCCTGCAGGCATCTTAGAGAGGAGGGAGCCCAGCGGCTGTGCAGATCCCACTAACATACATCTGAAATCTTCCCAGGCATTTTGGTAGCCTGCGCATTGCAGCATCTCGTGGGACGCACGGGAAAAAGTGAAACCGATAATCCCCATCCAGTTCTGGTCCCTGCTGAGTGGGACGCAGAAAGCAAACACCACTAACACTGAAAATCAAACAGCAGTCGTGAACAAATTGCCTCTTTGATTGAAATGCTTCTAGCTAGGAGATAAAAAGGGGTTTATGTCAAAAGCTTCCCTTGTTGTCTTATTAACAGCTGCATAATTTTACCACTCATTCGCGCGTATAAAAAAGCAAAACTTGGAGACTGTATTTGAAAGCTTGTTTTGTTTGGTGTGCAGCTGGATACAGAGCGTTTCCTTTTCTCTCTTTTAACAAATTTGAAGCAAATGTAGTGGGTATTGTTTCTTTTTTTTTTTTTTCTATTTTTTGGCCTAGATAATAGAAGATTATGTTGCTTTTCATTTTACATTGCAAAGAAATCATGCCGTTTAACTCCAATTCAACAATGATGCAGCAGCATGTGGATATATTTATCTTCTCATAAATATATTACCACACATTACTGTCAAATAGCTGGACTTTTTCACCCAGTATTAAAAACAAAATTTAATTGCTACACTAGAGTTTCAAGGCCCTGATAAATAAGAGCCATGTCTGACCTTTTTTGTGGGGCTCTGAGATGCCACCAGGGATATTGCTCATTGTTCAAGATGACAAACTTCCTCTGAGATTTCAGTTTGTCAGCTCAATGTACAGCAGTGACATTGATTTCTTCTCACTGCCATTTCCTGCCTGAATAGATAACAAATTTCCTGTGGCAGGTGTCTGTCAAGCTTAGTTTTGCCTGGCAGATTAACGTAATAGACTCATTTATTAATCATTAGTTGCAACACGGTGAAGCAGACATACTCTCTAACTCTTGTGATGTTGAATGGATGTACCATTTCAGATTCCTTTGTGTAGCTTGAATTTGGATGTAATAAGCTGTTCGTATCTCTGTAGTGAATGTTTTTAACCTGACATTACTCACGTTACAAAGAGCAAAGATTTATGTATTAGTGTGACCCATTTTGAGTGTGTACTACTTTTCATGGCAAAAGGTGCATAAGAGCTTTCTGAGACTAATAAAATGATGCACAGACTACAAAATCAGCCCACATAAGGGGGAAAACTGATCCGACATGCATCATGCGTGGGGAAGGAAGATAACAGTAGGAGAAGAAAATAGATAACTTGGAAGAAGATTTGAAAGTGCGGCTGACTGGCTGTTGAAGTTTAGGAGGTAACTGCAGAAGCATTTAGGAAGGGGCAAAGTAGACCTGCAGATGCGGCGGTAGGGCAATTCTGGCACAGGCTAGTGTTTTCAGAGGGACTCCTTCCTCCAAGATGTCTTGAGATAGATACCCAGGCTGGAGATAGCAAAGGCAGGGTTGGTACCGGAGGTGGATACTGGACAGGGCTTGTCAGAGTGGTGAAGGAGGAGGAAGAGCCAGAAGAACTTAGTGGAGAGATTGGAGGAGGAAGAAACTATAAGGGAAGGCATAACCTTGGAAAGTGATGTCTCTTGTTGCAAAGAATCACTCTGTTCACGGTGAAAACTGACTTATTACATGTGTTAGCCCTGCACAGCCTACAGAGCTGACGGAGATGTATGTTGGCTTTTTTCCCTGTGTGTTAAGAGAGTTGGTCATGAGGCGTTTATCAGGGCAAAATCTGTAAAGGAGCTGGAAATGCACAGGCACTGCTGAGCACA
>NW_008825271.1:6380424-6398120 GCF_000699105.1 Pygoscelis adeliae
GCAGGAATAACCTAGGTAGAGATACAGACTGTTGCTGAACAGAAGAACCTCTTGTTGTAGGTGATGAGAAGGGAACCACCAAGCATCTCCCTTGGGTTTTGGTTGGGTTGTGGTAGCTCTTCACAATCTGCTTTTAATTCACTAGGGAGCTTGTTAATGTGAGATCACTGGGAGATGTTCAGAAAAGTTTCTCTCTGCAGCTTATGCCCGAACTGCAAAGCCCTGGTTGAAGCACAACTGTTTTCAGCTCAGCATTTGTGAGGGTGTGTATTGCTGAAGATGTTTTTTTGCCGGGCTGTGTTCCTGGTCTTAGGAGCGTGCTTTTTGAGCCATCCTTATGGCTTTCTTGGCTGAGCATCAAACCAAGAATGTCCCTGTACTAGATCATAGTGCTTATTGCTCTACTGGGCCACCCTGGTAACAATACATTAACCTCTCAGCAGGGAATGTGATAAACAAAGTAAAACTGCTTTAGTGAAACCAGTCATTTAATGGCAGCGTGCATAAAGTGTCCTTAAAGATTTGTAAATGTAATAAGCTGCAGTTCACTGAGTGAACAATAACTGTTCCTAATTTAGCCAGTCGAGGAACATGTCAGCCTAATTTGCTTTTGTAACATTATGTTGTTGTTGTTTTTTCTTTTCCCATCTCTCCAGATTCCTTTCTCTCTAGTACAATTTCCCCTCTGGGAGTCCTTAAAGGTAAGTCCTCTTTAATGATAGAAATATAAGTTATACATTTTGCAAAGGCTTTCCATGGTAACTTATCTAACTTGATTATCACAATTATGGGCACAGCCAAGAATCACTAAGTATGTACCAACCTACCTGTGCATGTGAACATCATTTGCCTGAGTATCTGAAAAATAACAGAGAACATCTAACCACTGATATGTGGCATGCAGTCTAAATTTTACTCCCCAGCATGCCAGAAATCTTATCTGCTACCCTAGCTATTTTTACTGATTAGAGTGGGAACCATCTTGTGTTGTGGTTCTTTTTGTATTTTATTTTAATTTTTTTAGCGTTTCACTCTTCAAGGTAACAGGCAGTTGCAAATGATACAGAGAAAACTGATTGAGCCTGGGTTTGTAGCCAGGGAGAGACTCTCAGTGCATCGCTGACAAGCTATTTTGATTGGCTGCAAGTATGCTATTTCAAAGGTCATTTAAAGAAGGTGTCAATTGGATGATATTTTAATAGCGCAGTCTTTCAGAATGATGGTGCTGTTCTCCCACCAGCTGGTTGCTGTGTTTATCATGGACAGAGTCAGGGTTTAGATTTTTGAGCACAGAGCTGGATTCAAAGTCATGTAATTTCTCTGTCCCTCTGTTTTTTCCTTTAACTCACTGCAAAAGATGAAGGAAAGTCAGGGTTTTTCAGGTGCTTTGATATCCTGGCTTGGAAGCACAGAAAATTATTGCAGTTCATTAAAAGCATTGTAGCAAAATATAGTATTTATAAGAGAGCAGCTGGAGAGAGAGTAATTTTCTTCTTGTTAAGGGTGCTGGACTTCTGAGAAAGCTCGGCACTGAGACCCAAACTGGGCAGAGGTACTGGGAAGGATGGGAACTGGTGATGATCTTCCTTGCCCCTTGCTCCTTCTATTGAGGGAGGAGGGCTTATGTTCTCCTTGGTTCTTGTATGCTTGGTTGGGACAATAGCTTGTCCTCTCGCTGTGTGTCAGTAGCTTGGGTTGTTCTGGAGGGACGAGCCCACAGTTTGCATCTAGAGGCTTCAGGGAATCAAATATAAAGGGGAGTCCACAGGCAGGAGGAGCATGAAATACATCAAGAGCTTTCACAGAACTGAGCTGTGTTTTGCAGAGGATTCCGTAGGAACTTCATGGGCTTGGTCTGATGCGGTGTCTGGGTATCGTCCCATTGCACAGCGTAGCTTTGGCTGCCTTATTAGGAATCTGTTTCCCTGCCAGTGTCTTGGAATGGCTTTCTGTAAACTCTTCGGCAGCGATACTGGCCTGACCTGCTAATTGTTAGTGCAGCAGCCGTGTTTGGGAGCAAGAGGTGGCAGTACTGAAAGAGAAAAAGTGCAGTGTTCTTGCCAAAACCACATAAAACAGCAACATCGTGTAGCTGTTTTCAGAATGTAAAGTTGTTTTAACTAATGTCCACGTAGCTGTGACAATGAAATTTATTGTTTAGATTAGAGGCTTTAAAGAAGACAGTTTGAATTTAGCTAGCTACAGGAGTGAGTCACTTAGGATGAGACCTCATGTTTAATCTAAAGAGGTCAGTGCAGATCTGAAGAGAAACAAAACTGGGTTAGTTTGTTCCACGGACCAGTTGCAATATAGTCTTCTGACTGTGGAACCAAGAGTAGAAAATGGCAAAAATCAGTCTTGCAGGCTCCAGTCACTTTGGCTCGGCACAGGGAGAGCGCTCAAGGTTTGTCACATCAAAGCCAGGCAGTGAAAGCAGAATACATTTTGTTTTTCTGAATGAAGCTCTTAAAACAATTGCCCTGACAGTACAACAAAGGAGAAAAAAACATTATGGTCCCATCAACAGGCTGGATGTGGCCAGTAGCATCAATAGGAGTACGATTCAGGCTAGGGCTTCTCACGGGTGCGTGAAGAGACAGTAATTAAGAAGAGGTAGGAGTGCAGAGGACAAGAGACAAATGGCGCGCAGCCTGAACACAGAAGAATTTACTGAAGCTGTTGGTTAGATAATGTCTGAGGGACTATTCTGCACTGTGTTAATGGTATTACTTGAGAAAGTATACGTGGGAGCAGTTGTGTATGATGTGTGTGGATCATCTCACAAAGGAGAACAGAACAAGTGCTGTGGCTGTGTCATTTTTAAAACCATTAGTAGAAAGTTACATAAGCTGATGGATGATAGACTCAGTCTTATAATTCCCCGAACAAGCTAATCACCATAAAAATGAGAAAAAATATCTCTCCACTGTAAAGGACAGCTAGCAACGCACATGGAAGAAGAGTTTCCTTTTCCTTCACGTATGTGCTGGCTGCAGCCAGCAGTAGGGTGTTAAACTTAAAGAACCCTAATAAAGGCTTGTTGTAGGCAGCGTATCAGTGTTTCTATATCCCATTTTCTCTATCTGCTTTGCTCCAAGCTGCTATGGTTATTCTTTATGCTTCCAGCAGGCTTTAGCCACATAGTTTACATGCAGAGTTTTCTTCTGTCTGTGAATGTAGACCAGCTGTCCTATGTGAGAGTAAACTTGCATATCATGCACCAGACTAAGTTAGAAGAAGAAGAGAGAGCGTTGTATAGATTACTGAACTATAAGGTTACTTACACTGTGTGTGCTGGAAAAGGGGGTATTGCAGTAATTAGCAAGGAATAGATACGGCTTCAAATACTGGCTTTGCTGCCAGTGACACAGGTGAACACACAATTTAGAAACAGTCAATAGACTAATTTCTTAGATCACAGTGACTCAAGAAACACAGTAAAGAAATGGTGATTTCAATAAAAAAGTCCTTTTTTTTTTTTTGATGTAGGTAGCATCCACTGCTATATTGCATGCTGAATGTCCTTTCCCTTCACAATTTTTCATTTTTCCATATTTTGATTTAGGCACAGATTATTGATACAAACCAAAGGGGAGAAAGAAGCTGTGCTATGATGTATCAGACTTCAGGACAGACACTGTAATTCTCTACTAGGGTGAGTTAGTGTAGTGCTTCTCTGTCTTTATAGCCCAAGCCTTACAGCTAAAACAATTTGAAGTCTTCTCAGAGTTCAGGAAAAGAAGGGGCATTTCAAATTTCATTCACTCTCTGCTACACCAGCCCTCAGAGAGCACCATGGCTGCTTACCACTGTGGCAGTTTGATCAGGTTTAGGTTCTTTTAGGTGGGGCTAATGCTTCTGATCCCATCTCAAAGCCAGCTGGCCATGAAGAAATGCAGCAGAACATAGTTGTGGTGTGCTTCCCAAATGCCAGCCGAGCACACTGCTTTCCATATTAGTTCAAGTTTTGGAATAACGTTGTAAGATACAGTCCCCTTGTATGCTGCCCTGGAATTTCCAGGGTGCCTCTGTAACTTGCTTTGGAAATACTGTATGTGTGTGTTTCATTGTGGGAATTTCAAATTACAGGGTCTGTGTATTTGGCATGAAATTGTGGTGGGTTACAGGGAGTCTGGCGCAGCTCCCTTGCTTTCACCCTGCTGCCAGGGGTGTGAGTCTCCACTCAGATGACTGCAGCACTGTGGAGTTCATCCCTTCTGTGTGATCTTCTGTTCTGCTCTGTTCAGGCATTTTATTCAGCACTTCTAATCATCATATCCGAGTACCTACCAACAGCACATAAATAATTTATCATTTGTTTCATGTTGCGTTTTAATCCATAATTTTTCTCTTTGAGACCTAACTAAGAAAAAAGACTTTAATTTCTGTTGTGGGATATTGCAGAAATACAGGGCATCTGTTTTTTTCCAACAAAATGGAGTTTAAAAAAACCCCACAAAATCAAGAGCCTCTGGTTAGGTTTGAGTCCAGAAACATCTTGTCAAAAATGCCCGCTTCTTATTTGCGTGAGTGGAAATGGTCAGCTCCCTCAGAGAACAGTGCTGTGTGTAAGATAAACCCGTCTCAGGTAAAACAAGACTGAGTCCTCTTGGGTTTTATATTTCTGCATGTTGGCTGCGCTTCAGAGCCTCTGAGAGTTACTCCAACACAGCTGTACATGGAGAATGCTCTCTTTATAGACCAAATGTATTGTATGTCTGGAGAAAAGGCTCTGGTAGCCAGTGAGGAGGGAAGGAACAGGCAGGACAGGAGGACATAGGTCTCAAATGAGTAGACTTGAAAAATAAGGGGTTTTTTGTTTGGTTGTTTTTTTAAGGAGGGAAAACAAACCTACTATCCTGGGAACCTTTTGACTTTTTCATTAGACACGTCCGGTTCTGAGATGAGACACTTGGACGTTGCTAAGACTATATAACGTCAGGGTCAGGCAGATTTTGCCCTGCAGACTGTGTGTGCCAGCGAGTCCTGCTTTTGTACACACAGCCTCTCTGGGAGGGCTGGCACAGACTGTGCTGCTCTGCTGGCCCAGGACCTGCAAGGAAAGATAAAAATCTTGGACTGACCATGCTCAAGGTGATGTTCTGGCTCCTCTGGCACTCAGTGGGGCCAGGATTTCCCTCTTGGTCTTGGTGCTGGGCAAAACCTAAAGCTCTTAGACTTTCTGCAGCTATAGTGATCTCACGTGTTTTTTTTGTCACTGGCTTTAGCAATAAGATAATTTCTCAAATCTGTAAGTCTCACAAATTAACAGGTGTTTTACAAAGAGGGAGATTTGGTTGGACCTTCAGAGGCAACACCTAGAGGCGGGGAGCTGAGGTACATGGGCAGGTCTCTTTTGTGGGATTTTGTAATGACTATGGTGGCATGTGATAGTGGTATAAGATGCTGAACAAGCAGAGGAATGCTTTGGTAGCTTCAGGAGAAGAGAATGGTTTCAGAAGTATGCATAGGCACACTTCCACCCTGTGCAATAAGCGGGGCATCACAGTAAAGAGAATGGGGAGAGTCCAGCCGTTCCCCTGTGAGGCTGAGCAATAGCAGAAGGTTGGTTGGGTCAGAACAGAAGTTCCCCATGTTGTCCCTGAACTGGTTTCTGCCCACACGATAGAGAGCAGGCTTGGGATTGGGTTTGCACTTCCTTAGGTCCCTTGTTTTCTGTCCAGGTTCAGCGGCCACCCCAGGCACAAGGCACTTGTGTTGAGAGGAGCAGAGCTTGCGAAATCTGTTGCTGGACTGGACTGTAGATCTACACGAAGGCATTGGCACATGTACTTGTTTGCTTGGTTCTGCTGGTTCCCGCCTCCAGAAGACCTCAAGTTCTGGGGGCTGGTATAGGCAGTATAGGGTGTGAACAAGTCTGGTTCGAGGGAGGGCTCAGCCTTGCTTCTAGTTGTCAGTGCAGATATACCTTTGAGATATACCTTGAAGCATGCTGTGCAAAGACTGCTCGGTGGGTTTCCGAGGAGGGCGAGGACTCTAATCTTGGTTGGAGCTCATTGCACCTGATTTTTAAAGTTAATAAGAATGAAAAGTTTACAGAATGCTTCTGCCCAGGCAGCTGGGATTCTCAGCAGTAATACGTGTTTATAACTCCACCATTGAAACAATAAATCACATGCTATTTCCCTCCTAAAATTTACAATCAAATCTGTTGCTGTTTAACAGGGTAGGTAGAAGATAGAGGAATGTAGCCAAACTGGGCCTAAAATGGCTTTCCCTGCTCTATAGGTAGGTGACAGCTTCCCTTTTTTCCTGGAGAAGCAGTCTAGTATTTCTTTTCTGCTGTGCTCAGCTGCATATAAGTCAAGAGTAAATGAAACCCAGGCCCGGCTTTAAACCCATTTCCTTGCAGGCAGTGTAATAAGTGTTCTACCATACCTAGCTCCCTCTTTGAATAATGATCGGGTTGATTTAGGGATTAAGTCCTAATCGTTAAATAACGCTAACGTGTCTGCCATTTGCTTAGGTGCTGTATCGGGGAAACAGATTTCCACGGTGGTGTTTCGAGGTGTGATGTAACTTGCGGCCAATGCGGCATGTGCATGCCATTAGCATAACGGCTGCATTTTTCTCACAAAAGAACAATGTACCCAACAGCTGTTCAGCAAACAGCCCTCGCTTTATTAGTGTCACAATAAGTGTCATTCACACAGTCTTGAAGCACAGTCGAAGGAATGCTATATGCCATCTGCACCAAAGAGAAAGAAACAAATGCAATCCTTACTTACAGCACTGCAGACACGTTTGAGAAAGTCAGATGGTCTTGGATCATCAATGCAGCATTTAAAACGGCAGAAGTAAAACAGACTCAAGAGTCTGTAGATACAGAGCCAGATTGTGGTGCTCTTGGTTATGCCTAGACCACAAGCAGTTCTCTAGAAGTCGCTGAGCTTGCCAATGATGTCTGGGGATGTTTGGTAGAATAGAGAAGTAATCAATGTGAAGGGCTCACTGTTTGATTCGGACACTTGCTTCTTGCTGAAGAACCTTAAAAGACTCATGTAATTCTTCCATGTAATTTATTCACACAAGCCTGCATGAAGCACAGATTTATTAGCAGGTAGTAGTAGTGCAGATGCTTAAGGAAAGCTGTCCTAACTTCAAAGTGATTTTTCAGAAGTGCATTTTCCTCACCAGACACATATATGGCCCTTTGTGCCATGGAAACTGAGTGTAGCTGGCATATTATGTTCTGCCTTGCCATGGGAACACTGTTTCAAAGACATTTTCTTTAACCAGGCTTTGAGCACATCCATTTTGATTTACATCCAAATGGGTCACAGACATCAATGCAGTATTATATGGGGAGAAAAAGGGAATGAAATGCTTTTAACATGAAAAATATGCTGTTGCATGTAGGCCAACTTTTGTTCTCTTTCTCTCAATTTATCTAGGATTTGGGTGGGTTTAATTCTAGGGCCAAATTCAGTACTGGCATAAGTGAGCACAGCTCCATTAGTGTGAATGGACTCTCAACGTTTAAGTCAACAGTGAACTTAGATCATTGAATTTTTCCCATGTTTGGGCTTGCATGTTTCCAGCAAGATAATATACATATGTACTGCACATATGCTGCACATATGCACATAAAAATTCACTGGGGAGGACGTTTGGCTCTATGCTTTTTGACTTTATGTATAGAAACTGCAATCAGCTTATGAATTTTTTGCTTCTCCTGTAGCTAATGTGCCATGCATCTGTAAGGATCAGCCGTGCAGAATGCCACGTTGCAAGTAAAATACCTAGTAGCAAAGGCAAGCATGAAAATTGCTTTTCTTTCCTCAGTCTGTAGGACTGCACATGCACACAAATCTATGTGATTAATTCAGAGAGATTTTTCTCCCCTCTGTTATCATGAAGTTGAACACTGCCTTGAACAGAGGGGTACGTAGAAATACTACAGATGCTTATCTTTGGAGTGAATTGTAATATTTACTCAGCTGCAGGCCTCAAGTTTAGTGTATGCCATGAGGTCTGCTTGCCTCTTAGTGCCTGAAGAGTAGCAAGGCCAAGGCAGGGATGTCTCATTCTCTGCGATGCTTCCTGCAGCATTTGGGGTGTTGGTCTGGTCATCAGGTTTGAGAAAGATGCGAGTGTTGCACTTTCCTAGGATCACCATAGCTTAGGTGTCCTGAATATAAAGCAAGACCCAACTGCGTTGGGAGCACAAAGCTGACAGATGATCTCTACCCCAAACTTTTACCACAAACGTAAGGCAAAGGTGACAGGCACACACGGGTAAGGAGTTGTGTGAACTAGTCAAAGGTTATTGGCCATCCAGAGGCCAGGTGTCCTCAACACGTGAGGAGCCCACATTTGTGGGCACCATATACTTCCCCCCTGTATTTAAAGGCTGTGGTAATCTTTTCTTTCTTTCTTTGTTTTTTAGATTGAAAGGCCTTGGTATATCCTAAGAGTGACTTTTCCAATGTGCCTTCTGCCCAGCAAAATGGGGTGTCCTTGTATTCTCAGTATCAAAAGAGCTAAATAACGTTTGTGGTGAGAAGCAGAGGACACTGGCCTATGGGACAGTACGAAATGGGATTGCTAGAAAGAAAAGTAAGGTTCTGCCCACATATAAAACTTGACCCTTCTCTGCGAACATTATCCCTGTGAATAATTAGAAATCTGCATTCAGGCTTCCCACTGTGTCCCATCCCTTAAGGACACACCCGCTGTATTGCTTTACACGGTGCGGCAATGCACAGCGAGATTTACATATATATCACATAAAAGTGTTTACAAAAAAAATTAGCATGTGATTGAGCTGGAAAGCTGCAGAGGGCCCCAACTGTACGAGTTTCCATGCGCTTCAGCCAGAAGATTTATTTCCAATTTGTTATTCATAAGGGAAGAGTGAGAGATTGGGATGGGGTCCTTTGAAGTGGAAAACAAAGTCTTCTATTCAGCCTTCAGCTTAATAGAATACACATGACACAGGCTTGGCATGGCGGCCCGCTTTCATGTAATGTGCTCCTTGTCATTTTGCTTTCCTAGGCTGTGAATACTAGTGGGAATGGGTATTGCCCTGGAAAAGTCTCATTATCTCCTGCTGCCTTCTGCAGGAGGAGCACACTGTAAGCAGGTAGGAGCCATTTGGTGGCAGTAGTGGGGAAACCAGGCTCATCCAATTGTTGCAGTTGTGTTGCTCATAATTCCCAGTTTATGTTTTATATTGAAAGAGCATGTGTAGGAAAAGCAGTGTAATTGCAGGGCTTCTGCAGGCGTTACGCAGGCACTTCTGCCCTGTTTGGAGGCCCCAAGCAGCGAGCAGTGGCCCATGGGCTCTGAGCCTGCCTCTGACACCAGTCTTCTGCATGACCTGAGCTTTCGCTGTTATCCCCCTGTCTAGAAGTGACTGAGGGAAGGCTTTTCTGAATTGGTGCAGCATCTAGGATGGCGGAGCATGATCTAGGCACTGTATCACTGCAAATAACCAGCGATTCTGTCCAAAGTTGATGTTTTGGGGGTATGTGTACAAACCCAGAATTTCAAGAATGCAGCCCCAGTTTTACAGTGATGTTGTTATTACCTGTATCTACAAGCCTCTAAGAGCTTCTGTGCTTTTCCCTTTGTGAGTAGTATTAAAACCATGCTTGGTGCCGTACTAAGGTGGGTGTTTTTGAAGAACTTAACAAGCCCAATGTACCACAAAGCCCTGTCAATTAGTGGGTCTGTGGGCTATGAGAAAAAACATGTGTGACCTTCAGCACATCAGCTTGGCCTGCAGCGTGAGTGTGGTTAGAAAGAATTTGGACCGGAGTCCTGCTGGTCCTCTTGGCCCTGTAACACTTGCCTCTCTCGGCTTCCTCTGGGATCACGTCCTCGCGCCCCTTTTGCACGTTCAGGTTTGGAGCTCTGGGTGAATCACCGAAATCAGAGATGGAAAGAAATGCATGAAGTCATCTCATCCTGCCCTTGCCAACGCAGGATTATTCCCCACAGTACAGTCTTGAGTGCCTTCTCTGGTCTATTTTTAAATGACTCAAAGGAGAGGGCTTTCCTCTCCTCCCTGGGGAGGCTGGCTCTGCTGTTCAGTAGACCTCACTGTTGGGGAATTTTCTTCCTGTTCTCCAGCCTCAATTCTCCTTTTCCCTAATTTAATTGAACTGTTCCTGGCTCCACCCTTCTAAACAATTTTCCGTATTGCATGACTGTTGCAAATACCTGTTGTCAATTTGCAGGCATAACGGATGGGAATTCATTGCTGTTTGCCTTGCTTGGCAAAGGCTCTGTGTGCAGAACTGTACTGGGAAGCCAGGCTCTATCAGCAACTAGATTTCTGAGCTACATGCCAACAAATAAGAATGACCTTTTCCTACTTCTTTGGACAATGCCATTATCATAAAACCCCCAGCATGACTGAGAATTGGCTGGGCTTCTGGCAAAGCCATGAATGTCTCTATTAAAGTGCTGGTTTTCCTCATAGTCCTCCAGCAGATCTTCCATAGTGCTTTTTGCATGACAGAAGTTACTGTTCTGAGTTCTCGGGTTTAGTTGTAGATGTATACACATTTGGGGAACATTTAATTAAAAAATACAGTAATTATTGTTTTATCACGTGGCTCCAGCAGTTGAATTTCTAAACCCTGACTTTCAATTTGAGATTTCTTAAGCACCTGAAGTGTTTTGAAAATGGCTATTGAAGGTGGGATTTATGCTTTGACAATACCTAGATGCTTTGGAGCGTAGCACCCTTTGTCTTTGGGGGTGTGTGTCCCTCATCCAGCAGGACCGACTCGCAAGAAAACTATGTGTCCAAAGAGTGTAAGTTACTCAGGAAAAGCATCTTATGGGTTTGAAGAATTATGAATCCCTATTTATTTATTTAGAAGACAAAAATCAGTTTCTGCTGTGGGTGACAGCAGAATAGAAGCCCATACTGAAAGCACCAGGAAAAGAATGGCTAGCATTAAAGGGACTGAAATACCTTTAGTGCTTTCGTACAGCAGAGCTGCAGCTATTTAGCTATGGCAGGATACCAAACTACATTGTGGCTGGCCATTGTTGCTTGAACAGTTTGATTTTTAAAACATTCAGCTGAAATGTAACCAGCAGCCAAGTTGGAAGAAGTGAGTCACAAGGACAGTGTGTTAAATGAAGAGTCAGCAAATGAGGGAAACGAGTTCTTGTGCCCTGGTGGAAAGTGGCTGTACTGCAGACCGGGAGCCCAAGAGCAGTATCTCAGCCTAGCACAGCTATTGGGTTACTTTCAAGAAAATTTTATAGTCTAGAAGTAACATGGCTTTAAAAAGAATGAGATAGTGCCACAGCTATAAAATAAAATTACTGATTTCTCTGCGGTAGGCCTCAGAAGGGCCATGGATTCCATCCCTTTTTGCTCTGCACTGGTCCTTGCATCATAAACCAGAAACTTCTCCTCCAGAGAACTTCCAGTGTTAAGCATTTCAGGAGATGGGAAAGGGGTGGTGGAGCAGGGTGGAGGAGGAGAGAACAAAGTGACCGTAGCTGGCATAATAAAAACCATCCCGGCACTCATTGGCCTTTGTTGCTGATACCGATCTGACTCATCAAACTGTTTGACGTGATTCTTGATACGTGTTTTTTAGAAGGCACCGTTCTTGTTGGTGTTTTTAAACGTGCATGTTTAAATGATGCTGTGAGTTAAATGGATTGGAGCATGGTGTGTGGGAGCACTGGAGAGGAGAAGGGTGTGTGGTCCCTAATGACGCCAAGTGAAAAACAGAGACACACCTGTTTTGGGATATAATGGGAGTGATAAGAGTAATTTCTTAATGATGGGGCTTTTTTGGGAGTGCAAGGGGAAGGGTGGGTTTAAGAAATGTAGCAGGGGCAAACAGGACTTCTATCTTGCTGTGCTGGGGACTGTTCATTTTAAATGGGAGTGTTTGGTACATCTGGGCTGAACTGATACTGGTTCTTGCATGCCGCTTCCCCCCCCCCCCCCCAGTTTTTGTTTTGCTCTCCACTGTTTTATCTGCCAAAAAGAAAATAAATTCACAAAATACTTGCAAAGTTGCATGGTCACAGGCTTAAATACATACATATGAAATCCCTGAAAGCAATTTGCTTCAAGCCCTCCTCAGTTCCAGACATCTTTCTCACTCCATCTGCTCGTTCAAGTACACAAGTTCCTTGGGAAAAATCACTTATTACATCACTGAAAAATGCCACAAAAATAGCTTTTCATTTAAGTTCCCATCCTCGGAGTTAAGTCACATGGGGATCAGATAGATTCAAACATTTAATAACTTTTTATTTTCCTTTCTCTTTAAACACAGGATCTCTGGTCGTGGAAGCAGGGTCACGTGGTGGATTCTTGGCAGTCAGCAGTCTGTGGAGCTTTTGCAGGTGCAAAGGATTATATGTTATACTGGGAAAGACTAAAGAAGAAAGGGAAAAATGTGCAAATCTATTAAGTATAGCAGAACAACATTCCTTTGTAATTCAAGTTTGTTTAGAAGAAAATGGATCCAGTTGTCTGGAAATAGGAAAGTCAGCAAAGGAAAGAGAAGGGAAAAAGACTCAAACAGGGTGTCTGTTTGAAAGACAACCAATTTGTTTTTGACAAATTTCTGTTATTTAAAAACCAGGGGCCTGTCAGTCAGGCTTTGCGATTATTTCAAAGTTGATTTGTAAAATCCTCATCCAGGAGAAACTTTGCTTGGGTGGGGGTTTGTGCAGCTGTCTGCTCCGAGCACTTCCCCAGGGGTTGAAGTGATTGCAGCGAGAGGCCATGATTCACCATTCATGTGACAGCTCTGACAGCCATGTAGATTAACTAGAGTCAGGAGAGCAGAGGCTAGCACTGCACAGCCTGGAGGCAAAAGCCTTCCGCAGCAAAAAAAAAACCGGAGGACGAAACATCTGGGCAATCTCCAGACACTAGAACAAGAATCAAGAGTGGCAGAATACAATACTGCACTATTTATTACCAAACAAGCCAGAAGTTAATTGAATTCTTCAGTAGGCGTCTTGCTTGATTTTAGCCTACTGTAGTTGTTTCAAAAAAAAAAAAAAGAAAAAAAAGAAAAAAATCCATTGATGACTCATCAGTATAGCTGACAAGTTTGAGGGAGGAGAGATGTTTTAATAGAAGAAACAGATTAGTAGTTAAGAGATGGATAGCCAGAGCTTTTCCCCAAGGAGCTAAAATACATTTTGAGATTCCAAACCAGTAACAGAATATGTGGAAAACAAATCCTGTTTAAAGAGAAATTATAGCATTTCTTGAAATAGAGATTATCAAAAGCAAAGTTGTTCTTTGATGACTTACAAAATCAGAGCCATTACATCGTATGTAATTTTTAAAAAATAAGCTCTGTTAGGGGAATTGAAGTATTAATAGCAGCAGAATTCCAGCAGAGACTGAGGCTTTGTTTTGGTGGGCGCTGTAACTGCACGACCGAGAGAGGGTGCGTGGCTGTAACTGCACACAGTTTAGTAGATTGGGTATGTGAGCTGTGAGGGAATGGTTTAGGTGGAATTGATTCCATTTTGGGGCAGGGAGGATATTTTAGACGAGCTCTTGTGGTCTTGTCCAGCTGTATTTTCTATGTTTATGTGATGGGAAGGGAGTTTTATTCTGCCTAAAATTTGGTCTACTGTTGGATTTTACACTGACTTCATCAAATCAGTGCAAACAAAATCAGAGCGATTGAAGCAGATCGTTCATTTCTGTTTTGAAACAAAACAAGCTATCAGACTAAAAATGCTTTAAAATGCAATCTGTACAGCTGCAGGTGTGATAAGGGATCATTAATTTAGCTCTGTTGATTTCTTTACAGTCAGATTGATAAAAAAACTGTGTTCAGGCATGTTCAGAGAGCTGGAAAGGTTATCTGATTTACCCAAGGCCTTGCGGAGTAATTTCCTGAAGTCCAATTTGGTGCCTCAGTTGGAAATTTAGCCCAGTGCCTTCATTTCCTTCTCTGTACATCTTGATTCTGACCAGTTGTGCTTGGACTTGCTACTCATTGATGGATGTTCAGTAGTGTCTGCTCGCTTTCTAGCAGAAATGTTGCAGAAGGAGCTTCCAGAGGCACAGCTGAACGGTGGGTGAACGATTCACTGCCCTTTTGGCAGATGCTGGGGAGACCTAACACTTTGTGCTGAAGGAGACAGCGGGTCCTCTGTGGAACAGAACAGAGACTTCCAGGTTCATGATGGTAGTAGATGAGGCAGTTCAGCCTGGCTGTCTTCACAGGCTCTAGTCCCCAAGCATAAATCTTTGCAGAGCTGGAGTGCTATTTTGTAATCGTGTTGTAATTGGTGATGATATATGTTCTCTGGGTTATCCTTCCATCTTCACTTCCTCCAGCCTGATTTTCCTTCTTTGTTCTTTCTTATCCCAGTCTTTCCTTTTCACCAGCAGTATTTTAACCTTCTTCTTCCATGTCTCCTTCGAGGACCTGCTTGAAAATTCACAAGGTTCAACCCTTTTTGGATCAGAACCTTACCCTTTGGTCTTCATTGCCTACCTCTGCAGACATGTAACAGGCAGGCCCTGTACTGATCTAATCCAGTACTGCATCCATTCTGTTTCAGTGAAAATATTTAGCCTTCTTGCTGAATGGAGGCAATGGAAAAATAATTTCCTGCTTTCTGAAGAATGGATTCCATGGTTAAAAAATTATTAACTACCTACATATAGCTTCAAACGAAGAAAGAAAAAACAGACCAAACTCTTTATCCCTTTCTTTCCACCCCAAAACAAAAAAATCAAAACCTCACCAGTACCCTGTGAATAAAATAAGATGGATGTGTGCATCCGAGTGATTTAAAATCATCACGTTATAAACCTTAAAAGGAAAAGATTATCCAAAACCCAACTTTTAAACACAGAGATGCTGTCAAATGCCACCATGGTAGTCGTGGGATGGCGAAATCACACAGACCTGCTTTTCTCCTGTGTTCTTTGCTTGAATTCAATACTTTCTAAAAATACGTTAGAGGTCCTGAGGGGCAGGGTAATAAACTGAAACAAACTGAAAGAAAAGTCCTGTTTGGCTTCCCTTTATGGCACACAGACACATATATTTGTGTGTCTGTGTGCGTTGGTTAGTTCCTAGCTAAATCGTAACTGACTATTTGGCGAAGACAGAACAAAGAGCAACAATATATGCATTCCATCCCCAGTGCCTGTGAAACGGCAGCGATATCAGCCAAAGTGCTGTGAGAGGCCCGACTCTTCCTTGTTGAGCACACATGTGTAAGATGTATGTATGCGATCCATGGGCTTTTTATAGAAACGTAATAACCATGAGGATAAATATCAGAGATTTGGAATCCTCTCTGTGTCATCTGTTAATAATTTAATCCCTGGAGGCCTTGTCCAGCTTTATCATCATCTCTGGTGTCTTAACTAGAGGAAATGTTTGGAGCAGTCGGGGAGTGAGAGAAGGTGATATCTGAGCAGCCGGTGGGGAGGAACCCAAGGGTAGATCTACATGATATTTTAAGCCTGAGGTTGCATTGGAACCAAACCTTGCCTCATGCCTGAGCTGTTTGGACACCAGCCCAGATTTGGGCACAGGCTTTGGCAGGCTGGCGGCAGAGGAGGGAAGCGTGTGCCCATGCTGTGGGCAAGCCAGGCGTGATTGTGGTTGCACTCCATGCTCATGTCTTCTCTGGGCTTAGGCTGCCTGGCTGGACCACTGCACCCCAGCCCTGCACCGTACCAGGGCAGGCTGTCCCAGAAGAGCCTCTCGGTGGTTTTCGTATGCCCTCCGTGGAACTGGGCCAGTGGCAAGGAAATCCTGCCATTGGGCGCTGGCTGTTGGGAAAGCAAAGTGCTGCCCTGGAGCAGGGAGGCAGCTCCAGCTTGTCAAAGAACCTGAGTGTCCATTTAATGCAATTGAAAATTGCCTCTGTTAAAGATGCCTTCTTTCTCCCTACTGTAAAAAAAAAAAGTGTGGCTTAACATTAATAATTAATGCTTTGCGGTGACAAAGTCGCCGAGAATGGAGGTGCAAGCCTAGTGAATAATAAAGCACTAACGAGAGCTTTTTGCACATTGACAGGGAAGACTTCCCATCACTTTTGTTTTGATCTAATCGGCTCTGACAAGATTACACACTGTGTCTAAAAGCCTCTTTAACTCTATAGCTCTGAATAAATTTTTGAGTAGTTCTCAAGATTTCCCTGCAGTGTCTGCTTGGACCATGCTTCTAACCCTGAGTTGGTTAAATTGCTGGAGGAGCAGTGCTTTGCCTCTTGGTATTTCTGCTGAAATCTGAAGAGGTTCTTGGGTCATTTTGCTCTACCATTGGCAGGTCTTGTTCCCACAGTGATAAAGGACCAGAATAAACTTCCTCTTAAAAAAAATAAACATAATATCAATAAAATAAAAGATCAATTAAGAAGTGATTGATTGAAGAGTTCTGAAAAAGAACGTTTGTGAATTTGGAAATCAATCGGTGTAAGAGGATGCCATGAGGTTTAGTGTTGGACCTATGCGACTCAATTTTTCGACCCGGATTTGGGATTCAATCCTGAATCAGCCCTGGGTAACATTCAGATGTCAGTACAGAAAATAGTAAGAAGACGACAGGCAATAATATAGCTCAATCTGGATTTTTTTTTCTTTTCCTAAGGTGTGCCAATTCATGCAAGGACATTAGTCAAGCACAAGTTCCTATCTCTTGAAACAAGCTTGACCTACCGAACTGGGCTGGTGTTGCAGAAGAGAGTGCCAGGCGTCTGGCCAGATGGCAGAAACACAGAATCAGGAGGAGCCCCTGTGATGGCCAGAAGGGTTCCCTGGACCCTTTAGAAAGGGTGAGGAGAAGTTAAAATGGTACAGAAAAAAAAAAGATACGGGGTCTGAAGAAGAATTTGTCTTCCTCCTTTCATAGGATCTTATTTGAGGAGTGTGTCAAAGAACCTGTGAAACATTTTGCTATAGCAGCAGCAAATTCTGCAGGCAGCCACCGTACTGCGAGGACCTAGGGTTATGTATTGTTCTCAGGTGAAGTATTTCACTCTGTTTTGATGCTTCTCAATTTTTATTTTCATATGACAGCTAAAAAGGGTAGGAAGTGCCAGCAGGAACCTAAGGGAATATTTTAAGTCTTCAGGACTTTTTATTCTGATGCCAAATAAAGGTAAAGCATTCTCTGCAGATGTCTGTCACTAGTGCTTCCATTAAGAACTGGTCACTGGGAAGGTGTGAGTGGCAGAGGGATTTTCTGTTTAACACCCTGAGGTTGGTAACGTTTAGCTGCTCCACTGACGTGTGAATATACAGTGTCCATTGTAACTTCTTGGGAGACAGGTTATGAATTTTCCACTACTGCGTGAAGTTTTATTTTCCCAATAGAGGAGTTTGTCACTCTGCTAGAAGTATTAACAAGCCAAGAGCCTTCTCCCATGTGAAAATCCATCTTTATGCCTACTTGCTTAGCCTAAGTCATCACCAGATCCTTCTAGGGCAAGGGAGAAAGGAGCCTTCTCCAGGAGTCGGTTTGGTGAGGCTGTCTGTCCAGGTGCAGACTGCCTGCAAAGGTGCCTTTTTCTCTGTCAGTTCTGCAGAGAAGCTGGAATGATTAGGAGTGTAAGGCTGGATGTGTCTGGGCCTTTCTTGCCCACCCGGTAACTTTCATACTTGCTTTTCCTGGTCGCTAACTAGTTGAGCAGACTCCAGCTTTATGTGGCAGCTCTTGGAGAATTCTGTGACAGCACGAATAGACTAA
>NW_008825271.1:6398131-6406962 GCF_000699105.1 Pygoscelis adeliae
GTTGGGCCTTACTGTGTATTAGACAGCCCTCCTATTTTGAATGAGTAGACTCTGGCTGTACTAGTTTGTATCTGTTGTATTAGTCTGATGATTGGAAACAGTCATGTTTTAAGTTCCTTTACCCAGCTAGAGTAGGTGGGACTGAGCAGTCCCTCGCTAGCACTGTAGCCTGTTCTTGGATACCTATGTACTAATGTTGAAGAGGTCACTCTAAAATTACCTTGGATGTTTAGGGTTAAGGCTGGAGCAAATCCATTTTGTCAGACTCACTGCCTTCAATAAAATGCAGTTCCCAACAAACGCTAGCTTTAATCTTGTGTTTTTGTCAAGCATATACAAACTTGCATTTAATTTAGCTGCTATCCTGCTGCTTGTTGTGCTTATGAAGCATTTTATTGTTGCTGTTGTCATTCTAAATTGATTGGTAAATCTGCACCAAATACCTCCCAGTGATGGAAAAAGAAACATTGAAATGTTAATAACAAAAGAGTCTGAAAGATCCAGATGTTAGCTGGGGAAAAAATGAAAACCAATCAGCCTTGATTAAACCTTTCAGATAAGAATTTGGGAACATCGTATCAGGATAAATTGTGTTTGTTCTAATCGCTATTTCAGCCAAGATTGAAGCTTCTGCCAATAAGAAACTGTTAGGAACAAATGCATAAAAAAATTACTGGGATCTGATAAGGGAATTAAGTTAGTCTGACTAAAGTGTTACCGTCAACTCTATAGCCGAGTGATGCATTGAGATTTTTTGCTTGATACAGGCCTGACAGCCGTGTGGTTCACTGTTTAATTTTATCTTGGTCTGTGGGCAAAGGAAGGGCTTCTACATCCAGACTTGTAAAGCCACTATTTTCCATGGAGATTATTTTTACTGTTCTAAAAATACATTGCTGACATGAGTACCAAAGTTTCTATCCAGACCATTCTCTCAAAGCCTTTGGGTCACTTACTGAAAAACTGGCTCACGATAAAAAGATTTTTGACCTTAAAGAAGGTCCAAGAATGAGCTGGAATTTAGTTTAACTTGCTCATAGTTTCTGCTTTGGCTTCTTGAATACAACCCATTTTTCTGCTTTTTAGTGAGGTATCGCTGCTAGAAAGCTTCCGGCAGAGGGAACCGGATGGGCCAACCTTACGTGAGCAGAAGCTGCTCCTAAACCAGGCATTTTGGGCTGTTTGCTAACTCAGCTTGCCTGCTATTCTTGTTTGAGATCCAGGGGACTGCACATGTGCCTTACTGCATCTCCTGAACTGTCATGGGACATTCCTTAATTAACTGGAAGAAGTCACTGTAAGGTGCCAGCTGGCCCAATCTCCTTTCTGACATAAACCAGGGGTTTAATATGCTAAAGCTAAGGTGGTTGAGAGAGAGAGATGCAGGTAAAAACACAAGCCAGTAAGGAAGATGGATTTTTTCATTACTTTACAGATTTTAGAGCACATGCTTTTTCCCTCTCCCATCCCAAGAAAAGAGAGATCAATTTTTTTACATTCCATAAAACTTGGAACAGAAAATAGATTATTTTTAGCTTATTCCCTTGGTACTGCGTAGGCTTCAGTCTCTGGAGTCACTTTGTTCCCTGCTGTAGCAGATACAGGATTTATACAAGCTCCAGAGAAAAAAACAGGAGGAAGAAGAAGGAGAGATTTCAGAACAAGTCTCTCTCTCTTTTCTTCCCCCCTTTCTTTCTTCACTTACTGCTGGACTGCTCCTGCATTTTAAAAGTTTCCTTCGCTTTGGCTTTTCCTCAGCACGAATTACTTGCTTGAAATATTGTGAACCGAGGAGGGAGAGAGAGATTAGAGTTAATTTTAGGATGGGGAAATAAGGCAACGGGAATAAGATCCTGGGAGAAAAAGCAGCAAAGCTGGTCCCTAGATAGCACAAGAGGCCAGGCTGTAGCCACAGGGTTAAAATACGGAGACAGGCACACGCATATTTGTGGGTGAGACATGCAGATGGATAAGCTGAAGATTTCTGGCTTTCAGGAGGAAAGCCACAGCTGAGCTGGCTGCTCCAAGTGAAAGTAATGAGCTCCAAGGGTGAAGTTTGGGCATGATTAGAGAGAACAAAAATGCCTGCGAGGGGAAGATGGCACTTGTGGCAGCAGACTTCTGACAATCTCCAAAGACCCTTGGGCAGCTTCACACTGTTGTTTTCCAAAACGGAGCTGATTTCATTTGGTGGAGATGAACTCCGTCCCAAACGCTGGCTTGTCTTTTTGCCTTGAAACAGAGTCCCAGGTCTAACGGTTGCAGTCCAGATCCAGTCTGTCTGTATCTTGTAGATAGCTTTGTCCCTGAAGCATGTGTGTTTCAGATGCGGAGCATCTTTCCTCTCTTTCTATTTTTCTAGCGTTTGAATAGTCAGACTTTAATTCTCAAGGCAGAGCACAGTGTGACGAGCTTGTTTTCTGATCTCTGCAAATGAGTAAGCAGGTTCTTCCTTTCAAACTTGTCCATAGGTGTTGGAAGTGGAATCCATTATCCTTACGACCTTCACGTGTTCATATAAGTACAGAGTCCAAAACAAAAGGACAGTAATCTCAATGGGGATGTTTGGATTTACAGTTAACTTCTATAGAGCTGTTTTCCTTAAGTCAACACACAGGAATAAAACACTCTGTGTACAGACCTTCAACAAACGTTCCTGGACTCTGACATGAGGAAACATGCTGTAGGCATTAATAATGGAGCAGTGTTGACCACAGCCATGGGAATTATAGGCAGTGTGGCATTCATATTCAACCAACAATGTCTCACTTGTGTTTGGTATTTTAATTTGCTCAGGTGGATTTGCAGCTGCAGTCACCACACCTCTCGATGTAGCGAAGACGAGAATTATGTTGGCAAAGGTAAGAGCGAAGGAGGCCAGCAGACACACAGGTGAATGGCTTGGGTAGTTCCAGAGTTTCTGTATGGTCATTACAGAATGAAATCCAGCACTTACTAATAATGATTTCTGCTTTTGTCCTCAAAGGCAGGATTAGACGTGAACAGGTACTGCATGCAGAACTAATGAAATTGTCATGTTCCTTTCCTTGTGTTGCTCTTCTGGTCCTTTCCCAAAGGAGCTGAGAAGGGCCTGTGTTTGTGCTAGACTTCCAGAGTCTCATGCAGTGTCTTTAGGAGAAAATCCTTGCAGAGTCGGATGCCCAAAGTTAAACTTCCCATCACGGATTTATTCCTCTGGGTTTTTTGATAATTGTTGGGCTTGAGTGTGTGTGTGTGTGTCTTTTCTGAGGAGGGCTTGGCACTGGATTTTCTGACCTAAAATTTTAAGGCACAAAGATCATGATGGCTGACATCATCTGCCAACCAGGGCAGAAGGAAGGTTGCTTATAAGATCAGTAAGTTTAGTAAGTAGTTAAATTGCTAGTAAGTCTAGTGTTCTCGTCATCATCTTGCTGACCCCAGGGCAGAGCTAAGCAGCCACATAGCTAAAAGCCCTCGACCTTTCCCTGCCCTGGAAAGAGCTGTTGTGTTGGCAAAGGTCAGGCATCCTGGAGTTTCTGTGGATGGTTTTTTTTTTTACCCTATTGCTCATGTCCCTCGGTACGGAGATGTTTCTTGATGACGTGCACTGCCCCAGCCGAGTCAGGCACATCTGCACTCACCGTGTTGCCGTGTTGTGTATTTCTCATTGTGGGGTGTTGTACCTGCTGCAGCTTCTTTGCCTTTGGAAAGCGGGGGTGATAAAACTGTAAGAACTGGGTTTTGTTTCTGTCTGCCACTGTGCTGAGCAACAGGTCAGCGTTGGTAAGGGAATGACGGTGCTTTGGGATGTTCTGAGACCATCCAGACAGCATCTTTATATTAGTCATCTCTCACTAACTAGATCACACATGCAATTTAATTGTCTGTAGTCATGCTGTTTGTCCTCTGTTTTGCTCTCAAGGCAATTTTCACATGCAATACACGACTCATCTTTTTTTAAGTACATCTCAAGTAAATCCTCTTGCAGTGAGCAGCAAAGTTTCTTGTTGGTGCTTTGAGAGTGTGTTTTTATTAAATTCTTACTCCAGTGTCAGCCGTTGGACTGAGTGTAGTGCAGAAAGGACTGGATACCCAGTTCTGAACTAACCAGCCCTGTGACCTTGGAGTGATCGTTTTGTTCTTCTGTGCCTTGGTTTCCCTTTCTGCCCTTTGCATTATTCCTGGAGATACAAGGAGCTTTTGCCTGTGCCTGGGGTAAGAGGTCATTAGGATGTCTGTAATTGCTGTAAAGTAGCACTAACCAGGGACAGGGAGCTCAGTAAAAAAACTAAACCTCTCTGCCAACAGTTTCCAATCTCTCTCTTTCTGTGGTACAGGCTGGATCCAGCAATGCTAGCGGGAACGTTCTGGCCGCCCTCGGTGGCATCTGGAGGACACAAGGCCTGTCGGGGTAAGGACATGCTGCAGAAGCACATTTCGTGTGTTATTTCTGTGTTTGGGGGGTGGGAGAGGACAGGATGGTCTGCTTATATTTAAATCCTGTCAGATAGAAAAGACTTTTAATTGCTGTACACACGGCCAGAGAGCAGCTCTAAGGTAGCTAGGAACAAGAAGGTCCATCCAGGGAGGTCTAGTGTCCTCGCTTAAGCACTGGCTGTGAGCAATGTCTAGGGAAGAGCACAGAAATGGGGCATTATTGGGGATTTATCCATGGTACAATCTCTAAGCTTAGCTCCAGGCTTCAGAGCGGAGGGTGGCTTTATGTTTAATGGACTTTTCTCCATGAATATGTGTATTTGTTTTGTATCCATTTAAACTTTGGGCATGCACATCCTCTTGTGGAAGTGAGTGCCACAGATTGATCTTGAGGTGTGTGAATCACCCCGCCCGAGACGTCAGGGAAGGCCAACGTAGGAGCCACGTGTCCCTTATGGACAGTCTTTTCCTCCTTCTGGCAATTTCCTACTGATGTGAAACACCAGCAAGGTCTCCTCTGTTCCTTTATATTAGCTGTTCTTACTGCGAAGTGTGATGGGAGCACGCGATGCCAGTGTGGTGCCAGCAGCAGGGACAAGCTGAAGCAGAAGGAAGGGAGCCATGTGCTCCCTGACTGGTCCTTTGAGCCTCCTGTCAGGTCTGGGCTTGAGCACATGCCCGCTCGGATTTCTCCAGTGAGGCACTTGTTGCAAAAATGTTAAGTTTTCTGAGACACGCTTCAGTGCAAAGAGTAAGTCTGAGCAGCCGCAGAGCAGCTCTCTGGCCGCTTTCCTCCTGTGACCAGGGTGCAGACATGTTCTGGGCTTTCTGCTGACTGGTCGGGGAAGTCTGGGGTGATGTCGATCCAGCCTCTTGCCTGCCTCACTTTACCCAGTCCTGAGATGGAAAATTGCTCTTCTGATGCTGGAGCGGTGTTGTGAACAAAAAGTCCTCTGCTAGCATTTGTAGAACATTTTGAGGTGTTATGGGCTTATAAATTATTATTGATTTTTACAGACACCTGCTTCATTTACGCCACCTTGCCCTCTTTGAGTGTGTGACTCATACCAGTTACTGGCCACGTAGTGAATATAAGTCTTAAACAACTCCTCCTCCTGTGCTTCCTTCGGTAGGGTTTGTGTCCCACCTGCCCTTGGCCTGGAAAAGAAACGGAGGTTCTTTTGAAGCTTTACTTGGGGCTTTTCACTGTAATTTCTCATAGGTTTTTAATCTGCTTGATGTGGCCAGTACTTTCAGGGTGATGTTTTAACATTTGTAAACTGTTGCTCGAAGCAGCATGCACATCGCAGCTTTGCGGGAGATAGTTTTCTCTTAACATCTGATCTCTGCTCGCACAACTAATAAAAGTTCAATCCTCTTTCTACACATGTGGGAAGTAATTCGAAACAAATTGCAGGAAGTTCCTGAACACCGATTCCAGGAAGACATCCAGCTGTGCCCCCCGGCAGAGCTCAGAGGGGTTGTCTCAGGTTTGCTCTTTGAGGTGACAAGGTGATGTGGCAGTGGATGAGTTTTGGGTCCTACATGGCTTGGTGGACTCTAGGGCATATTTTGAAAGGGACTGGGAGAAGCGAGGCCGTGTCTGCTGCTGATGGCAGTTGAACTCTGAAGGGTGTGAAGAGGCATGGATTTGGCTGGGGAAAAGGGGAGGTTTCCCCAGCCAACAGCAGAAAATAAAAATGTATGTTTGTGTTCTTTTCAGGGTGTTTCAGCAGTGCCCTTTTCTAAACAACCCAAAATTAAACTCTGCCTAAAGATAGTATCCATGGACTAGGACCAAAGGGAACACAATTCAATTGAAATCAAAACAATAAGCGATCTGGAGAAAAAGTAACATGTAAAGGAGGCCAAGCTGCGTCAGCTGCAAGGAAAAGGAAGAAAGTCTTGGGAAAAATAAACGCAGAGGCTGCCATGCCTGCTGCCAATTATAAATCTATTAATCAAAAACAATAAAAATGTCGGGCTTTTTTGGCCAGTTGCAACATGAAATGATTTATGGCTCCTCTAATAAATCTCATAGTTGAAGAGGAGGAATTCTGAGGGCAGAAAGACGCATTGCTTATTGCCACCTTATTAAAACCAGAGCACGGGGCTCAGCTTCCTGGTCTGCACCTAGTAAATCCCTCTGCTTCACGCCAAGAAATTTCACATCCCTTTCTGTCCGGGGAGAGCCAGGCCTGCAGTGGGAGGTAGGATAGGGATGGGGTGAGCAGATCTGTGTGCCTCTTCGCTCTTGCCAGCAGGGTAGATGAGCCATTCACATGAAAGCGGGTTTATATCTTGTCCGACTGCTTTTCATGCAAGGAGGTGATGGCGTTTGAAAGCCGTGGATGAAATGTCACAACTTGCTGGTGAGAAAGACGAGGGTTATTTGACTGATAAATCTGGTGAGATGGTTTGTCCCAGCTTGTGTGTAGATGGGGACAGAGCTGGCAGTTTGCACCAGGTGTCCCGTTCCTCAGCCGAGCTTCCCGGTTGGAATGGACATGGCGCGGCAGGCGTGAACCACACCGCTCTCCGGAGCCAGATCTCGCCAGTGCGAGTGGTGAAAGCAGCCCCGATGTCCAGGGCTTGCTGCCTTGCGAAACACAAGCTGCCCACAGGAGTGAGCTCAGTGCAAAGCTGTCGTCAGGTAAAAGCAGTGTTTTTTCTCAGCATGGCCATCTCTTTGGTCCGGAGCGTAATACGGAGGTTTTGTGGCCGAGCACGCAGTGCTTTTTTCAGTGCTGGCCCCTCTATGCTGTGTCCAGGCCCTGCAGTGCCTTTTCCAAAGGGTAACTTCAGGGGTCCTGGTTAGTCTCTATTGAGAAAGAATTTGCTTTGGGTTGCTGAGTTGTGGCCCAAAGATGTCAACTTTGCTGCAGGAACCATGGGACTAAGTGTATTGCTGGGCTGGGAACCCTGAAACGAAGAGCTGCACCCCGGAGGGCATGCACACATTTGGGGGAGCACACGGTGTGGGTTTAACACCCTCAGCCAGGCCTCGCCCTGGGATATAAATGTGGCTCCCGGATTTGTGTCTCCTGCTGAGCCGTTCCTTGCACGGCTGGGGAGAGCGATGTGTCTGTACCTGAAAGCCTGCGTTTGGTCTTTGCCAGTCACTGACATGCTGTGCGTTTATTGCAGCTGTCGGTGATGAGAAGGTGGGGGTGAAGCCCTCCAGCCTTGGTGCTGGATCTGACCAGTAACTGGGAGAGTTGCTTAAGCAAAAGGGAAAACCCAGGCAGGGAGAGAGGAGTGACAGGGTGCCAGGTGAAATCTGTACAAACAGATAGCAAATAGAAATAGACAGCAGACCTGTGCCCACCAGAGGGGTTTCTAATGGGGCCAGCGGAAAAAAAACCAGCAATTTATCTAATCTGCTGCTGAGGGCAGGTGTGGTCCAGCGGGGACCAGTTTGGATCAGGCCTGCAGCAGAGCTCAGCTCTCCGGATTCGGGGCAGCCCCAGAGCCGTTTAGTTCTCCCTTCCTGCAGAAGTGAGCCCGTGGGGGAAGCGTTGGAGAGGCTGTGGGTGGCCGGTGGGAAAGGGAAGCTGGAGGGAGCAGGGCCAGGATTCTTGGAAGTGATGGTTAGTAATAGAGGTTGCCAGGGATGCAGCTTCTGGGTAACTCAGTTATCTGCCCTTGTTTGTATAATAGCTGTGTCTCGAGTGGGCTGTTCTGTAAATGAATGTCTGCCACTGCTCCTGTAATGAGGGCTGCCTAATTCGGCAGGAGAAGGATGGTGCGCGTTTCGAGAGCGATGCTGCACCGTAGCATTTACCCTATCAGCACTCTGTCCATACATGCCTTGTACAAATTACTCTGTTTTAAAGCTGTCATTATGGTAATAGACCCAATTGCTGTCTAGTAAAGCCATAAAATGTTTCCATCTGCCTGTGTGCTCCAGGCTCCTTAGCAAAGCTCATTACAACGAAAACCAGAGTTACTGCAGCCAGAGGTTTCCCCAGCGCAGCGTGAGTAGCCGGGCGTGGGCAGGGAGCAGAGAGCTCCTGAGCAGCCCCGGGGGTGCGTGCATCTTCCGCGCAGCCCGGTCTCACCGGGAGTTACACCTTGTCCCACTGTGGACACGCTCCTAGCAGGGACCACGCAGCGTTCGGGAAAAGCCAAGGACAGCGTCCTCACGGAGCTCAGCCAGAGCGTGCTGCGAAGGGCTCCCACCGTGCGGGCGATAGATCAGTGGGGGGATGCCAGACAGATTCAAGCCTAATGTTTAATCCTTGCTTGCAATGAAGGAAGCCTGTAGTCCTCTGGGAGGATACACTGGCCTATCCTGATGTTGTTAAACCAGCTATGAGCTTAGATGTGTCGAGCAATTGGCTTTGCATGAGTTTCCTGTTAACTTCCTAGAACTATTAAGATCAGGCACCTAAAAATTGTGGCGGCTAAAC
>NW_008825271.1:6407138-6407536 GCF_000699105.1 Pygoscelis adeliae
GGCATGTGTCTGAGCTCCTCTTTCCGCAACGGTGTGGCCCCGTGTGCTCCTGCACCTTTGCTTCTGCGCCTTAGTGTGGAGAGGGGTTAAAAATGACAAGGCTTGGGAGTACTCTGTTAGGGAAGCCCAGACAGGTTCCTTCAGTGAGCAGCGGGGTGGGATTTAAGAAACCAGCAAGAGAGAATTTTTCTTGGCTCTGTTTTCCAAAGCCCCTGCAGCCAGCCGTGCAGCATCCGCTCTCCGCTCATCCTCTGAAATCCCCTTTCCTTCGCCTTCAGCTTGTTCGCAGGTGTTGTCCCACGGATGGCAGCCATCAGCCTGGGAGGCTTCATCTTCCTGGGGACATACGAGAAGACTCGCCAGCTGCTGCTCTGACCCAGCCCGGCCGGCCCTGCCGC
>NW_008825271.1:6407645-6409859 GCF_000699105.1 Pygoscelis adeliae
TCCTTCACTGTTAAAGAAAAGTAAATCCTCCAATAATCCAATTTCCCAAAGACAAAATTTTCCTGCATGGAAAGTGAGTGAGGTCATTGTGAGAGTCGTGCCAAAAAAGTAATATTTGGGGGGTAAACAGCTAATTACGGTGGCTGAGAAAGGCGTTATTAGAACTCCTGCAGGGGAAATGTTTTGCAAACTTCCAGATCGTGGGCTGAGCAGGGAGGCTGAAATAAAGCGAGTTTTCATAATTCAGTGGCACCTGCCTCATAACACGGGGAGGGTTTTTCTGGTCAGGGAAGGGGCCGATAGAGTTACAGCCTGCTGCCCTCCAACAGCACTGAAAGTATTCCAGGTTGGGAGAGCTCTTTGTAAAAGACAATAATCCATTTGTTTCTGATTTGAGCCGTATTTGTGAAAGTTTATATTCCTGTTTATACCTACAGGTGCTCAGCAAGCATTCCTGTGTGGTAGCCAGTGCAGCTTTATTAATTAGACTCACATTTCTCCAGTAAAAGCACGGGCTTGTATTATTTTACAGCTGTGCCTTGTGCAAAGACATGCAGCTCTGCCTTCTTTTCGTCTTCCTCCCTCAGCAGCTGAAGGAGCAGGAGGTTGGAAATGCTGAAGCCCGGGAGGGAGGCTGGGAAGGCAAGGCAGGGAGAGCGCACAAGTTCTCCTGCCGATGTACGGATGGATCCTGAGGGTTCTCAGGGGACTGCTGGCAGGCAGAGCAAACCTCTGCCCTTGCTCTCATGTTAGGTAAGAGAAGTTGTAGTGGCCAAAATGGTGCAGGGACGAGCTCGGTGAAAAGGCCTTGTTGAAATTACTCAATTAAAATTATCACCAGAGTCCGGAAGGGGGGAAATTGGCTAAGTTTACACCAGCAACTTGGCTAGGCGGTGCTTGGAACTGTTTCGGTGTGGAAGGTGTTTGCGTGGGGATGCCTGGGCAGGCAAAGCTGAGCTGCTGCAGTGGACGCCTTCAGCACGCACCAAAGACCCTCCTCGGGCTGCGCCAGCGCGGTGGGATAAGAGGGGCCGGGTCAGGCGGTGGCGGTTCCCAGGTTTGCCCTGGGCTCAGCCGTGATGCTCGAAGGCTGAGGGGCCCCTCCCTGGTGGACTCGCGCGTGGGGGTGAGGAGGTGGGTTCTGGCTGCCGTAGGGGCTGCGGGGGGTGAGCTGCCCCGGGGTGAGCGGGGCGGCTGTTGTGCTGGGACTCGATGCACCCGCCATCAGGCTTGAGAGGGGTGGCAGAGCCCGGCGCGGCGCCAAGGCCGTCGGCTTCAACCTGGTGGCACCGCACGCGTCCACCCGAGTTAACTGAAGTCGTACCTGTGATGACGTGCTCCCCTGGGGTGCTCTGATTTAACACTGAGGTGGTTCTCCTCGTTAGGAAGGCGTACGGGCATAGGGAGTCTGGGGCGAGGGAGAACAAATGCCAGGCCAGGTTAGTGCACAAACAAATGGGGGCATGTGCAAAGCCTAAGCCCCTGCCCAGAGACCAGGCTGCTGCTCAGGCGCAAACATGGGCCAGGCTTACTAAGGCTGGATGTTTTATTACACCGTCATCTCATGACATAGTAATAAGACTTTTTTGAGGCCAAAACTTAGAAAATAATTGGCAAACAAGTAAAACATACAGAACAAAGGACATGATTCTTAAAAATAATCTTCAATTAAAATGGGGAATTCCAGCCAAGTCCCGCAGTGGCTGGTTAATTTTACCAGTTGCCATGGCACGGTGCAGCAGTGCTTCCTGCCGCTTTCAAGGTTGTCTCTTCTATGAAGTTTTTATATAGCAAGGACCGATTTTTAGGGGCGTTGGGGGGGGGGTGAGATTGATTACTCTGTCTTGACAGCTAACTTGGGTTTTTCTGTGAAAGCTCTTTCTTTAAACATGGTGAGAGGGTTAGCACTGCAGTTGGTGCATTTAATTACTTGAGCTGAAAATAATCATGCCTCGTAAGTCGTTGGGTCCAAATGCTGGATTTTTGTTGTTTTTACTTAATATAATCAGGTTTTGTCATCACTGCTTTTATTTAAAAATGGGGCAGGGGAGAGCCAGACCCCAAGTGCTTCCTTCCCCTTCCCGTGTGCTGATGGACTGGCTCCGTGCCCCCCACTGCGGCGGGAAGGACAAGGTCACCCGGGAGGAGCACCAGGCAAGCGAGAGCCCCGCCGGGCGGCCAGGGGCTGGTCCGCACCCCTCAATTTGTCTAATC
>NW_008825271.1:6409921-6418368 GCF_000699105.1 Pygoscelis adeliae
GGGGGGAACAGACTTAAAAAAGTGTTTGTTTTTCCCCTACTACTTGTTTGTCTTGAGTTTTAGTGACGTTTTATTTCAAGTTTACCGAAACTTGAAAAACTCATTTTATTCCATTACTGGAATAATGTGGAATAACAAAACTTGAATCCCAGACCAGGCACCAGCCTCTTACCGGCTCTTTCTTCACTGTTTTAAAATATTTTAACTGCTACAGGTGTTAAGGGATTTATCAGAGTAGTTTATCTGCTTTATACCCAAATTGCGTGGGGAATTGGAGGAGGAAAAATACTTTTTAAAGTTTTTTTTTGAAGTATACAGAAACCGAATTGAGATTTTTTAGTTAAAGCAAGAATTCAAGCTTATCTCCAAAGCTGCCTCTGGAATTTCCACACAGGGTGGGGTTCGGTTTGAGAAAGCCAGAGGTGTTCACAACTGCAGCTGAGTCCGGTGCTATCCTGGCCCCATTTTTCTTACATACTTACGCTAAACGCATGCACCCACCCCATCTGTTCGGTTTTCAGTGCCAAGATAAGGGTACTTGCCAGATACTTAAGCAAGTTGATATATTAGAAATGTCTTTCTTACGAGTTCTTTATTGTATCTTTCAATACAGCCCCCAAATTCCACCCCATCCGCAAGTCAGGCTGCCAGAGTCTCATGCTGATCTACAGTATCTCACGTGAAAGCCACGGGTCTAATTTCAGGAGTGGGTATTTTGGCAGTTAGTCTGCGTTTTTGTCAGAGAAAGACAGAAAAGAGTATAGCAACGGATTAGAATTTTATTTAATTTTCAACTGAAACTCCCAAAAGCTCACTCTCAACAAAACAGCTGTAATATTATAAATGAACCTTTATTAAAGACACTTCAATGCCGTTTGTTAGACACTTCAATATCTTACATGTTTTTCAATGTACAACATTGTACCAAATTTTCTAATAAATAAATAACTTTGTACACAAAAGTAATACTTCCTCTTTCACATTGCCTCTTAGAAGCAGCAAATTCACATATTTAGTGGAAGTCATAACATTAGGCAGTTAACTTTATTCAGAAACATTATTTTCAACGTTAATGTGGCAAACATGCTTTGTATCTGCAACGGTGATGACATTTCTGCCAGCAAAATGAGTCAATTAAATCATTCCCACCTTCCCCGTGGCCCCAGTTCCACCGTTTTCACCTTGCGAGTCAGTTCTGAAGCATACTTTTCCCTTGAGTAAAGGGAAAATTACGCTCGGTTTATAATTTTCTAACATCCATTTCCTTTGCTTTGAATAAACTTGGCACTCAACATAATTCGCCACCTGTCTCAAAGTGCAAACATGTCAATAGTCAGGAACCGATACAGACAGGTACCTGGCTGAATTATGCCTTGCTTCCCCAAGGTCAGGTTCAGCTGGCTAGCCTACCGTGAAACCGGCCATCAGCTACTGGGCAACAGCCAGAGGTCTCTCCCTTAGAGGAGGTGGTGGCTCCTCAAGGCGAGGCCGGACAGGACGCGGTAGCACTCGGGCAGATCCCTAAGGGATGGATCTGAACAGAAGATTAGACGTTTCCCCGCCCGTATCCCTGATGCTTGCTTTGAGCCGCAGCACTAGCAAAGGTGGATTTCCACCAGACTCGGCTTCAGGGGAACTGGCACTTGAGCTGCTCCGAAGGAAAAAAGTAACAGAACCCCCTACTAAACCTTCCCCCTAAAGTAGTCATCACCAGAGTTAGCAACCTTACGTTAGCAGAACTCAAATTACAAATTACAACTGGAAGGGAGTCCTCCATCCACAGGTACCAACACCAACAGAAAGCAGCCTTTCTAGAAATAAAAAGCATCATAGTGAAGCTAGAAGTGACAAAGATCTGTCTGACCAACGTGGGTGTTCTTTTTTTCCCCCCGTTCATGGATGAACTTAAAAGACCACATAAAAATACTTGGGACATTTCCACTTAACAGCATACTTTCAACCATAGGTACACCGTTTCCCCTCCAAATGAGTGTATTTCTGAATAGCCCAGAATTGCTACACAAAGCACTTAATTCATTTGAAGCAGATATTTTCATATAAAGAGCCTGGCTGCAGACGGGGGTAACGGTGTTCAACAAGAAAGCGTAATACCGTGTTGCAGGGGAAAAAAAGCATCAGTTGAATTAACGGTACAGCTGTCGGCTTCGGAGTGTGATCCTAGTTCTGTTGTCAAAACAGCTCTATGGTTTCAAACCCCCGGCAGAACAGATGCATTTTTCTGGGTGTGAAAATGCATTATACTGGCACGGGTCATTCCTTCTAAGCAGGGCTAGGCTGTGTATCATTACACGCACCTTATACAGGTAAAGCTGCATCCGTTTGGGAGGGGAAATGTCTGCAGTTAGCTCTGCAGGTGAGCGGCGCTGTAACAGCACATACGGGCAGATCAACGCCTTCTGCTATGATGCTTTTTGAATGGTGCGATATATGAGACGACCCCACAGTGTCCTGCATGAATGACTTATTTTGGTAACGACTGCTCGCTAATCGTGACAGCCTTTTTCTCTGGTTCTTTCAGGGCTCTGCACTGTTGCTGAATTGTTTAGTGCCTCTTGTGTGGTCCGCTCTAACGTATCACACAGTCACAGTTAAATCCTAATTTTTATGCGGTTTTGAAAAGTTAATGGAATTTAAGTTCTTCCACCAACAGGAAAAAATCAGGTTGCTACATAATTTCTCGCTGCGTGGTTTTTTTTCCTATAAACTTCATTTGAAACAGTTGAAGATCTCTGTTTAAATGTGTTAAGTGCAATAAATTTCAAAGGGGAAGGAAATTTGTGCTAAGTAACCCAATTGATACTCGATTTAAAGGAACTTCCGTTGAAAAGAGGACAATCCCTTTGGAACAGTCTGGCTGTTTAAAGTTCTGCTTTTGCATTTAAGGCACCAGAATTATTTCTCTCACAAAGTTTAACAGCAACCTGATACTGAAAACAATATTGCCAAAATTGTAAAATTTCACTCAGTTTTCCATGCACTAAAGATTAAAATAGCCTCTGTAAAAGATATATATATATTTTATATATATATATTTATATATGAAAACTCTTATGTACAATTGTATCAAATACTTTTCTCTTTACACAATAATCCCTTGCATTTATGTGCTTCATATGCAAGTCAACTTTTGAACGCTTCATACTTCTCAGGGAAGTTTTAAACTATGTACAAACAGATGACGCTCGAACAGGAGTTTGTTCCCCATACAAGCTTGTTTCTCATACCTCAGTTGTTTGCCTTTGACAGGTCATCAGTTCAAGATTTGAGGTAGAAGTAAGTAGCCTATATACTCTGTGCAAAAAAAAATCTAAAAAAAATAATAGCGTGTTTGTTAATTTGCACATGGCAGTCTGTCCTGTCAGTCCAGCGATCTGTTCGGTGGCTTCAGCTCATGAACGGAGTCGCACAGCGTGGGCGCACAGCCGTTGGACAGGAGAGCTTGTTTCACTTCTGCTTCGCTCTGCAAATCCAGTAGTGTTGGGGAAATTTCAGGAAGCACGTTCAGTTGCTTTAGCGACCCTCCTGCCGGTGAAGCTCTCACCAAATTAAGGTTGTTAAGCTCGGAAGGCTTTGCTACTGCTTGTGAAGACCCTGCAAGAAACCAAAGACCCAGCGTGGTTAGCTGATGCTCAGCCTGCCAGCGCTCCTCATAAAACCAGCCCTGCCACTACCATTCGTGCCCTTGAGCCAGTTAAAAAAGCTGAGGGGAGGAAGCAGGGCTCTGATACAACCCAGGTGGTGGTGCTTTACGTCTGGGGAGAAAGAGACATCCCCAAGGAAACACGTACCACGTTTGTCTGCAAGCAGCGGGCTGGTGGTGCTCACGGGCCCTATTCTGTTGTGGTTGCTGGGGTAGAGGGTCCCGTCTGTTTCCACCCTCTTGCCGCTGGCAATCCCGTTGCACGGCTGAGGATGAAGAAGGCTGGTGCCTGCACCCCTCTTCCTATTTCGTTCCTTGCTGCTCAGTGCGTTGGGGTAGGTATTATCCACAGTCTTAAGGCTCTCGGAGTAGTACTCCGACTCCTTGGGGTAAATGTGGACGTTCATGCTGTCCGTGCTGCCGCTGCAGTCCGTGCACACAACTGGCAGGCCATAGCCTTTGTGGGAGGAAGAGAAAAGAGCAACAAATGAGGATTAACCAGCTGGAAGTTGTCAGCACTGAAGCACACAACTTGCGGAAGGAAAAGGCAGCTGTTTAGTTCATCTGTCCCTCGGCAGTGTGGGAATCTCTCTCACTAAATAACACGGACATTTCTCGGGTTTATACAGGGCTAGTACACGCCTGCGGTTTTCAGAACTCTGTGGCTGTCACTAAAGGTAGTTCCAGTTAATAGGTTTAGTAGTTTGGGTTCTTTTACTCCGAAGAAGTTGTGACTTACTTTCTTTTAAATAAACCGTGCATTTATTTCCTTTTCCAGACTTTCTAGTCAGGGTAGAAATAGAAAGCGGAACTTTCCTGTACCTGCTTTAAAATACCAAGTTACCGTTCTTAGTTTTGTGCTGCTGCTTTACAGGGATCGCTGTCAACTCATATTGTTATCTCAAGAGATGCTATTACTGCTAGCGGTAATAACAGATGAGCAGAATTCAAAGCAGCAAGCAGAAAGGAGTTTCTAAATGTTGAAAGTTGATTTCCTTAGTGCACTCAACAGCTTTCCGGTATTAAACTTTACAGTTTCTCCTGGAGAGAAAATTTGTTTCACTGGCTGTTTTTCTGTGGATGTTACAATACAGCACGAGAACAGAAAACACATTCCAAAAATAGAAAAGTGTGAGCGCAACACCCAAGAAACTGGCAAAGAGCAGAGGCAGGTGTAGTGCCCAAAACAACCTTTAAATTTTGGAAATAAAAAAAAAAAGCTGAGCTTTGAAGTTGACAGCCTTCAGCTGTCAGCATGAAAAATTTTAACACCTTCCGTCTGAAAGTGCTCTCGTGTTTTAGGAATAGCTCAAATCAAAATACCGATCAGCCAGCTGCAGGCCATGGCTATCGTGAGCTTTAGTCTGCCTCTTTCTGACGGTTCCTCGAATTCAAGCTATCCAAACTTGATAGAGGATCAAAGCAAGCAGGAGAAAGTAAATTTACTGTGCTCACACCTGAGAATTATTCTGGGCTTTTTTTTTTTCTGAAGGTAACAATTTCTTGTCTTAATGCTGTCTGACTTGGAGGGCTTTCTGATCTGTACAAACACGAAATACCTTTCCAGATTAATGGGTTTTGTACCTGTCTTATCTGGAACAAGCATTCCATCAGCCATGTCTTCAGTTTTCCAAGTGTCTTTATTATAGCCGATACACAGCTTTGGCTGTCTGCAACCTACAGTGGGAGCTTCAACATCTGGACACCTTCCAGCATCAGTCTGACACATACCTGTAACAAACGAACCATCTGGCTAAAGATTACAACCATCTGCTCTCAGTGAAATGACTCGTTAGTCTTATTTCTACTGTAAAAGCTGCGAAAGGGAGAAAAAATCGCAATGGAGATAATAGGTAATTTTAAGCTAATGTTTAACAGAATAAATGCTGTGCAATCTCGGGAGAATCTTAGTTCAGAACGCTTGACTTTTCCTTCCTAACGTGCTGTGTTTAAATACTGTAAAATCCCAGCATTTCATTTCTGAGCCTGAAGGCAGGGACAGGCAACGCTAATGTATTTTCTAGTAGAGCTTAACTATGGGTAACTGGTGCCAAAGAACTAATCCAAAATTAGCAAAAAAATAGTCCTTAGGGCCTGACTGAGCAGTTTCTGAAGCAGTCTGCTTGTACGAACTCTGTTATTACTGGGAGAGGACGGCTTCGTGAAGTGGAAGACAGATCCTTGTTCTGCATAAATGCAGTAGCTGGAGAATTACATTATGAAGATCTTTCAGATAACTCATAACAAGCACAGAAGTACTTTGTGCTGCGATTGCTCCCTCCTCATATCAAGTTCAGATACAGCATTACAGAAAAAAATAATTAAACCAGTTCTCACCGTTGCTGTCTATGTGCCCGTTCGGCTGTTGGTTATCCACTCGGACGACCGCTTCCTGCCGGTCAGAAAGAGTCCCTTGCGAAGACAAGTAGCTTGGCACGTCAGGAGGCACAATAGTCTCATCTAGAGCAACGGGAGCAGAGAAATGTCAGTCCCTAGTAAGATATAAAGGCTTCTGTTTTCAAAGGCACATAAAATCACGTTTTCAAGAGGGATGTGGGGCCAGACCTGTAACTGGTGTTTTCTGTAGGTGCAATGGAAACTGAACTGCCTAAATACTCCATTCCCTTGGAAGCCCCACTCCTGATTTTTCAAAGCTTAAAGCTGTGAGATACAGCGCTGATAAGGCCATTTTGGGTGTATGCATTTGGCATGGTCAGTACAAGGTAGGTGGAGGTGGAACCGTCTCTTTAGAACAAGAAAATCCTTCCTTTTCCCCTGAAATTCAGAGTACCTCATTTGACTCAAGTCCTCTGTCTCCCAAAGTCATAAGTAAAAGACTTCTGGAAAACAGGTCTTTGATTCACTTAAGCAGGGAAGCAAGTCTAAGCCCCTTAGCTATCCTTGGCTTTCTCCATTTTATATCAGGCAATTTCAGTTTCCCCTGTCATACAAACTCACTCAACTATGCTAAGCATGAAGCTGTAGGTTTTCAGGACTGGAAAAGAGGGGGAGAAAAACCCCACTTACACATCGCACTGCTCATATGGTATCCAAGACTTCCTGCCTAGCCCACGTCTTGAAAATCCTATGTTGTACTACATCTAAAGGTACGGGTAATATAGGAAGGCTGCAAATCCCAGCAGAGTGGCAAGCCTTAGGCTGGTTCTTCCATACTTCCTTCAGAGGTTGTTAACGTTGAGGGCAGAAGAGTTTATTCTCACTGCAACACTTATTTTGGCACCAAATTATCCCCTTTGAAGATCAGCAGGATGCAATGAACACTGCTTCTCCCCTATAAAGTGAGGGATGCCCCTCATCAGCAGGGCTACAACAGCTCTTACAAGCAACATGGAAAAAGGGATTCCAGCTTCAAAGTCTAATTTTCCTCTGTTTTGAATACAAAGTCTTTGAAAATACAGATTCCCAAGAAGTAAGACAGGTTCCCAGCATCGTGGACATAATCCAGACTGTCTCAAGAGTTATCATTTATGGTCATGGAAAATTGAAGTAGCAAAGCAATGGGTGAAACTATTGCCGAGTGGAAAAGGCCTTTCTGAAGAGCCAGCCAAGGGTAGAAATGCAGTTCTGAACATGCTTCAACAGCAAGTGAAAGCTGGTTCCAGCTCTGTGAGCCGAGAGAACCACTGAGATAAGCCAACTGCTTTTCCAGTGTGATTGCGTGGCTACCTGGTGTGCCAATTTAGCCTCAGTGGGAAGTCTGACCGCACAAAAGGTTAGAGAAAGCCTCAGCAGGAGACTAGAGCTACCTGTGTTGGTGACGCTGTATTCTTCACTCTTCTTCCTGGTTTGGTAGATGATGCAGACCCAGACCAGAGAAGTCAGCACGATGCTACACACCACGGCAATGGTGATGATCCCCACAGTGGTACGGTCCTTCCTACAGCCAAGAGACTGTAAGATGCTCACGTGGCTGTGCGCGCGCTCTGTCCCCAGGGTGTTGGACATTTCACAGGTGTATTTCCCAGCATCCTCCAAGACAACGTTCCTAACGATCAGCAGCTGGTTGCCAGAGGTAAAGTGATGCCTTTCTGTCACGATCAGGGGCTGGTCGCCTTTCAGCCAGGTAATGCGGGGAGGTGGACTCCCTGTGGCTTTGCACTGAAGAGCCACAGTCTCACCTACAGACACTACATGGTCTTCCAGTGGGTGAATCAAAGATGGTGTCTCTGCAGGAGAACACAGAAATTAAGTCTTGGGGACAGCGTAACAACAGATTTCTTGTAACAGTATTGAATGTAACTGATGTTCCTGCAGACAAATATACAGCAACGCACTACGCAGCCACGAGCCCAGGAGCACGGCAGCTGCAAACCACAACAGATCTAACAACCGCAACCAAGGCCTTCCCATAACCAGTTGGTGTTAGTCTTCCCAACAAAGAAACCCCCAAGGACTAGGGGCAACGGCTGACACAGATGAATTATTTCATAGGGCAAGAAAGATGGAGTGCCATTTCCTCTTGAAGTAATTAAATTTAAATTACTGCGGCAGTTTAAAACCCGGTGTACCCGCCATTTCAGCGAAGCCACCAAGGCGAAGGGCTCCGAAGCGGAGGATCGCTCCGGGGGACCCTTCCTGAGGCGGCAAAACCGCGGCAAAACCCACAAAGGCAAAAGCAGAGGGTGTGAGAGAGTGCCCCAGCGCTCCCCCCGCCCCGAGCCGGAGGAGGGAGCTCCTGACAAGTGGCAGCGCTGACTCAGCGTGGGCAGGGACAAGAGGGACAGCAGCCAGACCCCCTCACATACAAGAGCAGCCCCCAGGGAGC
>NW_008825271.1:6420609-6431875 GCF_000699105.1 Pygoscelis adeliae
CACCCCTGGAAGTATTTAAAAGACGTGTAGATGCGGCACTTAGGGACATGGTTTAGTGGGCATGGTGGTGTTGGGTTGACGGTTGGACTCAATGATCTTGGAGGTCCCTTCCAACCTTAATGATTCTATGATTCTAATTTTCCCAGGCAGCAAACAGGGCGGTTGGAGGGGCTTCCTTGGCACAAGAGGAAATGTGACTCACGGCTCCTTCTTTTAATTAGCAGGGTATTTTTCATTAGTTAACTACAGTGTAAAAGAATGAAACAAGACTAATGCAGAGCACTGCCTCTTTGTCCCTTTTCTGTATCTGCAATTTCTGAAGAGCTTGAACAGAAATCCCTTCCAGTTACCACTTCTAGACCACTACCACATGGGGCACTAACACATCTTACCCAGTACAGTCAGGGTGGCATTTGCAAGCACAGACCCTGCAGAGTTCTGTGCCGTGCAGCTGTAGACACCCATGTCTTCTATCTTCACATCCGTAATGAAGAAGACATCGTCGTCAGGCATGACGTGCATGCGGCGTTCTCGGGCCGCAGGGAAGTCCGTGCCCCCATCTTTCTGCCAGGCGATTTGTGGGGTGGGGTGTCCTTCAGCTGCACACTCAAGCCGTGCCGTTGTCCCTGTCCGGCTGGTGATGTCGTGGGGAGTTTTGATAAACGAGGGCAACACTGATAAAGAAAAACAAGAAAAAAGGGATGAGCAATTCCATGGGGAAAACACCATCTTCCGGGCAGTTCTAACTGTTTTCCTTCCTAGGCAGGAGATGGGAAGCTGCTTTTGCAGGATATATCTAAACTGCTGGGGACTAACCCCGTGTTTCTACAGCACGTACCTGTCTGCAGTGTCCAAGACCCCCCCCTCAGGATCATTAGAGCTGGGATCAAAGCTAATTTTCTTCTGTGATTAACCTGGAAACAAACCCCATTATCTCTCCTACAGAGAACTTTCAATCACTATAGTCCCTCTTCTTTGTATCCTTTTGTATTTTCATTTGCCCATTTCAATGGACTCTACCGGAACAGCCAAAGAGAGGTGGCTAAAGCCGTTAAGAACGTGCTCAAGTGCTTGGCTGGATGGCAGCCATCACAAGCCTGGCATATGCTCCTCACATGGCATTTCTCAGCATCCACCGAGATGCAAGCAGTTGGTGTGAAGAGGTCAGGAGCTCCTCACCATCAGGAATGGACCCTCAGGAGTAACTGCCTGCCAAAAAGAGGGTCCCAGAGAATTGTACCAGCTCAGGCTGAGGAAAGGAATGAGAAAGCAGCTTTCTACTCACCATTAACAGTGAGTCGGGCCTTGTGGGAGTAGGTAGAGCCAAAGTGGTTGGTGATAATACACTGGTAACGCCCTTCGTGGGCGAAGGTGACATGCCGGAGGTGCAGAATGGTGGTGTACTCCATCACCTCGCCATCCTTTGCCCGCACGTGGGCAAAGTTCTCGATCTCAGCATTGTACAGCATCTCGTTGTCTTTCTTCCATGCAAACATCATGGGGGAGCTGCTACTGCTGGCGGCTGAGCAAGTGAAACGGATGTCTTTCCCAAGGACAGCCACTGTTGTCTCAGGCTGGATAATGATCTGTGGCTTGGGGAAATCATCTAAGAAAACAGCAGGCATAGTTAGTTCTGGACTATGAGGAAAGACTGAAGCGAGCAAAGAGATGCAACGAGAAACAAGCAGTGCATAAATGAACGACATTATTGCACATCTGCTTTTACATCTACTGTTGTCTACACCAGGAAAGCAGCTTGCTCTTGCGGAGCACTCCACCATCGAGACTGGCTCTACAGTGCAGATGTGCCATGCACAACTTCACTGAGTGGCTGGTCTAAGCTAGGACTCTTGTTCCTCTGGTGCCTTTTGTAATCAGTAGACTGAGATGGTCACTTAGTGACCTCAAACACCTACAAGATGCCTAGCTCTCTTCACCAATGTAGCTGAACCTCAGAAAGATACTATGGTCTAAAGAAAATATCCTTCCTTGTACAACCCATGCATGAAGAGTAATACTGGACTTAAAACTTCACCTCCAGGCCTGCATTAGTGTGAAGCAGGAGGTGAGAGCAGGAGGACACTTAAAGGGCTGCAAATGCCACCTCTAGGGATAAAAGCTCACGAGCAAGGCGACTGCAGCACGCACTGTCAAAGCAGAAGCAGCTGTATTTGCCTGTCACCTGTCTGGGGCGGAAAGCTTTGCACACTCTCTCTGCCCTGAAGACTGTTGGTTTTAGCAAGGTTCCAAGCAGATTCATTTATTAGATTTCTACAAATGGTGTAATTTAATATTTGACTAAGGTTTAATTAAACAGCCAGGCCTCTGGAACCAGGAGTACTAGTGCCTGGAGGACTTGGCAGGCACGGGCGAAGCAAAGCTGTCTTCGCTTTGCGATGTTGCTGTGGGGATGGAGCCTTCATTATCTCTTCTTCCAGATGTACACAGCAAGCCTTCCAGACCCACTCAGACAGAGGCCACCTAGGCAGAGCCCTGCCACTCCGGGATCAAGAGGGACATGGGACAGCAGCTGGAACAAAGCTTTTGCTCTTTGTTCAACGCAAGTCATGCATTCAACTTAGTTAAACAGTGTTTTCAAAGGCTCATTTTTTCCTTCATCAAACAGCCATGAGCAGCTCCACCCAGGATCCACGCTGGTTGGCTCCACAGCACAGGATTTGGCTCACCAAAGCAGGCCTTTATTTTGCCCAAAAGCTGGATACACGAGCAGCATCACTTTGGCATCCTCTGATCATTTACATTTCATTTCTTTACGAGAGAGGTAGTAGATGTTTGTGTGTGCTGGGTATTAAGTAAAGCTGCTTTGCAACCACAGCTCAGGTGCAGAGTCAACTACAGTGGGTGGGAGAACAGCAGTAGGTGCCGTTCAGAAGAAAAAACAACCACAGGAGGAAAAAAAAAAAAAAAGAAGATTACAATGCAACTGTTAGCCATCGGTTGGTTCATGTGTAATGCCTTACTGGCCCAAAAAAAGGAGCTGTGACAGAGAGATTCTCCTCTGCTTTTTTTAACCCTTTGTTATTTCCAAGAGGGAGAAAAGATAAGAGAAGAACACAAAGCCACAGAAGAAGCTCAGAATGCTGCAGAGTGAAAAAAAAATATAGCCGCAGTCTCAATAGTATCAAACCGAGAGGACCGGGGAAGTCTCTGTGCAGCCCCATTTGGAACTGGAACAAGCATTAGTCCCTTTTGATTTAATACTCAGGGAACCCTGTAAGGAATACACTAGATGCAAGCAATGCGCTGTGTGGTTTTGGTGGGAAATAAATTGTAGCCAATGACAAATTTTTAAATGCAGGCTTGGGCTTCCTTTGATCTCATTGAATAACAAAACAAAACAGAAACCCTCTCGTAATAACATGTTAGTAGTCAAAGAAAATGTTTCCCAAGTGAGTCCTACCCTTCATACAACCTCAAAACACATAGGCAAGACTTACCACACACAAAACTTTCTGGCACGATGGCAAAAATGCTCTTGCTTTTTAGTGACTCAGGATGGGCGCAGGTGGCCACCACAGAGGATTGCAGCTCTTTCTCAACTAACCACTGGGGCAACCATTTCAGCTGGCAATCGCAGAGGAAGCTGTCGCTGTTTATGTGGCTGCAGGGAAACAAAACCAACACGAGCCTGCTGTGAGTCCCACAAGGAGAGAAGGCTGGAAATCTCACAGCCCTTTCATGTTGGACACATTCCTCCCTTCTCCCCAGCATGGGTGGAAGGAAAAAAAAAAGACTGGAGGGTTGTCCTCGAGGCACTAATGATGTTAAATGCATAACACATTTAAACAGCATTTCATCTCCACACAGAGCAACCCACTCCTGTACTCCAGTGACACTCCCTAGCGCCTTGTATTTATTCACCAACTTCCAGAGTGATCGCCAGGAACAGATGAGCAATGCCAACCCTGGCTTAAGTGAGAGAAACCGAGGCAGATCATCTACAAAGGAGACAGGCAGCAGAGGCACAAGTCAGCAGTACACCCGTCCTGCTCCCATTTCTCATATCTAATTACCACGCATGCTCCTCCTCTGCCTCTGTGGTTGGAGCATCTTTGGTGGGGACTGAATTCAGGACTTAATTACTGAACAGCGAGAGGATGCCAAGTTCCCGCTGTAAGACCTTTAGTTCCCTCAGTGGCCAACACCCGAGGAGTAAGTGGAGAGGCCCCTGCCTGCATTCCGTAAGGTACCTGCTCGCACACCGGTATCACCAGGGATAAGAGGTGTAGCTGATGTTGTGTTTACTGATTAACAGAAGCAGTGGAAGAGAATTGACCAGATGCGTTTGTGTAAACCCAATACAAACAGTGACTAGTTCAGAAAGCAAAACACCAAAACATTTCTCAGCATCCTAACAGTAACTTAGCACCTTCTGTTAAGAAAAGAGCTGTGAAAAAGGGGCAAATAAAAGGGGAGCCTCAGGATTTTTTTTTTTTTTTTTAAATATTCTGGGCCAAATTGTGGCTCAGCATAGCTCTGAGGCCAGTGAAGAACTGCAAGTTTACACCGACAGGGAATTCAGACTTTGGTCTAGTTTGGTTCAACATCCTGGGAAAACCCAGTCTGATCCCTCAAATCAAACGTAAGGATGCCTCAGAGACTGGGAAAATGGCCCCGGACAGAGAAGTCCTGTCCTGCAATACTGCAAGTCGTGCAAGAGCAGGATATCAAGAGCACAGCAGAATCCCAGCTCCAGCACTGTGTTGTAAGAAGATGTGAATCTCCTCCCATTTTTCTACCCGATAACCTCGGGAAATCCTGAAGTCTGAAACTAGCCAGGAAAGGGGAAAAGAAAGAAATGGACTGGAGAGGGAGGGAATGAGGGAACATAGGGATCCGATTTTCCAAAGTTGTCCAACTTTGCTGTCCTAGAAAGACGTGTAGCCCCTAATACACATGATGGTATAAACACTGCTGGCTAGCCAGGACAGGTCAGAGAGACCCTTAGTATTTATGGCTTCAGTACAATGCATTCTGCATGTACATGTCCCCTATCTGAAAGCCACCTTCTCCATGGTATAAAGGTTCCTTCACAATATCTGGGATCCCACAAGCCCTTCTCTAAGAAGATCAATCTTTTGCCTCAATTTTGTTTCCAGAGCCAGTGCAAAGGATAAGGTGGTTAAACAAACAATGGACATGCAACATTTATCTTATTCATTCCCCAGTCACTGGTATTAAAAGCCATTGCTAACAGTGACCATCCGATTCCCATTTCCAACATCAGGAAGAAGAATCTGAACCCACCCAAATACCAAATAAGTGATTTCTTGTTCCACAGACATTGCACTACTCCAGAGCGTAGCAATGCGCTGACAGTGGATTAAATATTTATGGAGAAGAAGAGAAAAGGAAACCAGGCAAGACTGGAAACAGTGTCTGATAACAGTGCAGAGCCCCAGCCTGGAGCACAAGCAGCAGCTCTGATAACACATCCGTATTTTTACACCAGAAGGCTGGATGACACATGGATCCAGTTCAAATGGTGCTTATCGCTGAAATGTCAGTACTGTATGTGAACCCTAAACATAGGTACAGCAAAGGAGCAGATGGGCCACTTGGAATTAAATCAGCGGCAGCATGAGAAGGAGAGATGGCTAACAGGACCAGGGCTGGACTTCCTGAGCGGAGATGAATAATTGCAGAGATGCAAACCTGCTGGAAGAACCTGTTCCGATGATCTAATTTCACTCACTATTAAATGCAAGATGTTCCTGTGACATCTACTCGTGTAAAAATACCCTGCAGAGGAGGACAGAGAGGAGGAGGAAATAAGTGAGTGGTAATGCGGATAACACCCCATTGGAAACAATGTGCTGCCTCTCACGTCCAGGGCAAGACGGATCCCTGTCTCCTTAATGGTGGTACAGCCAAATTACTTACAGCTGCCGCAGGCTCTTCATCTTAGCAAAAGTATCTGCTTGAATTGAGCGGATGGCATTATCCCCAAGGTTCCTGCAGAACACAACCAAAGGCAACGTGAACAAAAGGGATGCTATGGCTGTGACAAAGTCTCTCCATATTTAAGCAATGACTCCAGTAGCAGGTGATTTGGTAGCTCCTTGTTAAGGCCATATGCACTTGCAGCTCATAGAAATGGTTTTCCACAAAACACTTTAATATCGAATAAGATCGCCAAACAATAGTCAACTGACAAAAATAACGGGAATAAATCACTAAGTCATTCCACACCCCATCTTCTCACTACACTTTCTCAGTCCCAGCTACCTCCATCATCCATAGCTCAGAAATTCCTCAGCCCCCTTGATAACCAAAGATAGCCAGGAATGTTGTATCCCAGGCTAGACCTTCAGCAAACATGAAGAAAGCAAATACTTGCACTAAATGGCATCTGAGAAGTTATTTGAAAGTGACTTTGAGAGGATACTATTGTGTTCGAAAAACATTGCAATGTTTCCAAAAGAAGGTATTCTTAAAAGCTTCCCTCACAACTATTGCTAATTAAAAAAATCACTTGTCTTCTGAAAAAGCATAGTGTCAGATTTAGGGCTTAAGCTTTACTAAGTGAAGCGTAGGACAGACAAGCACCGCTTGCAGAGGAAAATCTCAGTAGAGCATTAATAAGGGAAACTTTATCTGGGAACATACCCCCACAGTCAGGCAGCCCTAACCCTTCAGTATGCTCTCAATGGTCATAACATTTCATACAATCAACAGCCAATAAAACATCTAGAGCAAAATCAAATATACTTCAACTTGTCTTAATTCAGACAGGAAGTTATTCATGAATCACTGCTGGAGTCACCAGCCTTGGGACACAGAAAAAAATTACATGCAGCAGCCAAAATTTACTTCTCACAGATTGCTCTAAGGCAGTTGTGCTGAATGGGGATGTTCGGTGCCTGCATCGTAAGCAGTCATTTGCAACATGTGTCACTGCCAGAGCCTACATTTAGGAGGAAGCTGGGGCAAGGGAGGAGAGGGCTACATCTGAAATAGCGTATTTTCATTGCTAACAGCCTCCAAAGAAGCAATGTGCAAGTCAAGGCGATATTTATCCAAGAACAAATCAAAAAATTAAGAGCATGCAGATTTGCCATATGTTCTATAACTTTGTTCCTGGCACAAAAAAAGGCCAAAGTTGAGGCAGACTTATAATGAGAAGGAAGCAGGTGGCCCCCACAAATGGACTGGCTTCTCAGTTTACAAAGACGCTATTAAATTGCTAGCAGATCTCTCAAGCAGCTACTTTTGGCAGACCCCCCTTCCCAAACTCTGAGGCATGGTGGGTTACTCACAGGTGCTCCAGGGCCTCCAACCCTGAGAACGCTTTCTTGGCCACCGACTTGATCTTGTTTCCAAACAGAGTTCTGCAGTTTCCAAACATCCAGTGCCAGATAAACAGAAAGAAAACGGGGAGAAGGGGGCAGAAAAAGAAGGAACACAATTAGTGTGGCTTTATCTGATATACGCACTCAGTGTAAGTCCCGGGAAATCTGAACTGCATGGAGATTAAGGGAGCTGAACTACACTCGCTTTCCCGCTCCTGAAATTGAAACCTTTTATCTGTATTCGAATTTAATAGTGATGACAGCACAAAAGGGAACGTGCCATATCACGTAAAAAGGCAGGTTTGCTCCAGCGCTTGGAAATCAGCTTGCTGAGTAACAGAAGGTCCCCTCTATTCTTTGCAGGCTGGCTGTGGACAGGATTAAGTGCAATGACAGTTTAACAAGATTTTGGTCTCTCCCTGCAACACACTTCATTTCTGACTTCTTCCCAGATAGTAAAAGAGTGGTAATTTATTCACCACTGCTTGGCCTGAATGGACATCCACACACAAGAGCTGAGGGCTGTCTCTTGGCTGCACATTTATACAGCAGCTAACTGAAGTGACTGCTGACTTCCTTCCTTGGCTTATGATAAATACAAGAGCAAAGTAATATAATGCAATAAATAACAGCTGAGGGGTAATTTCGAGGGCAAAAGGAAGAAGAGAAAAGGTAATGTATAGAGCTGAGGAGCGTGCTTGCTTGCATCTGTGACCAGAAAGCATTCCTCTGAATCAGCAGACAGTGCTACGCAGCGGCAAGTGGGGGACTACCAGCAGGCAACAGCCAGCTGGAGAGATCACAGCCCGGCTGCTATCTGCGAAGTAACAGTTCTCTATAAATATTGACCAGTGGTGATGGGTCAGGGGCAGGGTTCATGCAAAATGGATAGTCTCCTCAACTGTTTTAATAAAACATCAACCAATGTCATTAATTAGGAAATGCCTTCTTTCTCCAGGTTCTCTCTGTCTAAGGTTTATCTTCCAGGTGCATCTTTTATCACCGCCTGCTTCACATGGTGTCCAATGCAAGTCATCACTAACACCCAAGGTAAAAAACTGGCACATGCGGTGCTGCATTTGATTGAGTTTCCTTCAAGATTTTCCCTTCAATATAGGGTGTAACCTATATTTGCACCTTAAAAAGGCCCTACAACTATGATGGTCCTACTGCTTGCTACTGGCTAGGGAAAGGAGGCCGGGGTAGAAGATGGAGCGTGTGCAGCCATTATATGAGCAAATCCATTTGCAGAAGCTTGTTAGGGCTTTCTACAAAGCACCCTTCAAATGTCAGGATAATTTGGTGTCTCAACACCGGCACCCAGAAAGCCCAGTTTCTGTGTGGATGAAACTAGTGGATGCCACACCAGGTAGAAAGCAAAAATGGGGCTCATCACGCTGACAGGGAGGACTGAGACTGTATCACAATCTGTTCTTGCAGCCTGTTGTCTTTGGAGGGAATTTGGATGCCTGCCACTGGACAACACTATGACCCCAACCCAAGTAGGTCCTCACAAAATCAATCACCCTGACAGTGGTATTGCCAGATGAGCCACCACTCTAATTGTTGAGTAGACAGGAAAGGCCGGTTACTCCAGCTCCATACAAAAGGTCTGTGGCCCCAGAATCAAATATTACCATTCCAGAGCAAAACGCAACCAAAAGCTTCAGTTTCAGGCAAAGCCACCTCCCAGCCTCCATAGTGAGAGACACACTCAAAGCCCTTTCTTATGGGTAGAGTTAACTTGGTACAAAACCACAGCTGAATGTGTCCCTTAGTTAATTATTTGATTTAAGGCAAGAATAAAGACAGCTATTGCAGACATGCTGGTGGCTGATTAAAGGCTCCAGATAGCTGCAACCTGCTTTACCGACAGTATCGTTCTAAATATCTACAGTGAGCTTCACTGAGCTCCTTGCTACAGCACCAAAACCAGGGTATCAGAGGTCCTATTACTTGCATGAGAGCGTGTGGCTTTTTGCTCTAGGTGAAATACCCCAAGCACCGAAGGATGTGTGCAATCATGTGTACCATCATTTGGTAAAAGGGATGTCGTATTAATGAAGGCATTAAAAAATCCATTAGAATGATTAATATAGTGAATAATTTACTATATGCAAACTCTGGTCATATGGCTGCATCCACACACAGTAATCTCTGGAGCCATATTCCTAAACGAGGGTGTTATGCTGAGCTTGGGTTTGATAACTGGAAGTTTCTATTTACTGTTTACAGTGGATCTTGGACTTTGAAAATTGGAGATACTGATTATATCCATTTACTTATCGGTGCAGAGATAAACATTATGTCTGGGGATGTGAATACACAATGTATACATCACTTGTATAGGTGCATACAATTTTATGGCTATATACATGAGAAATACAAAACACACTGGTAATAATGCCATGCCCCAGCAAACTCATTAAAATCATTATGCCTTTCAAATCTCAACTAACCACTTCTCCAATTCTGAAACGGTTTGAACCCAGCGGCCCCCTTGCCCCCTTCAAGGGGCTGTGGCACGCTGGAATGCAAACGCGGCGGTATGCAGCTCCACAATTAGCCTGCCTGCTGCAGTCCAGAAATGCTCCTCCACTGTCGGCAGAGCTAGGCACAAGCATGCTCTCCCGGTGATTGCATAAGTGTAATTACACGCTAGGCACGCAATTCATTAGAAAGCGGCATTTTCTCCTCCAGCCAGTTTTGCACCTGCAGGAAGATCTCAGTCACTGAGTGAGCCATCAAAAAACCGGTTACGTTTAGCAGCTTGAATAATTAGGAAACTCGTTGTTCCCCAGTGATTCCACTGATGCTTTTTATGCTTCGGTGCTTCTCGACTCCCTCTTTCTTGAAGCAACGTTTTAATTTAGGCCTGTGCTCTCCATCCTGGAGAGCTTCATATATAATTCAGAGAAGGCTAAAGTGACTGGCCTCCCCACCCTCTCAGTTTAACACCTTCATTTTAGCGAACCACCCTCTCTGTGCTAAATCCTTTCAGAGGCTAATCTGTGCCAGATCAAAGGGGAACAGCTTTTAAAGCAACCTCCACAGAGCTGAGGTGATTATTAATTCATTGGAAGGTCTCCTCTGAAGTGCCCATTTATTTTTTGTATGCTAATGCATTTAAAGCTGGTTGACGGTTTAAACACAGGCCCTAAATCACACAGTGAAATGGTTTGCTGTAAAGGCTGATATTTTATTTACGAAAAAATCCTGCCAGCAAGAATGATACTCACTTCAGCCTTAGATGAAATTTGGGATTTACGTGCTGATGAGCTAAAATAGACCTGAGCAGATCCCTTTAAAACTGACCACTCACAAGTGTCCCCAAAATGCCTCAAGAAATATAACGAAATAATCTCATTCTGAGGGTTTTTCTAGCCTTACACTCTGGCTGACAATGAACGATCCCAGCAACCTGTCTGTCCAACAGCAGGTTCGCTCTGTTAGGTAATCAAACCACTCCTGTCTACCCAAGTCCAACCTGATCCGCATGCTCTTCCAGGCTGCGAAATTCGCTGCAATTCCCCCCACAAACCACGGGCACATGTCCTTCCCTGCGTTCAACCAGACCCAGAACTGGCCCAAGCCCACGTGCAACGGAAGGCAGAGGTCAACGATGTGAAAAAAGATGCAAACCCGGCTTCTTTAGACTTGCACAAGCCCCTGTTGCATCCTTTACTAATGGCAGACAAAACCGGACACCTTTCGTAGCAGTTCCTTGTGCCAGATGATAAACATCAGATCAGGCCATGGCTATTTCATCACAGGGGTGATAGCTGCTCTGCCCAGAGCTCCAAATACACAACCCGCACAACGCCGCAGGCTGCCTCTGCTCCCTTCCTTCCTCCTCCCGCTCCTTGCTGTACCTCCTGGCCTCTGCCTAACCCCGGCAACTCATCAGTGCTCATTTCTCCCAGTTGCTGAGTCAATCCTTTTGCTGAACTCTT
>NW_008825271.1:6431911-6436087 GCF_000699105.1 Pygoscelis adeliae
GCTTTTTCACCTCGCTTCTGTTATCTGCACCCAGCATTTCTAACATATCCCCATCGCTTGAGGCCACCACTTTTGCTCCCATGCCAGTGGCCATGCTGGAGGGATGCCCTGCAGTGGATGTCCCACCAGGACAGCTTGCTCTCTCCGCTCCTTTCCTCCACCTTCTCTCCCTTGTCAAAGCAGCACTACAGACTCACAATCCTACAGCCTGCAAATCCCTCTGGACAAAGACTCTGCTCACACTACCCTTCTAGCTGTTCGCATGGTTTCACTGGTTTCTTCAGACAAACCAAAAACTTTAGCAACAGCAGCCAAGGACTCCCCCACCCACCACCTCTGCCTTTTCTCTAGCAACTTGTGGGAAGATTTCCCAACTCCACGTGCACAGCAATTCCTACTGGCCTCTCTCTCCCCACACTTCTTCTACCTCCCTGCCTGACTCCCCTGGTCCTTAAGTCCTTCTCTCTCACTTTGCTTGCAGCTACAACTTGGTTCCCCTCTTCTTGGATCCAGTGACTCCCCTCAACAATGATCAAATGCCCTCTATGTCTGTGACTTCAAAATTTTTCTTCTCCATCTAAGCATTACGTCCCCACGAATCCTGCCACGGCTCTTCCCGCTCCCCCAGGAGTCTCTAATGAGATTGTGACAATATACCGCCTGCCAGGATTCATTCTAGCCATCTGCTATCCATCGAGGTACTTTTACTGCACCTCTGGCTGTGCCATCTCAGCATCAGAGACAGCGTGATGAGGGGGTGCTGAGAACTTAAACAAAGGCAAGAGGTAATGATTAGAAAGACTCTTGATTTGTCACAAGCCATCAGAGACTTCTCTGACAGGGCTGATTTATACAGCCGATTTCAAATGGAATACGAACAAGCACAGAGCAATGTAAAAATACTTGTGAAGGCCAAGCATGCTATAAACATTTGCAAGGCGCATGCTTGCCTTAGGTTTCTTTTTATCTCTTTAAGAGCCTATGCCCCATGGTGCCTTTTATTGTCGCTGCACATGGAAGCAAGCCCAAAAGATCACTCTCAGACAGAGTATCCCACAGAAACGAATCCTGTTTCAATCCCCTGTTGTAACAGGAAATGGGGTGATTTTTCTCTTCTGTTTATTGTTATTTGCTGCATCAATCAGTGCTTCGCTGAAGATTGCAAGGGGTCTTTTTTGTTGCTGTTTGCTTTTGGAAGGAAAGAACAGTTGTGCTGAATCTTACAGATGAAAACAGGTTTCTCTCTCCTGTGTGGCTGAACTACAGCATGTGGCACTGTCTGTTCGTCACTTTCAAAGGACTATAATCACCTCATATCTGCTTCGAAACAAGTGCTTGATAACTACATTTGCACTCTTGCAGTAAGCCTGCAAAACTACTACACCTCAGATTTTCTGTTGATTTTTATCTTGTTCCAAAGGGAGGAAGGCTACATCGGAGAGACCCACCCCCACACAACACAACTGCTTTGCAGAACTTCAAACCCAGGGATACTCACAGCTTGCTTAGGTTTTCTAGGCCTGTAAAGGCTCCATTGGTATCTTCTATTGTGCCTGAGATGTCATTGTGGTCCAGTTCCCTAGGGAGAGGACACAAGAGAGCTCATAATCAGCGTCTTAGTCCTAGGTTCATCGTTAAAAACAAACGGAAGAATGTTTGAGAATGCCGCATGAAGAGCTCCCCATTTTCTCCTGACACTTATCAGAAAAAGACGAGTCCTGCAGCAAAACAGCACTAATCACTTTTCCTGCACTGACCCATGCTGCAATGGTACATTCCAAAAAGAGCCTTGGCTTTTTCCTAGCTGAAACCCTCTGTTTCTGAGACAGCAGCAGTAGCAGATAGCTACTTTTTAACAGGTTGGTTTCGATCCTTTTCTAATTCTGTGCATCCAAACAAAACAAGGCAAAAGAAAATAAAGTCCCAAAACTAAACCGCAAGAAACAGCTGTCCTTAAGTGCTACCGTCATGAATTAAGATAACTTTGGTTATTCTAATGTATACATGTATTTGTTTATAGCTATCCCTTCGGAAGATGATTTTGTGTGTTTTCTATGAAGCTGCATTTTTTTCTGGCAATGAACTTGAAAGCTCAAAGGAAAGCACTAGCATCACTACACAAGCCTAACTCTCTGTATAACCACTTTTTTAAAAAAAAAAGAGTCAGAATTCCTTTTTCAGAGTTAGCTTCTTTTGGCTTTCGAATTGACCATCAATTACAAGAGTCAAAGAGGTCTGAAGAAAAACAAGCACACAGAACAAACACAGAGATCCACAAAAGCTGTTTAAACAGTCTGTTTAAAAATCCTTCCCTCCTAGCTTTAATTCCAGCTAGCAATGAATACCCAGCAACACAGACAGATTTATCATTTCTAATGTTAAGTAAAAAGAAAGAAAAAAATAAATAGGCTTTGTTGGTTTTGTTACATCACTCTGATTTAAAACCTAGCAAAAACCAACAACAAAGCAAACTAAACCATCCAGATAACCCCCCGAACCCTCAGGTACTCCTTTCGCACCTTTTGAAGATTATTGTCAGAACATTTCCAGTTGAAATATATAAAGACCAAAAAAGAAAAATATTTCCAAAGCAAAGCCCCCTGCATTTTGCAACATTCCAGACACGGGCATCATAGTGTAGCTTCTGGGCTGTGCAGCACAAATACACAATAACCCAAAAGAGGAGAACAAATTTAAAAAAATCCCACAGTTTCAATACTGGCATGGTTCTCCTCAGCCGAGATAGGGCTGAGACTTTTGCTCTCAGAACCTAAGCTGGCTGCAGCCTTTGCTTGTTTCTCGGCTTTAGTGTGTGAACTAAAGACGTGAAGGGAGATGGCCAAAAGCCACAATTCCTGTTTCTCAGCTGGCTTCAGCGTGAGACCTGAATCTCATGTCCCTGGGGAACCCTGCCCTTAGCCAGCATCATTGTGGATGTCAGGGTGATCTGTGGGTAGGACTATGCCAAAGGGATGGATAAAAACTCAACATCCCCGCAGGGTGTGGGCGCACATAATGCTGTGGTGGCATAAGAGACAAGCCCAGGAGAGACGCTTTGATGTGTTGAGATTTTCAGCACTATCTATATGAGTGGGGCAGGAGCAAATATATCCTCCTGGAGCTAAGTTTCTACATTTCCCTTATGGTTGCCAAGCTAATGCCCGTTGTTCTGTTTGTTTTTTAAGGGCAAATCCCTTCTCAGACATTTCTCCTCTTCAGTTCCACCATGGGCTACCAGCCTTTGGACCAGCAAACCCTTTCCCATGGCAGAGACAGACACGTGGGAACAGCCTGTAGGAGCTCTCTGACACACACTTTTATTAATTGACTGCTACACATTGTGTTTTCTTGAAAAAGGAGAAGAAAGTGGTATTGCTTGTTCATCCAGAGGCAACTCAAAGGTTTAGTGTTATAAAGGAGGAATAAAACCCTTTATAACAAATGAGTGAAAATAGAGAGAGAGAGGAAAAAAAGAGTGGGGTATTTTGGCCTAGCTCTCTTTGTATTCAAACTCCTCTCCCAGCCCCTGTTGCCAATTTCCTATTCTTTCTGGCTGGCTGAGCTTGAATGCTTGCAGCCTTGTTAATCATTGTGCTCCGAGGTCTCTGGGCCTGACCTCTATTTGAATAGCTCCACATTTCAGCGGTTTCACACCCACCAAAGGCTCCCCAACAACAGGCCATAATTAAAGCATGCTCGGGTCTTTTTCACCAGGTGCAGGACCCAATAGGCCTTTCTCTTTATTAAATTAGAGCTCGCTCACACACTCCCTCTCCTCCTCCCCCCTTGGCCCTAGACATAAAAGAGGCTCCACATTCACTGTGGAGCAAAGAGAACTACCAGCTCCCCTTCCCCTCCATTTTTCTTTGGAAACCTTTAGCTCCGGTCTTGACAGCTGCCTCAGAGAGGTCTCTTTCTGAATGCCCAGTGGCTGAAAGACTTTGGCTTAAGTTTTAAAAAACGAGAAAAAGCAAACAAAACCCAAACTCACTTTCCAGTCACTTCCTTCACTGTGAACTTCAATAAAGGAAAGAGTAAGATGCAAAAAGTACTGTAAAGAGGGCAGATCTTTCTGTTCCCATTTCCTTTTAATTACTCAGGCCACAATGGGCTTCTGAAGAGGAATAAAAGTATCAAAGTGTGTTTTTTTTCTTTTGAAGGAAGAAATAAATCAGC
>NW_008825271.1:6436128-6447559 GCF_000699105.1 Pygoscelis adeliae
GAGCTTGGACAGTGCTATAACACAGGCTGTGAGAACTTTGTAGCGTGCCAGATGAAGGTGCTGAGCCCGCAGCCTCTGGAGAGAGGAGGAGAGCAGCCAGCAGCTCTGCAGGTACAAATAAGGGAGACAGAGGCAACACAGCTGCAGGAATGGACAATTAAAAGAAGTGGATTCCCCACCTTCTGATGTTTCTAAGGCAAGCCCAGATGTACCTCAACTTAACGTAGCTCTTGGGCTTAACAGTGTGTAATGGTGCAATTGTATAGCTGGCACCCCAGAGGAGGTCAGACTGATCTGTCCTATTAGCCCTAAAATCTAGAAGTTGCTATCTTCTAGATGGCAAGCTCATTTCCAGTGTGACATTTCCAGGTATTATGTTGTGTCAGTGACTTTAAAACAAAAGTCTGGTAAATGGCCATAGCCACCACTGGATGGATCATTTTGCATTTCAATATTAGGGCACATGAAATTTTTCTCTTGATAACATGGCAACTTTTTTGTTGTTCAGAGGTTACCACAAAAATCAGAGCAACAGAACATTTCATGACCCAAGTAAGCCCAATTCTGCATTAAAGAGAAAGACTTCTGGTTACTCTTGTGGCACATGTAGCAGCTTCCTGCTCCCATGGTTGAACCCAAGACTGGGTGAAGCTTCATGTGTTGTTACACTTCTGGTATAATCAGATGCCAAGCCCAATCTCTGAATGTCTTTGTTTTGCCATTGTTTTTTTCTTCTCAACACCATCTTAGCCCAGGATTTTATATTTATTATTCAATTAAAAAAAAAAGTAGTAACAGCACACAAAAATGCTCGATATCACATTTAAGAAGATATTCGAATTTCCAGCTTTGTCACTGGAAGGAATCATTCCCTACTCCTCCTGAGTGCAGAATGACCCAACAGAAACTGTCCTTTTCTAAGAATTTCAATTAAAGTCAATATGATGGCAAGAGAAATTCTGCTATTAGTTGAAGGACTGAAACCTCAGGGATTTTTGCTCAGCTGGGCTAGATTCAGGATCCTGTCCCATGTTCCTATAATTTTACTCTGGAGCTCTCTACTCTGAAAGCACCCTACAACACTGAGCAGTCCAACTGCAATTCTCCTAACTACTTCTAATTAAAAAATACAAGTTCACTGAAGTTGAATAATGGGGTAAACACAACAGCTGCTGAAAACAACCGAGCAACGCCTAGGGGAGTTTGACGCTGAGGGCACAGGCACCCAAAGCAACAGCAAAGCAGAACAGTGACAGAACACAAACTGTGGAGGGAAGACAGAGGTGTTAGCTGACAAAAGCTGGGGGCAACTTACAGGACACGTAGGTTTCTGAGTCCCTTGAAGGCACCTTCTGCAATATGATTGATGGAATTGTGGCTCAGTCGTAGTACGTGCAGTCCACCAAGGTCTGCCAAGCTTCCTTCATCCAGCCTGGTTAGGTTGTTGTAAGACAGTATTCTGAGGAAAAAAAACAGCAGCCCTTGTCAATCCAACCAGTATTTTCCAAACTCCTCTGTGCCAACCAGTGCCTGCCTTCCACAACCACCTTACAAGAGGCAATGTGTACTGGGTGGATACATAACAGCTTGATTAGGAAATAAGACTGCAGTCTGCAAATATTCCCATGAGATACCCATGGGGCAGCCTGGATGACCACAAGGGAGCAGGAGGTATTTGGTACCCAGTTATAGGGAAGTCTTCTGTACAGGCAACGGAGAGAGCCTCCTCCAGAAGTGAATGAGAGCGATAAACTAATATGCATGCTGCCAGTTATGGCGGGAAGAAGCTACTCTTTCTCCACGGCCTGTATGGCCAGGTTAGGGCCTGGGAGCACCACCCTTCCTCAGTCCCCAGATATATAGGTAACACTCAGATATCAGTCCTGGTTGTGTTCAATCCTCACTCCCATTTGGACTCCCTCTGCAGCTTACAGGAAAAAGCAGTCCCCTCCTTCCCCACACCCTGCGAGGTGAAGAGTAACGTCAAACAGATGGATTTTGAAGTTCACACGCACTCTTGGCAGGGTCCAGACTTCTGTATTCGGGAGGTGTCTTATCGTTCTGCACTTGTGCACAGCAAGCCCCAGGCGTCTGGGTGTGGGTGTCTTCACAGCCTGCTCCACCCCAGTCAAGAGCCAAAAGCTTTTCACCACAAGGCAATTGAATGCTTCCTTTCATGCGCAGGAAGGAGGTATTTGTTGTAAACCAGCCGCCTTCCCTCCCGCTCCCCTTTGTCAAGGAGCGTACAGTCTGCTTGAAATCTTCTCCACTTGCAAGTGACTAATACTGGAGGGTTAGTTTTTTCCTAGTTTCCCATCCATCTCTTCCCCTTGCCTGTATTATATCTGGTTTTGGAGATTTTTTTTAAAGTGCTACTCCTGTTGCAGTTTGGAAGCTGGTAGGAAGAAAGCTGTTTTTCTCTCCCAACCAGGGTGCAGATGAGGCTTCTGAGATTTGACACCGAGGGCAGGGCGTCAGAAGCTACAAGCCACTGCAGAAACCTCACACAATATGCAACCACGTTCTATGCAAGCAGTAAAGCCACAGCATTGCTGATGTTGAAAGCCAGCTTGGCTCATCAAACGAGGGACCTCCTGGGGTAGCAGCAGGCAGAGTTACTGGTCAGTGATCTTCAGCCTGAAGCATCCACCCACAGCTCCCCACTGCAAGTATATTCCTCCTGATCTCTGGATGTCACTGCAGCTGCATAAGCCCTGCAGGGCTACTGGCAGGTGAGTGTGACCAGCAATAGCCTCAGCTTTAAGTTGCCTGCACACTGATGTGTGGGGTATAAAAAGTGGCTACATATTCAGCTGCATGCTGGTACTCACATTTTCTCAAGCTTCTCTTTACAAAGGGCAGTTGCATAGGATTTTCGAAAATACCTTAGTGACTTGGGAACACAAGTCACTTCAAAAGATGTGAGGGTTTGGGCTGCTAAACTTTTGAAAACGTGGAGTTATGCAGCTTTGAACAAGCACTGAAATCCTTCATTGCACAGACAACAAGAAAAAAAATCTCACTGGGTTCCAAACCTCCAAATTCCTCTTTTAGTACTGCCTGTGAATGAGTCTGCTTAAAAATGTATCTAAGGCTTGCATGAAAGTCACTGCAAAGCCAAAACCTAAGTCAAAACAGACACATACTCCGAAGTACTAAGAGTGTCATTCACTTGGCAAAAGAGCTGTCTATCTTTTAGCTGTGTGAGTGGGCAGAGGGCAAGCTTTGGAAAAAATTCAGCAAAGATTAATGAGTTTGAAGAAGGTATGGGACAACATACTTTCATTCCTAAAGAAGTTGTAGTGTTAGTTAAGAAGAACTGGCATCCGGTCAAAATTATGTCCTCACCTGCGATTAAAGAATTTGGCTTAAAAAAAAAAAGCGTTCAAAAGTAATCCTAAACCTGGCTGAGAAAAAAAAATAGCTCCTTTTGATTCTACACAGAAGAGTTCCTGCCACAACTGGTGAAGGCATGTTCCCCTCCGTTTGTCCTGACATCACCTCAAGATGGACAGACAGCAGCAGTCTTTAGAGGGCTCTCTCAATAGCTGCAACCAGATAGAAGGTTTCAGGAGCTAACATACCTGGCAGTGGCTTCCTTCACCATGCTCTGCCTCCTGCCAATGGGACAGGCCAATTTCCAGAACAGTGTGTTCCCCTCCTCAGTAGTTTGGATTATCTGGGTTGAGAGAAGTCAGCAGGTCTCTGCTGCTTCCCCTACCTTCTCATCTCTCTACCAGTGAGAAATCACTGGAACGAACAAGTGGAAATGTTTGTCTACACAACCCTTTTGGCCTGGCGAGGAAATGGGAGAGCAGCATGCCAAAAGGGATACATAAACGGGTTAACCAGAAACCTGTTGTGCAGCTGGGGCTCCTGCTGCCAGCCAGTTCTGGACCAGATACATCTAACACATTTCATTCCCATTGACCAAACTATAGGTAAAAAGTGAAAAGACAGACCCAGCTGCCAAGTCATCATTTACCTCTGATGAAATCCTATGCTCCCACTGTGGATTTTTCCATTATGTTGATGCCCTAGCACCTGCCTGGTGAATACAATCAGCCCTTTCTCATGCCCATAACAAGGCAAGAGCTCTCTTCCCTTGTTAGCTTTTACATCAGACCAGAGCCCTGGGGTCACGTTTTCTCCCATCAACTGAAGGAGAGACAATTCATCCTTCATATGACCACTTCCTTCCCTAGCACAGATAAGCAGGGGTCTGGCCACCTTTCTTTCTTGGGTCAAGGACTTTGAAATTTATTCCCTGGACAAGCAGAGACAGTGTTTTCTGATAACTGAAACCCTGTAGATTTAGCAACAGGGGAGGTGAGCAAGGATCTTTTAATAAGGAATGAAACGTACACATTCAAAGAAATGCACAGAGGCAATCGATGTATCTAGTGCTTCCTTTCCTCACCCTTCAATTTCAGGGCAGACCTCTCCTACAAGTACTCTTTGGCTGTGGGAGTTTCAGTTAGGAGTATCTGATGGCTCCCTGCAGCAGCCTTACCCTAAAGGCAACACCTGCAAGAGCTTGTAATACTTTGCAGAGATGTGTGCTAACACCCACATAATCGCCTTTCGAATCTCAGCTAATGTCGTCTCTGGCCTCACACTCTAGCACAATCCTGTTTGTCGGGCCAAGCACGCCCCAGTGGCTCCTACCACCTCACACCACCAGGCATTTTCCAAATCTACCCCATTCTGCACCAGAGCAAGTCAGTCCTGCACGGGGTTTCTGCAGTTACTGCAGAGGATGGTCTCTAAGCCAGGACTATACTCACCGCTAGCACTACTGGTTGGCAACAGATCCCAATCTATACCTGACAAATAAAGGGCTCCGCATGACGTGCAACCTCCCATCTAAACCCTGAGGGTTTGCAAAGACAGCATCAGGTAGAAAAGACAAGCATAGTTCTCCCTAGAAGAGTTCTCTCGTTAGCTCTGCAAGATGCAGATGGGGCTTACTCATTCCATCTGAACAGAGGCTGAAATAAAGCTTCAACACAGGCACCAGATATTAGGTCCCTGACAGCAGAAAGCTCTCAGAGCTGTGCTACTAACACAATGTAGTGATCAGAATTTGGCTATTCCAGGGGTCCAACTGTGAGTGCCCTACAAGTTAAGACTCCCCTTTCTTGATGCTTCAGATTTAAGCAGACCATGGGCGGAACACGGTGCCGATTCTGACCTGTTGCCTTGAAGATTTCTCCATTGACATTGCCTTAATCCAGTAAAATATCACTTGAGGATCTGCATGTAAAGGAACTGTAGCTGCCTACACCACTGTGCCAAGCAAAGGAGCCCTTTAGGCATGGGCAGTTTCACAGCAATTTGAAAAATTAGGTAATTAAACAATCACATACGTATTTAACTAAAACCAAAAATAAAATATTTCTTTGTGCCCCCCAAAAATAATCCACGTCTGAATGAATAATTTGGGTTCAACAGAAGATCACAGCTGGTCACTGGACTAACACGTTAATTCTACAGCTTCTAAACTTAAAGGAATGACGTGTGTCACGTCCACCTATCTCTGAATCCACATCCCAAAAGACTAGGGACTCACAGCTGGGTAGACAGATACCGACTTTTAGTCTGAGTCCAGAGTGAGGCCTCTGAAAGCAGGAAGCTGCTTTACCGTACTGCTTTTTGGTGGATAGGAGAATCCCTAATAATGTTTACCAAGAGATTTCTGAGCACCAAGCAGAATGAATTACAGTTCCGCTAACCACATGTGTCAAGTTCTCCAAAGAAAAAAGTGGATCTTTCCACAGTCCCACCGAGGGGATGACAGCTACTTCTGTAAATACTGTAAGCATCCATGTGTGTCTCTTCAAAATGGCATTAAGCAGTGCCACAGACCCAAAAGACACCCTTGTGGGGCTGTCCTCAGCAGCAAGGCTTGCTTTCATTTATCAGAGAGACTGTATTCACAGCTGGAAATCTCAGGAGAGCAAAGTCAATGTATTTACTTTTAAACAACTGAGCCCTAAAGGAAGGGTAAAGTGTAAACAGGAGAAACAAGGCGAACTGCCTTTAAAGGGCCAAATCTCTGCTGGTTAAAAACATGATTGTTCTTTGTAAATACAGAGGATAAAGCAAAGCTTCCTTCAGGCTGTACAGTCATTGTATGGCAAGCCGTGCATGTCTTGTTAACTAGCTAGCTAGAGAGCGTTGGCAAGCTGCAGATCACAAACTCTCCAGGTCTTTTGGCACTGTATCCTTTTAGTGGGTTCTAGTCTTTGTTTCTGGTGCAAATGTATTTTAATCAGGTGCTGTGAAGGTCACAACATCATGAATAACAAGGGCATCACTTAGGAGGCTGCAGTTCCTGCATTTCTACAGGTTGATATAGCAGGAGCTGTAAGCCACGTGATTGGGAAAAATCCTTATTCCCTTTTCCTGCCAACATTACATTAGCATCAAACCCTGCTCGGCCAACCACAATAGAAACAAACTTACAGCTCATGCAGCTTCTGACAGAAGCTCCAGCCATCGGGGTTGATGCGGGATATGGAGTTGTTACTGAGGTGAAGCTGGTGCAGAGATGAAAGGCCATAGAGAGAGCCACTGTTTACTTCTGTCAGGCTGTTATACTCCAGGTGGCTGTGGAGAAAAATCAGAAGGAATTGACAGATAAGCAGCACTGGTCAACTGCTAAAGAATTTCCAACAAGGATCGCGATTTTAGCCATTCCTACACACCTTTCTACATACCCATGTGGATACGTGCATGCGTGGGCATTTCTCGTGCAAGTGAAGGATAGAAATTCAAGGACGACACAAAGGAAATGCCCAGAATGAGCTGTGACTGCAGAGGTACACTCCACTGCAAGTAAACTGGGCTTAAAGCATCCCATTCAAGTTTGTATTTGCAGAGTCTCAGTTGTGACAGTAGCATCCAGAAACATGCTGCCTTGATCACTTGTGACCTTGCAAACACACCTGAAAGCCAATCATGTTGGAAGTTTCAAGCATTTCCCTGCAATGACTATTCAATTTGTTCTCTCGTATGGAAAGAACACATCACTGAGATAGGCTAGCTTGGTTTCTAGGTATCCCAAGAGGCAGACTAATCAGGTCTGCAACACAGAGTTTCCATCTATCAGTCAAAACAAATCTGCAGAAGCCAGATGAGCTTTTATTTAAAGACCAATTGAGATCTTAGTGAATGTTCAAATCATCAAACTTTCAAAGGAATACCGCCACAGCTTGAAAAACAGGACTTCTTTTATTGAACACCTGGTAAAGCAACGAGCTTTAGTAAACTGTGGGTCAACTAAACAGAAGCTGCTGTAGCATGGCAGAGCTCTGTGCATGCAGGACATGGAAAGATGCACGAGGACTGGCACAGGTACCCACAGGTCTCTGATGGGAGTCCTTGCTAAAATGCAGAGGAGGACATGATAGCAGGTGAATTCTAGGCTGTTTAAGGGAAAAGAGCCCATCTCTCCAACTTACAGAACTTGCATCTTGGCTAGACCCCAGAAAGCCCCATCAGTCAATTTGCTTATGTTGTTGCGCTGGAGTTTCAGGACTTCCAAGCTGTCCAGTCCCTGGAACGTCAGGCCTTCAATCAGGCGGATGCGATTCCGGTTCAGCTCCCTAAAATCACCAAGGCCACACAAGTTTATTAAAACCCAGTCCTTTCTCACGAAATCATCTGTGCAGCATACAATGGGGACAGCAATGCCAACAACTCCTCTGTCAACAGTTCCCAGGAGAGAGCAGAAGCGCACCGGAAACTTTCAATCCCAGAGCTAGCCAGGGAAGCCAGCTGAGTGTGATCGCTTAAATAAACTCACCCTGGAACAGGCTTTCACTATAGAGAAATAACAGAGACAGTGTGGCAATTCCTCTTCATCCCTCCTCTCTCTGCATTTCTTTTAAGCCATTTATCCTTTTCATCAATTTTCACGTCATCTTCTCTCAAGCAGAGACAACATTTGAACCAATACAGTTAAAACATCAGCATTATTTCCCTTACAGCCCATTGTTTTTACAGGACTTGTAATCGCCCAGTGAAAATGTGCTCTGAAACAAGCGGGTGCCATAAGAACTGCGAACCCAAGAGGAAATTTTATGGCTAAGTTTGAAAGGAAAGCTTTCAGTTCCCCTGACAAATTTCACATTTTTTCCTATTATAAGAAACTAATAAAGAGTGAAACAAGTTGTTTCCAATAACAAGGCAGTCTTAGTATTTTGTGTATACAAAGTTCTCCAACTTGGTTCATTAAATTTCTTTTTCTTTTCCCCTGGGTGGGGAGGAACTCCTAAATTTTGGGAATACCTTTTTTTCTGAATAGCAATATGAGCAACGTCACAGCACGCTTTACCAACCCATATCAAACAGCCTTATGGATTGCTAGACCCAGACATACCAAGTGAAAACCCAGTTCCGTAAAGTCAGTGGAAAACTTCGTCGACACAATCCACTAAAGCTGAAGATAGAGCTTTTAAAATGGATACCTTTCTGCACATACAAGACTAACCTAAGGGTAGTTCCCTATTCAGCATTTGTGTTGAAGAAACTGGTGGAGGTTACAACATCAGAACTAGTTTTGGAAAAGATGAGGAAGCCATAGAAACTTTAAACTTACTTTTTAACTGCCTAAAAAACCAATGTTGAACTTGCACTCAAGTTGAGTGTAATTAAAGTCAAGCAAGCAATTAAACAGTTTGCAGGCCTAAAGACTCTTGCCTTTCTGCACTTCCTAGACTATTAGTGAACTATGCTTTGTCAGAAAAAGAACTGTACACAAATTCTACAACACATCAAGTGCAACTTGCAATTCATTTATGTTTATCTACAGGGTTAAACAACCAGCTGTGAGACTATCTTTAAGAGTACCAACTACTCCAACTTTCAGTGAAAACTGTGTTCCTAACAGATTGAGTTGACCCTCATTTTTATTACAGTTTCGCACACAATGCAGACACACACAGTGGATTAAAAGCTCTCAGTCAATGGACAGTAACTTCCAACTGAGAGGCAACAGACTTTTAAGATGCATGTGCTATTGTGTCACACTGTTCAATCCCAAATTGGCTACAAATCCTACATGTATGCAAGCACAAGTGCACACCCATTCCTTAGACACATCTTGGCTTAAGGATTTGTCTCTCAGTCAAGAGGTTGCCATTTAGAGGTGTGAATTCCAATAGCTTTTGTGAACTTTATGTTAACAGACAGAGGTTGACCTTTTGCCTATCAAATTTGATGGAAAGACTGCAACAGGCCTCAGGCTGGGCCCATTTCTCCAACAGCAGCAGACGGGAAAAGCTAAACCATTAGTGCTACTATTTTACACATAAAGTGTATTTATAGCTGCAGGTGTCTACGTGTCCCCATGCAGCTCCTGTCACGTGGACCACAGGCAGGACAACAACAATGTGTGTGTTAACTCATCTAGAGTGCTATTTTCTCTGCCCAAGTATCACCATACCGTTTAACAACCTTCCGTTACTTTTTTATTGCCACATAAAGATACCTGTGTGGTCTTGAAAAAACTAACACGGTAGCTGAGCTCTGTCACTCGCAGTAGAAGCATCTTCCAAACCTCTCTTGAGCCACAGACACCAGCAGCTTTTAAGGGAATGGATTTGTCTTAGGCTGTCAAGTGCACAAGATGCTCATGTCTGCTGCAGCATCCCTCCCTTCCCACCTGATCAAAAGAACGGCCTGAAAAGCCAATAGGTACAAGACAAAAAGGACCCTCTCCCAACGTGTTTTACTAGGTGCTGGCAGAGGACTACTGCACAGTGTATTCTAAGTTTTATAGATAGCAGGTGAGGAAGGGTGACATTTGGTGTGTTTATCCTCAGGGACATTTTGTGTGTGGCTGAGCTTAATTAAAGTGCACATTTCTACTCACAGTTGTGTTAGCCTGGGTAGCCTGAACGCCTTGACAGGAAGCTGAGTGATCCTGTTTTTACTCAGACGAAGTGTTAGCAAGGACCGTGACAGACTATCAAAAGCACCAGGCTCCAGGGTGCTGATTCTGTTGCTCCCCAGGTAGCTGCAATAAATCACAGCAGAAAAGTGAACAGTTCTGTCAGAAACTTCCTTTTATCAGCATTTGGTTGGTCTCCAGACAGGCTGGTAAAATTACAGAGGTGGCTTCAAGTCAGTTGGATTTCTGGCTGCACAAAGAGCACAGTGCCTTTCCCAGAGCCATGTGACAAACATGGAGAAGCGCTGCGCGCTTCCCAAGAGCTCCTTGATACCTTCCTACTTCAGCAAGGCAATCGGAGTGGAAGCCAGAAACCAGAGAATATTCCGGTGCAGGATGACTCTATTCATTTCCTGTTTTTCCCCTCAGCATCTGTCCCACGGCTCTTTCTTACCTGGACCCTAGTCTTAGCCACAGAGGCTGTTTTTCCAGGATAACAAGCAAGCATCAGTCACAACACCACTCTCTCATATCCTCTCACAACCGGGGACAGAAACCTGGGTGCAAACTTTAACGCAAGCAGATTATCTGTCTGCATCTCTTCAAAGGTACCTAAAACACATTATTTTATGTTTCCCTGAATGGGCAGACATCTCTATTGGGAGGGTGTTACTCTACTTAACCCCCGGGTTTCTTCAAATAACCAATGAGAAACTTTTGTTCTTAACATTCAGTAGCCATTTTAATGATGAAATAGTCATTCTGCCTCCTCTCCCCCAGATGCACATGGGCTGATCTCGGAAACAGCATATACACTTCCCAATGGGGAAGAGACACAAACAGTTCTTCTGGCTTCTAGGTTTCCAGCTGTAAAGACACCCATACCTGAAGAATGCAGGATACCTTTTCTCTGTTGCAACATTCCCATGCAACACAATTAATAATAATCTGCATTCTTTACAGATACATCAGAAACCAAAAAGACAGAGCTCAAAAAATAACCTGACAGTAGGGACAATGTGCTGCCTTCTAATTCTCCTTTGCACTTCAAATCCTGACGAATAACCCCATACTTTGTATGTTCATTCCCTCTCTATTTTTTAAAGAAGGTTTGAGGCCCTTTTCTCTGCTGTGGTAACTCAACAAAAGCTGTTCCCAACAAGAAAAACTCACAGCTCCTTTATATGAAGTCCCTGCGGAAAGCAGCCGTTTCGGATTTCCGTGATGTCATTGAAACTCAGGTCCAACGTTTCCAGGGTAACGTAGGGCTTCAGTTGACTTGCTTCAATGCTGCGGATCCTGTTGTGATGCCTGAAACAGTCAGGAGGAGAAAGGGAGACAATTTAGCTCTCTTAAAAAAACAGAAAGAATATCTGAGGCCGCAGCAGGCCCACAGGCTGGCTCCTGAGTTCACACACTCAGACTTACGGTGCTTCAACAGCTGTCTGAGGAGAAACACACACCAGAGAGATCTTCCCTAATCCCCATGCTGTTCCTATGGCTAGAGAGACTAGCTCTCAGATATTTTCAAGC
>NW_008825271.1:6447592-6453516 GCF_000699105.1 Pygoscelis adeliae
ACAAGACTTTTCCCTTCTACAGGACTACTGAATCTATTCATCAGTTTTTCTTCCAGTAATTTGGGCTCCGTCTCCTACAAGCCTGCACTTCCAGATCAGATTTGTTACATGCAAGGACTGCAGGGCTGGATTTTAATCCTTCAGGAAAGGAGTGCTGATCAATGGTTTAAGCAACCTGCCGATGGTTTTACACAGAAGATGGGATTTTCAGAGCAGGAAACAGATAAGTAAATACGATCTCAGCAAAAGTTACAGAACATTGTTTCCTTAATTCCTAAGGATTCTTCTGAAAACTCCCAGCTTTAGACTATGTTACAATGATTTGTAATGCACAGGAATACTGTAAGAGGGCTTGCAAACGTTCTTGCAAATGTTTCCTCATCTTTCGCTACCTTTGTCCCACTGTGCAATTAGGACAACTGCAGTGCCAGTGCTCTGCCCAAGCACCAACTGCAGGATCAGAGCCTGTAACGATCACCTGTGTTTGCTGCCCTACTAGTACCAGGCTGAAGGATTCGATCTAATGTTTTTCTTTAGAGAAGGTACTACACGCTGTCCTCAGGGTTTCTGCAGCCATCAAACAGTTAAATACCTCTAGACCTCATCTGTACTCAACAAGGTCTAACTAAAAATCCCCTGAGTCCTTTCCTCTGACTCCTTTCTGGCCTGGATCAGTAGAGAGAACAGTAACCAATTAAAAAAATACATTGCGCATTAGTCACAAGAAGTAGACCACATGCCTGATGTGAATTTAGACCAGTCACTGATATTACTGGCAAGGCTGCGAGTGAGGCACTCCAAACAGAGACGCTCACCAGCCGCTTGAGAACTTGCTGAATAATAAGAGATAGCAGAAAGGGTTCAGACAAGTACTGTGCCTTAATCTGGCCAGCTACCCACTGAGTAACCAGAAGAGGAGACAGCAGCCAGTGAAAGCACTCTTGAATGCAAACCAGGACGTCCCAGCTCTCCCGACAAAGCATCAGCTCTTTGAAACAAAAAACTGACGGATGAGCCGACCACAGCCGTCCAGGCACTGAAGCTTATAGGTGTCTAGGAGCCCGTCTTCTCCAGCTTCACCCCCATTTCAGGCTCTCCCAGGGGTTCAGACAAGCCCCTTTCAAAGAAAACCTCTCCCCACAAAAGAAAATACCGATAGCACATGGCAAGGGACCTGCTCCCCACACTGCGATCTGCTCCTTTACCCTCCCTGTTATTAAAACCAGATTGTTTCACCACCACATTTGCTGGTGTCTGTAACAGGAAGAGGGTAAAAACTGCATCCCCACAACTCCTGCTTTCTGGAGTTTCACCCTTTAAACAGCCAGCACGTGACCCTCGCTTACACTGGGCAAACATTCACAGAAATGCTTCTTTGACTAAAGAGATTAAATGCTACTTAATTAATTCAGTGTAGGCTCACAAATCATTAAGGATAAATTTTACACCACTATAGCAATGCGCTGCTAATGTGGTGCAAAAAGGCATCAGGAGAATTAAAAGAAAGTCATTAACTTATGTCCCCAAATGGGTTATTCCATAGGTTACACGCGTACAGGTCTCTGCAACCACAAACTGTATAAAAGGCAATGATATAGCTACTATCCAAATGACCAATATTAATTTACAGCTAGGAATAAAGACTGAATTTTCACATCCACGGCACACAGTAAAACAGAACTCCAGTGAATTTATACTGTAGTGAGACTAAAACACCAGAAAATTCACTATACCCAGATTTTTGTGACCTCCATAACTTGAACACATGGGTGAGGGGGTTTTCTTTTCCCCAAGGTTGCAAGGAACTTGATTAGTAGAATCAGCAAATTCAAAAATTTCAATCTTTTTTCCTCCTCAAAAGAAGAGAGTCCATTAAATGTGTGTGTGACCCTGATTCAGGTACCTCAACACGGACGTAAGTGAAAGTAAACCCCAAGCATGTTTTCTGGAGCTCTGCTGAAGCAGGGGCTGTGAGTACAACTCTGATCTCATCTAGGCTGTGACGGCTCAGATGAATCTGGCCATAAATTAACAGGAAATGAAGGCTTGTACAAATGAACGTGAAGAATCTATAAACTACCTGACAATCCCCGCGCAGGGCAGCTAAGTCTGCAAGGGAGTGAGAGCACAGAGCAAGTTTGGCCATGCAGTGCTTTTCAGAAGCCAATGTTATTTTTCTGGAGTATTAATATTTTCTGTGCTTTAGTTGTTCAGCACATATACAATCTGCCCGCCTGCCAGATCTCCCAGCCTGTCCCAGAAGACAGACTTTAAGAAGGAAAGAAAAGGACAGGAAAGAACTATTGTTTGAGCCATGTTCGCACTTTCCAGGTGACTTCTGTCCATTTGCCTCTTGCTTTTCATGTGCTACAGCTGGCAGATTAGATGGATGCATTATTTCACACAGGAAAAAAAAACAGGCTCCTTTCTCTCCCTCTCTGTCTCCTTCAAACATGGGCTGACTCCAAATGTAACTCTCAGCTCCAAACACCATCCCGGCCAGTCCCAGCTGGGGAATGTCAGACAGTTTGCTGCAAAGCACTGCACCCTCTCAAAACACTGCACTTCAAACAAAACCAATCCGGCTGACTTTTCCCATACACAGCATGTGATATGAATGCCACATCGTCCAAACCTTTTACTAGCTTGATTACATTTTATTTTTCATTCTTTCAGTAAGAGCTGAAATGTGATTTAACCCTTCCTGTTATTACTTGGATCCTTTCAACTCGCCTGCCTTTGTTCCCAATCTCATCGCAAGAGTGTTTTACAGAAAAAAGACCAGCGACGTTATGATTTGCCTCTCCCCTTTAGCAGTGACTGGAAAAGGGCTGGACTTTTCCCAACTAGTTTCCTTAGTTTACACTTCATTGGCTTCAAAGGTGACAGATCAGATTTTAGTACCAATTGCCGAAACCAGGCTTTAAAGCACAAGTTATCAGTGCTTCCACAACCAGTTTGCCTCCAGGTGTCTTTTCCTCTCCCCACTCCTTAGGTATCACAGCCTGGAAACAGCTTTCCCTGTCTCACTTCAGCCCGTGTTACCTCAAGAGTATACGATGACAGGGCTTCAATGTGAGATTGAGCAATTAGAGCATGGAGCAGGAGCCAAGTCTCTTAGTTTCTATTCCTAGCTCTGGCACTGTCTCATCTGCCTTGGGCAAGTTTCTTAACCCCTCTCTACCTCTGGTTTACCAATGTGCATGGGAACGTACTACCGGACTAGGATGATGCAGGACTGCCTTCACTGGGGACTAAGAATTTGGAGTGAATGCAGCTCAAATGAAAAAGAAATCATAGGAACTAAGGAGCCCATCCAAGTCCATTTGGGTTTGCTCATGAACATGGGAGGATCTGGTTAAAACACTTGAACTTTCCAGCTCATACCCAACCTCATTCCCAGAGACACCCCATCTGCAGCTAACGCAGGTCTTGAACTGTAACATCTTAGTGCCAAACTAAGGTAAATGAGTCAGCAATAGATTGCTTTCACACTGCGAGCTGTATACGTATGGCACTTGTTCAGGAACTGCTTCACCCTCAGGTCAGCACCAGCTACAGCTGCGAACAGAGAGGAGAGCCCAGGGAAGCTACCCCTCCAGCCACCGCCGCTTAACCCGCCTGCACCCCCGGTCAACACCCCAAGGTACCACAGCCTCTTAGCCCTTGCACTTTGTTCCGCTCTTGAACAGACCCCTCAGGATTACAGGAGATTTGGATTAACCTCAGACAGCTCTTTGCTGAACCAAGCATGTGAGGACCACGTCAGGAAGTGAATGCGCACGCAGTGCTCCTCCAGGCTGCTGTGAGACAGAAAAACAAGCAAAATGTTCCAGCGAAGCCAAAGCGTGTTTGGGTTTGCTCTAAGTCGAGAGAGAGCCGAAGGGGGTGGCAGGAAAACAACAGGTGGCACAAAGTCAAAAGCTTGCAGCATTTCCAGGAATCTCAGCTTGTATTTTAGAGGTAAAGTTACACTTTAATCCCGGTGGGTTTCTCATTCGAAGCGTCTTTGTGAGTATTTATTTGATAAACAGGTTGTGAAACATTTTCCGCTAGACCTAATAGGAGAAGAATTCACCTTCCTCTTTGCAGCAAGCCTGTCCTTTGGAGAACACTAATCAGTTTAATTTAGACCGTGGCTTCAAACTACTTGTGTGAAATCGATGCAGAGAGCGGCGCAAACACACTCCTTTGTTGTTCAGGCCACATTCACTTCCCCTCAGCAGCTGCCCATTAGAAAGCTGACAGCAGAAAATCAAAGCAAGCAGACCCTTAGATGGGAATGTACAAGGGGCTTTAGTTGGACTGATTTAAATACAATCAGCACAAAACCTCCTGGTTCCGACAGAGCTTGAATTAAGGCTGCCTTGGCTGCTGGGAGTCTGCAGCCCAAATGTTTGGTGTGAAGCGAGGCTAAAGGCAGGGAGAAGTCACATGCTTGGCCTTCATGTCGTGTCAGCTTACAGAGCTGGCTGAGCTCACAAAAAAAAGAGAGGCAAGCTGTAATACAGCAAACCTATTAAACCAACACCTGTTATAGGCATCAAAAATAAAATCAAGCATCAAAAGAGAGGCTCTGCACCTCGGGTAGGGTTCTATTAATATGCGAGCACTTTTTTTTAAATTAGCATACAAGGGAGATGGCAAGACTAGAAACAGAGATATTAAAAAGTTCAGGGTTTGGTTAATATTTCCATACTGGGAGAGCATTGAAGAAGCCAAATGCTAGTGCCAGAAAGAGTTATGGGGTTTGCTACTGAAGGACAGGCAAGGTTTGGTGTCAGAGACAGGCCATGCAAAGTGAGACGGATCACATATACTGTGACTAACTGATGCCTGGAATTACCTGCCCCCCTCCTCCACCTTCTCAATTCAGAGGAGATGGAGATTTAATATTGATCCTCCTAGAAACACTCAAGAAGATTCAAGATATGGGTTCCTACACTCTCACCTTAGATGATCTCCCATCTGATTTTAGCCCATCACTCACTACACACAAAAAAATTTAAAAAAAAAAAATCATAGTTTCAGAGTGCAATGCAATGCCTGAGCAATGTTCCTGACAAGGATGAAGGGGAACTGATAATGTGGGAGATGTGTTTGTGTTTACAACAGCAGCAACATAAGTGTTTGTTTGTTCTGGTCACATTGTTACAATCAATAACTGAAGATCTGTCCCAAGTGCTTCTTATTAATGTATGGAAAGAAGGAAAAAGGAGAATGTCCTTGTGACCTGTACATCAGCTTTGACTCAAAGTTCATATAGTTTATAAACGCACAATTTCTTGCATGATTTTAACATGTTACTTGTAAAAATTTTTTTGCTTCCAAAGACTCTTCTTCCAGAAAGATTCCTCTGCCGTACCAGAACTAGTGAAAGAGCTTCACTACTCCAAAGCAGATCTCTGCAGCAGAATATGAAGTGAACATGCAGATAACATGCTGGAAATCTGTGGCCCACCATCCCTAAGGACAAGACCTTCCCTAAAAGACTGAACTGCCCAAAGTACATAAGCCCTCATGCTTCCCCAACTGCTCCTGGAAAGCCCCACTAGCTGTCTGACGCTTTGCACTATCGTGTCAGCCTCACCAGGATAATTCACGAGGCTCAAGATTTTGTACCATTACAAGAGTGTACATTTTTATCCAACACAGCATGCACTGTATTTGCTTATGGGAACAGCCCCACTGTCCTTTCAGAGTAAGGCTACATGGGTTATTGTCCAGGCAGGAAGCAAGGATGCATGGAAGCAGCCCCCACTTTTCTCACATGCTCTGACTCACTCCTTCCCTGAGGAATCCTGGCAGATTCCCAGGCTGCCACAGATACAGCTCTGTTTGCTCAGGTGCTGGCCGCACACACAAGAGCAGAGCAGTGGCAGGCCAAGCAGCCACCACATTTTAGGGTCAACCCCCTCCCCCCC
>NW_008825271.1:6453526-6490731 GCF_000699105.1 Pygoscelis adeliae
ACACCAAACAACAACAAAAAACCCACCAAACAAAAAACACCCACAAAAAAACCCCTTGTGTCTATTTTACAGGTATCCTGCCTTTTCCTTAAAGATTACATGCTCTGCCCGAGTCTGTACGTGATCATCTTCCCACTCCCTAGTACTCCTTCAGAAGAAAGCCTTTCTAAGATGCAGCAAACAAGGTCTGTGACCATTTTACACTGTTTTCATTTAACTGTCATACATAAGCATAAAGCAAGAACAGGCTGATGGAGCTAGTCCAACTATATCATACTATGACAGGAAGTCTAAAGACATTTCCCCACCTGCTGCACATCAGCTTCAAAACTGATGTATTTCAGGGGGCTTTCATTCATCAGGTTATGTTCTTGCCTTATGTTGGTGGGTTAGGATGGACAAGCATGAAGCAAACTACCCATAGCTATAGGCAGGCTGGGACAGACAGGGGGTTCAAGAAAAAGTGTTTTTATTTTTTACTTTCTTTTTTTAAGGCAAGAAAAAAAGAAATGCAACCTTTCATGGTGAAGTGACTGCATTTCTGTTCCAGGTCATGGACATTTGGAGTCAGAAAGCAGTCTGGGAGATGGGATTTGCTCATTCATTCCTTTGGATCTGGAAGCAGCAGCCACCTGCAATTCAAGTCAGTGACACTGCAAAGGGCTGGGTTACGAACTCTCTTATTCCCACAAGCAAACTATTACTCACACAAATAGTTCCACTGCAGTCAACGGGACTATTCATGTGAGACCAGTGTGACTCAAGGGCTACGTTTTCACTATCTATTAAGGGCTGCTCTGTGGCCACCCACAGGACCAAACTCATCTGCCTCTCACATTGATGGACTGCAACTGTTGATGCTGGTGCAGTCCAAGCATGGCTTCAGAGCATCCTTGGGCCCTGAGTACTTGAACATGGGCAGATGTTATCCTCCTGCCAGGCACACTCTCGTAGCTCTTTCATGAGGCAGCCACATAGATAAGAATTAGGCAGAGATCAAGCACACTTTTTAGAAGCTGGCTTTCAGAGCAGCTGGACATAGCCAAGGGCCTGGGTTTGATGAACATTCGTTATGGGCTTTTGTTGGATTCAGTATGAACTGCATGAAGGAAAACCTTTCTTCTAACATAACCAAAAAAGCCACATCCAGTGAGATATGTGGAGTTCTCTTACGATATTTCTGCACTACCAATGTTTATGTAAACGTTCTGACTTGTTAGATGACCTTACCTATGTGTTAGATCCACTGAGATAAGTAATGTAATTTTTAAAAGCTCTCTCCCTCACGTTGGTCTGCATTTACTCTCACTAGACTTTTTTGACCTGCCGCCATATGATTTTGGATTTTTTTTGCAATATGCAACTTCCTAAGCCTTCAGCATTCAATCCCATTAGCAGAGTAAAATGTGTAGGACAGGCAGGATTAGAAGTTAGTCATCTTTAAAACAGAGGCTTTCCTATCTCCTCAGCAGATTGCACAACCTGTTACGACATCAAAGCAAATTAAGATTCCTGAAGACAAGACACTGTTATGGGCACAGTCCCCCCATCAGCAACAGGGTGGTTCCAAGAGGACCAGAGTTTCTGCTCTCTTCTGGTTACACTGGATGTTTCAGGAAGTTTGTACTCCACAGAGGCTTTTTAAATTATGTATTCACAAAGGGCAAATCCATTAAAAGGGCTGTGCAAAGCATCTTTCATTGTCTGTCACAGCCTCTCTGTAAGGAGCTTTCCTGAACTTTTATGAACTCAATACCAGAGCACAACCTTGCCTCCCTGATGTGCAGCTCTACCTCAAAACATCTCAGCAATTATCTTCAGTCACTGTGTGCATCCCTCAGTGGGATGATGCACCTGCTAGGGTTGGGGCCAGGGATCCTCAGTAGGGGCTGCCCAACTTGGAATGCAGTTTGGCCAGTTCTCTGGCACAAGGGAAGGAAAGCACCTCTAAGTCACTGAGTATAATTAATACTAGTTTTGAAACAGCCCATTTGTGAACACTCATAGCTGTGCTAGTCTTTCACCCCCTTCTCCTCCAGCTCTCAGTCCAAACCACTGCTTGTCACCCTCCATCTTCTCACATTCCCTGACCTCAGTCTGGAACAAGCACTGAGAAAGGCTGCAAAGGAGAGGAGAGGCCCTGCTGAGTGCTGAACTCTGCTGAGAAGTAAGAGAATTGTCCTATGGGAATAGAAGGAAGAGAGTCATAAGGTAAATGGCAGTTTTCATACAAGAATGCAGGAAACCACATGGCTCTGCACCAGCTGTCTGAATGGGGTCATGGGGCTCAGCAGAGCCTCTTTGAAGGAAGGGCTGCATCAGTATTTGAAAGGGGTCATTCAGTTGCTGGCAGATGACAGTCAGGTCAGTGTTTCTAAGTTCTACATCTTATGCCTTTGGTCTGCTACTCTCTTGCTCCACCATTGGCTTTTCCTCTTCCACTTTTACCTCGAGGGCTTTCTTCCACTGCTGATACATGCCAGCCAAACTCAATTTATCACAAATTAAATACATAAGCCAGTCCTTGAAGCCAAGAAAGAGCCCAGCTTCACCCCCGCTGGCTTGCTGCTCTGATGAGTTCCTGCTCTTCACAGCCCCACACTTGCACAGCACCCAGCTCAAGAAGCCACTCCATGTCAGGGCTGCTGCCTAGCCCCCCCACATCCTTCTCACCAGCCTCAAAGATGAGTCAGGTTTGTGACAAGGAAGAGCAGACACTAAGAATCAGATCCAGCCCAGATGTCAATTTAACTAGCCCAGAGCAGAGGCTGGAACAGCTACCCTGTCCCACTCCCAAGCAGAGACAGCAGCCTCTTTTCATTTTCATCTCAGGCAAGTTTTGTGCTTCTAATGAACAAGGGCAGCATTTTTATTTGAAAGCCAATAGGGTCCAGGATCACAGGGCATGTAGGCACTTTTATCCTTAAATCCTGATGCTGATTTTAGTTTCTTTGTGTAATAAATGATCAAAGTAAAAAAGATCCACCACAGCCTAGTGAGCGCATGTGTTTTGTGGGTGGCTTTGTTTTGCTTTTGTCTCTCCACAGGAGTGAGGAAGGGAAAACACACAAGCAGAGAAGCAATTTAAGTGCAAACCAAATGTAATGACTCTGCCCATGATGTTGGGACATTAATCCAAACTGTAACTACAAGCAGACTTCTTGATAGCATGCACTGTTTGTGCCTGAAAGCCATGGTGTGACACAGGGGCTTCTCCCACCTTTGACAGGAGCACAATGAAAACAGGTGGATTTAACTACGCAAGAGCTCTGTGACCCTGATGCTATGGCAGGTAAATAAAGGACAACATACTTGAACATGTCTACTCTCCAGATCAAACTCTAAATCTCATGGAACTTGCAGCAGAAGTTGATAAAAGACTTGCCCCTTGAAGAAGGCAGCAGTTGGAGAAACACATTTTTGACTGGCCAGTCAAACTCCTGTTAACACTTTAGAGATGTAGATAGGCTGGCTGGTTAGTCTGTTCCAACATGACACACACTTGTGCTCTGTTGAAAGGGCTTATCTGTCTTGTCAGCAAGGTCGCCAGAACAGGGATAGCCTCTGGGCAGACTTCACTGTGAGCTCTGCTCGGCTGAGACTGTTCAGCCTGCAAGAAGGAATAGCTCCTATGTGGAAAAGCAATGGTCATGTTAGCAAAGAAAATAGCTCTTAACAAGTCTAGGCACCCTGTTATTAAAGCATGTCAAGTAGGAAGGATGGCTTCAGCAAACTGCAGAACAAGGTGTCAAAAGATCCAGGGAACAGAAAGTTTGAGCTCTGAAGTAGAACTGCTACTGTGCTAAGCCAGGCTGGTCTAAAACCCTATGTGTTCAAGCCTCCCTAGAGCAGGTCTTGTAAAATCAGTGGTAAGCATTTACCACCACTTAACCAATAAGTTCTTCAAGCTTCTCTAAGACGACCATTTACTACTTCATTTCCTCTTATTTTGAAAAAAAGAGAGCTGTCTCAAGAACATAATTTGGAGAGGAAAAAAAGTCTTCAATAAGACCACCAAAAGGTGTTCCTTTTCCAGGGCACCTGAAAAATTACAGAAAGTCCAATCCCCTCCCCCAGTTGTTTATGCTGAACCCTCTGTTCAGCAACTGCTTCCATGCAGCATGTGATCTGCAGTATATGGACTGGACAGAAGATATTTTAAGTCTAAAAAAATGAGCCATTTACAGATTCTTTCTTTTGCTATCAACTCTTAATTCTTCCCCTCTCCCCAACTTATTTTTCTCTGCTCAGATCTGACCACTAAAACAGTTGTCTTTTCACTTGTACGCCCCTGCACTCCTGTTTCATTTTCCAGCTGCCTTTGCTATTTTCCCTGATGTGCAATTGAACATTAAATGGTTTGACAGGCAGAACATGTACTCACCCAACCACTTATTCCCAATCAATATTCACGTGGAATTCCTGTTAACAAGCAAGAGTTATGCACACACTTGGACAGGAGGGTGGCCTCTTAAGTGATCACTTCATCTAAAGATATGACTGAACACTTTCTTGTCTACCTTAACCAGCAATCAGATTTTCCACCCCACGTACCCCCAAGCAGGGCTGTTTTTGCATGAGTAAGTTCATAACTTTTGACATGATCTCTATTGTTCATCTCTGCAATTAATTGGGGAGTTTAACAGGGGTTAAAAACAGAAAATCCTGCACATAGCCAGCTTTTATTCAGTTTAAAATGAGCTTTCTAGAGATTTTTTTGCTAATCTTTTCCAATCTAGACATGGCAGGATAACATTTTAGTGAACACTGTTTACACTAGTGTTTCTTTACCCTGAATTACACACTATTCCTAATGGTGTCAGTGGAAGCAATGATGGAAGTGCTAAGCATCGTACAGAGCAAAAGGTAAGTGGCAAAACTGATGTTTTACTCACTGGGCTTTGAACCACATGGGCAGGATTCATTTTTTTAACACCTCTGCTGAAACAGTTTTAGCCTTGTTGTATGCAGAGGAACTAAAAGACATTGCCTGTTCTCAAGCCTTCCAGGACACTTCCAGGACACTTGAGGGCAAAAAAGATGGAGAGATTTTGAAAGTGCTTTATGGCACCATACTTTAAAAAAAGAAAAAAGTCACAATTCTACCCCCACCCCTGTTCTTACTCCTCACTAGGCTTCTAGTCGATGCTCTGAGCAAGCATCACTGGTCTACCAACCAGGATAAACTGACAACTGATAATGAAGACTAACTGGGCAACCTCAGTAGGGAAGAAAGCACAGAAACTAACACATACTGGTAAGTTTCCTGATTTTTTGCAATTTTGTTATAAAACTGAATCAGCCAAGCTTTCAGAGAAAAAATGGGTAAAGACTTCTACCCAGAAATAATTTAACTTGCTTTTATTGCAGCTGCAACTCTGCTTTACTCACCCCTGAGCAAAATAAATTGCCATTACTAGCAGTTTTTAGGCAGGAAACTCCAATATGCTAAAAAAACCTTTCAACTCAGCAAGTTGTTTGTTTGAAATCTGCTCAGCCTGTGAAGACTAACAAAGGAATTGCTTTTGTAGACATGTGCTTTATTTGCCATATGCTATTAAATGAGACAGTCAATCTACCACAGATATTAATAGTAGCAAGTTTGGGCTATTCTAAGGCTCAAATATGAGGCTATTTTTCATATTGACCTTAACAAAAGATCATGATCGCAAGTGACCCTAACAACTAATCTAGGCTTGACCTGCAGAGGGACAGAACTTGGAAACCATCTTGTGCGTTGTACATGACACGCACCTGCTCTCAGACAACGCACCAGAAGATGCTTTACATTCATGAGTTACATCTGCCCCAGGGCAATACCTGCTCTTCAGCTCAGAGGAAGCAGGCCTACCCAAACAGGAATTTACTTGGTCTTGGGGTGTAATGAATGTGCAGGACACACACAAAAAAGATACTGTTCCAGTATTCCAACTCCTAATCTTGTGTTCGGTCCCACAAGACCACTTGTGTCCTCTCCTTCCTCCAGAACAAACACTAGCCTAGCATGGCCTGCTAAGCAGCACACAGATGTCAGAGCAGACCTAGCCCAGCTCAAAGCAATTCTCTACTCGCAGAAGAAGCTGCCACGGCTGCACAAAACAGTTATCCTCACTAGTAAATACATAATAAAGTAGCCTCAAGGGGTAACTGGTATTCCATGAGCTGCCACCAACCTTTCACTATCTTTTTCCTCTGGCCAGTTTTCACACTGCTCTATACATACCCAGATTGCTTTCTGATACTCTTTTGTTGAGTCTGAGGACTATGTACTTTACTGCTGTTGCTTTTCTAGAAGACACGATTACTCATTTCCCTGGAATAGCCTCAGATCCTTTGCCATTTCCATGCACTCACATTATATCTGAAAGCTCGAAGAGGACATGCAAATGATTAGAACAGTTCCAACAGCCCAAAAAAGAAGTCAAAACAGCATCTCTTCTGGTGCTCAGGAGCACATGATTAATGAGAATTTCCTCCACTGGGAAAGGCTCTTGCAGTCTTTGGCCTCAAAAACTAGCAGACTTTATGCACCAGAGCCTAAGAATGAACTCTGAGCAAAACAAACAGGAGAGGTGGATTTCAGAATCTTTATGCCTGTACATTGCTTGCATACTGAACAGCCCGACTGCCAGCTTTCTATTCACCTTTCCACATCAATATATTCACATTCAAAACCAGAAGCTGAGTAGTGTAGCCTGTAGCATGGACTAAATCCTCAGAAAGCAACTCTCTCTCCAGCCTCTGAGGGAAATTGCCTGAGTAAACACTGGAGAATTGGTCCCTGTAGACATTACAACGCCTAAGAACTGATGCAAGCAGGGGCTGGGGGTGAATCTGCTCCCACTGATGGATCTACACCTGCATACACCACTTTACCTTACTTACCAGAGAAAGTTTTCTTTGTGCTAGTACTTATGCAGCATGGCAGGCACCGCAGTTTTCTGAGCTGCCCAAGACATATCCTGCACACAAGCAGAGCCTGCTGACTTCAACCGGACTCCACACATGGCTGCATCTGAGTCATCTGGATTTTGTGCTTACAAGCACAAAACCTCTTGCTGTGACCCAGATGGAATTAAGAGAGTATTCTCCTTACTTCTAATTGTTAGATCATCCTTTTTTAACTCCAAAGATGACTTACAGACTAAGTCTCTTGGGGGTCAAGGCAGTTGTTTTGTTTGTACAGCAATTAGCACAGCAGGATCCCAGGTCACAAATGGCCTCCACAGCTACATCTATAGTATCGTGTTAGCTCAAACCTCAATTCTTCATTTAAGCCCAAACTTCCCAACTATCAACACCACCTACAGAGGTTTACACTCTGGCCTAGTCAGGAACATGAACTGAGCTCACACCTCACGTAGACACCAGCTCAGGTTTGAGCTGTGCTCTATAAACAGCACAGATGCAGTAGTTTTGAGCTCTTTCCTCTAAGAGGGGTCACCCAGAGAGGCTGCCACAGGCAGGAACTGAAGCTGCAGTTCTCCTCATACTCAGCCAAGTCTTCACCATCTTAACTTGAAAAGCAAAGACAAACTGGAGTCACACATCTCAACGTCACCACCTCAGCTCCTGGGAAAAGCTTGCAGAAACAAAGGTGTATTTGCTAGCTCACACTTGGATCAGAATACAGCAACTGCTGGCATTGTTTCAGCTAACATAGCAAGACACATGTCTTGGCTGAAAGCAGAACAGCAGCTCAAAGAATCTAATGGACCACATGGGTCTTTAGAAAGAGGCTCTGCAAACACCATTTGACAACACTAATGAAGTGTTCTGGTTTCAGTTGGGATAGAGTTAATTTTCTTTCCAGTAGCTGGTACAGTGCTGTGTTTGGGATTTAGGATGAGAACAATGTTGATAACACACCGATGTTTTAGTTGTTGCTGAGCAGTGCTTACACTAGTCAAGGACTTTTCAGCTCCCCATGCTCTACCGACTGAGAAGGCTGGAGGTGCACAAGAAGCTGGGAGGGGGCACAGCCAGGACAGCTGACCCCAACTGGCCAAAGGGACATTCCATACCATGGGACGTCATGCTCAGTACATAAACTGGGGGAAAGCTGGCCGGGGGGGCCGCTGCTCAGGGACTGGCTGGGCATCGGTCAGCAGGTGGTGAGCAACTGCATTGTGCATCACTTGCTTTGTATATTCTATTATTATTTTATTTCAATTATTAAACTGTCTTTATCTCAACCCATAAGTTTTCTCACTTTTACTCTTCTGATTCCCTCCCCCATCCCACCAGGGGGTGGGGAGTGAGCAAGCAGCTGCGTGGTGCTCAGTTGCTGGTTGAGGTTAAACCATGACATGAAGCAGTGCAAACAGCACTAAAATAACCGTTGCTTTCCCAAGCCCTTACTAAGAAAGCATGAGGCAACAGCTCCAGGAGGAGGATCAATAGTACGACCCCAGTTCTGACATGTTAGGGATCTCCAAGACCAGTCAACTCTAATCCAGTACAAAGGTCTAATGAGATAACAATGAAAATTAAAGCCAGGGTCAGACAAGAAACAAGGGTCATATTACTAACAATGTAAATAATTTAACCAGAATTATAGTGAAATCCCCAACACTTCAGAGGAAAAGCTCTCCAAGAAATCATGCAATTCAAATGGAAACATTACTCCTGATGCAGAAATTACTGGCTGCAGTCTTTGACCTGTCTTACCCCCGACATCCAGATGGAATACCATAGAGTAGTCCTCCTTTTCATGAGGGCCATGCTGCCCCAATCAGCATCTCAGCTCACCAGTCCTTTCAATCAGACCTAGCATGTTCCCTGCCACTCCCAGCTTCCAATTCTTCATGTATTTAATTTTCAAATTTTACATGATATATTTTGCCTGTGGCACAGTAGATCACTTACCCCTCTCCTATTAGCCCTCTCTGTTTAATTACAGTTTAATGTGAATTGATCTTTACATTAATGAGCCTGTAAAGAAGATTGATTTTCAAGAGACTTTTATGCTCAGTTTGGCAGCAGAGTAGTCCTATTGATTTCGCTTTTCCCAGTAAATACGCTGCAGAGTGTCACTGCATCCTCTGTGAATCAGCTAATCCTATTTCACACTCTTTTGCTCCAAAAATCCCTATTCTGACTTCCTTGTTATCTGTGCTTATTCAGAGCAAGATCATGGGGCCAAAGCATCTCAAACAGCTTTGACTGTTGCTAACATACAGCTCACTGCCATGGGTCACTATCCCCTTTGTTCCTAAATGGCTGGGGGCTTAAAAGGCTTACAGTGAAAGAAACAAAAGTTATTTTTAAGTGTTTAATCTGTTAACTTCCTTAATTCCTAGCCAGCTAAGGATGTGGCACAGAGTGTGCTCTATTTACCATGCTTGCTTCGGAGGTCTGGTTAGCAGGCTCTCCACTGAGCTCTACAGCTTGTGTAACAGCCTGCGCTGGCATGTCTGCATCAGTAGATGGTGACCAAATCAGGCTGGCCACCTTGGAGCCAGGGCAGAGGACAGGGATCCACCTCCACCATGCCATGCAGACATCCCAAAAGCCCTCCAGGATGCATTTACCCATATGCAGGTAGGTGAAGCAGTGGCAGACAGGCCCCAGACTACAGGATGAGCTTGTACCTGCACAGGGGCTTGTGGGGAGCCCATGGTAACAGACCAATGCAGAGCTGATCACAGCTCAGGTCCTCCTCTTACCTGGCGTGCTAGCAAGGCTAAGAGACTCTCCACATGAGTTAGTGAGGAAGTTGGATATAAGCAGACTCAGTTCTGCTGCAAATAAATGGTTTCTTCCATCCTCCCCTTCCCCACCAGATCAGGTAACAGTCTTCTCAAGACCCTACAGAGTTAACACACTTGAGTTGCAGCAGAACATTGGGAAGGGAAATCCTCAGCCAAGAGCATGTCAGTGAAAACATCCTGCCATCAACTCCCCAACGTCCAAGTCTAGGAACTGTAGCTAAATTACAAACGCTGTGGGAATTTCAGGCAAGACTCTCCTCTCAGCTACTCCGATGTAATTTCGGAATGAATCCAGATTCAGTCTCTCCCCCTCCCAGCTGAATTTCCTGGTTTTGTTTGCACTGACAGATGTTTGCATTTAATGTCTGTCTTTATTTGGTAACCTGTACATAGATTATTTTTCCCTTCTGTTCTATTAAAAGCCTTATCAAGTCCCTTATGTTTGCTCTTGCTGAGATGAACAACTTTGGCAGTATTTTCAACATGCAAGGCAAACAAACTGACTCTTCAAGGAATAAACTGAACTAAACTTCATGGCAGTGTATTAGAGCATCGCATGTTTGATACATATGTTATGCCGGCATCCATCTGCAGCCTGAAACATCCAAAGATTTGCAGAAAGCCTTGAGAATTCTCTCTCCAACAGATTCCCACATGCTTACATATATATACAACCAGCCCACGGTCCACATGCACATGGGGTCAAGCAAGTTTTGGGTGACAGAGACAGGTACAGGAAACCCCAAAACAGGGAATGCAAAGCGATCAGGCACATTAAAAAACCTTTATGGGAAATCTGAGCTTGGCAGTATGGCAGATTTCTTTCTCCCAGCACCAAAAGGAGAGAAAGTCTCTTCCCCAGTTTAGTAAGAGTAGGAGATGAAGTAACTCATTCAAAAGGGCTGTTTTGAGTGACAAATATACAACCCTTGCTTTTATAATACATTCACAGCCCTTTGGAAATACTTAACCACATGCAATATACAAAACCTACTTCAGAGGTTTGTGAGGTAAACACACTTCACACATTTCTAAACACTGGGAAAAAAGGAAATTTATTTATTTTTCTTTAGCAGTAAGAATACACTGTAACACTATATACTTAAACATAAACCAGTTTCTCAGTACACAGTCTTCATTTGAGTTTTCACCCTGGGTTTGGTTTGGCAGCCTCCCCAATTATTAGTTCACAGATTTGAAGGCCAGAAGAAACCAGTATGACCATATAATCCGATTCCTTATATCGCACAAGGCCAAAGAACTTTACCCAACAATTTGCGTATCAAGCCCATTAATCTAGAGTTGAACTAAAGAACCATCTTTTAGGAAGCCATCCAATTGATTTAAAGACTCCCAAGGATGGAGAAAGCCTCACTTCCTCAGCAAATCATTCCAATGTGAGCTAGTCAGCAACATCGATTAAAGCAGGTACTTTAAAACATCTTTCAGACTATTTTTACCTCTGATAAAAATTAAAAGGAAATGCAGGGGGAAAAAGAGTGGCATTCTCTGAAACAAGCTCAACAAAGATCCTTCTTGTAGAGGTATGACAGCAGCATTACAAATCCCACTATCAGTTATTTATGTGTAGCAGCTGAGGAAAGCAATACAGATTTCTGGAAAGTGATACTAAGCAGGTCTGTTTAGAATACCGTCCTTTTATCATTTGGCTTTGTACCTTCCCCTTCCTTCTGCACCACTCTGAAATTTCAGAGGAGCTGTAAATCTACTGCCTTCCACCAGTTATTATTCCTCCTTTCCAAACTGCTTATTTCATTTCAGGAATAAAAAACCAAAGCTCTAGCAATTTGGTCCTTTGCCAACAGCTAAATTAATAGCAAAAATAACAACAGGGGCTTGTGAAACTCAGATCATTTATATAGACTTTGTGAGAAAGAAAAGCCAATTTGGGGGGCCTAAAACTATATCCTGGATAGTAAGTTGTATGCAAGCTTGCCACCCATAAATCAGATTTCTGGAGGTTTTTTGAATCCAAATGCATAACACACTGGGCTATGCGGCAGCCTGGTAAGCTCAGTTCAAGTGGCAGGCAGATGGCCTCTCACGTCAGGGGATCGTGCCTTAAGAAAGGGACCCTGCACTGAGAGAGTTACCACCCTGCTCTGCAGCCAGCAGCCCCCAGATCACGCATCCAGACATCACATGTGGTCACGCAAGCAGGGAGAGGCTGTAGAAGGAGGCAGAAATCAAACCAGATTGTTTCACACCAACTGCGTATGACACATTTGATAGGTCTGATAACTGCTGAGACACAAGCCACCCCTCCACCCAGGAGGTGAAGTAGTTACTTATGCATTTAACAGAGGCACTTGCTAGATCCAGCACCGATGATAGCAGAGGAGCACTTTGGCTCTTCATAAGCTCTGCAGGAACACGGTATACCCAAGAATCAGATCAAAGGCACCATATCTCAAAAGCTAAACTCACTTCACAACAGGAATGAGATACGGACACAAATTTGAAGCTAAGATCCTTCAACTGAATAAGGCAGTAAGGGAGTTGTTCTGCTTTGCATATTTTAACACTGCCTAATGGAAGAGCAGGAACAGTGCCAGTCCATTTCACTCAATTCTGTCCTTGATTTAAGTAATAGGAATGTACTTATAGTCAACAGATCAAGGTTGTCTCAGAGTAAGTCAGAGCCTTCCGAGCGTGAGAGGCCAATCACCTGGTGGTATAGACACAGGCATTTTCCACTACAAGGAGAAGCAAATCCATGGCAAATATGGACACCTGCCTGTGGGTGTATGCTGCGAGGCCATGCACACTGGAAGCCATCACTTAAACTGCTCAAGCACTTTGCTGGAGTCTGTATTAGCTGTAACCACTTCCCCTTCCCAGGAACTTGGGAGGTATCATGCATACCTCAGCAAAATTCCTTCTCGGTGTGCATTACAAGCAGACACATGCAAAAATAATTTTAGAAATCCACACTTTTAAGGTACTAAGAAGTTTGACATTATAATGTCTTTATTCCTATCAGCAGCATCCTCAACCCAACATCCTCAGTGGCAGATACACAAGGGCTCTCAGTTGTCTAACACTTCTGCAGGCACCTAAACTCCCAAAGTTAGGAACTTCAAAGCTTCTGCAGATCTACCCTTGCAATCACCAGTCACTCTCATAAGAAAAAAGTTGAAAGAGACCATAAAAACACGTCTGGAATGAGTTCCCTGAAAGATCAAGGTGTGAATAGTCTCTGGCTTTAAAAGAAAAGAAGTGATCAGAACAGGGCCAGGGAAAAAAGAAAAGGTAAAGTTATATACTCCTTTAATAGCACAAGTAAGACGTAACGGTTGAAACCCAAAGGCGGATGAGAAAAAAGTAATTTTACTCAATATACAACTAACCTGTGGAGCTTACTGACATAAGTTACCACTGACCATAAGCACAACATTGAGCCCAACCTCACACAAATCACAAGACTCCAGAAGATGTTTCTTAATTAAGGTGCCAACAAGCTCGATAATGAAACTTGAAGAGTCAGCGAAGTGGGTGTGACACACATGAAACTCGGTCAGTAGCAGCTAAACCTACCCCACAAACAGCCCAAAGTCAAAAGCCAAAAGGGGCAACAGTGACTTACAGGTGGAGGGAGCAGACGCTGGAAGCAGCAGGTCCCAGGGAGGGAATGGCGGTCAGCTCGTTGTTGTTCAGTCGCCTGCAACAAACAGAAATTAATTGTTGAAGCAAGCAGCCTACGACCAAGCACATAGGAGCAGGGGACAGCCGCAGCACTTCCTTATCCAACCCCCCTGACTCTCCAGGAACACTGACATTTTGGCAGAGGCCTCCACCTCAAGGGGTTTGTCTGCGTCTCTGCCAAGTCCCACCTTATCCTCCAAACCCTTAATAAATGAGAGCCACTATAACTGGCCCCACAGTATCTTCTTTATAAAAGCAAGGCTTTTTTCCCCCCTTCCACCTGCTCCCTTAAGCGAAGTCAAGTGCCACTGAGGAAGGGACTGTGCCATAGCCCTCCACTGGCCTGAGTTTCCAGAGTCATCACGGAGCCAGGCCTGAGATAGGAGACTGTTTGCAGCCACAGTCATGAAGCAGCCAGGTCCCACTGCCTCAGGACAATGAATTTAACTCCCTCCCCAATCAGCAGCCCCCGCTCGCCCCTCCATGCCAGGCCAGGGGGCCAACAGGGTGCCATGACAGTGGGGAATGGCAGCCTCAGGCCTCCTCTCCACACCAGGCCAAGCTCTGGAAATCCTGCAAGGGCAGCCCCACGAAGCCAGCAACGCACACACGCAAAACTGGCACTAGGCACAGTAACACCACTAAAAAACAGGTGACCTGCTCCAGCCAACTGGCTGGGGAACACCATGCAGCCCCCCAGGGCTAATGACAATTGCAGACAGGGCCCTGCTCCTGGAAATGCTGGTACAAAAACGTCCCCTTCAATGGCCTAATGTTTGAAGTGTTTTTCTGACTGAAAACAGATCCTTGCCATGTGACCAGCTCTTCCTTGGTTTAAAGAGCCCTTGTTTGTACGGTGAATTAGTCAATTAATTACTGTAACAGTCACTTGTCTGGCTGCTTGAAAATTACCTAATTTCTCAGCCATCTTGCCTGCTCCCCCACCCCCCCGCCACCACATGCTGAAGCAATTAAAGCCAAGCCCCTGCCAGGCAGCACACAGCAGCTCCCCAGGACCCCCAGCCACCTCCGATCGGCTATTGCTCGAGGCAGAGCCTCGTTGGGTCTCTCTGCTGACTGCCTTTAAACTCTTCCCCTTCTGCAGGGGCTTTGTAAGGGGTTCTCGAAAAGACCACAATTTGGGTGCAAGAAGCAGAGCATCCCACAGTGGGCAGGGGAGCACGGTGCAGCTGAGGCATCCTAACCTGTGGGCATGAGTTGGGGCAATCCTGAATTAGTGCATGGGGTTTGTTTTTTTTTCTTTCCTTTAAAACTATTTTTGGCAGGTAGGAGAGAGCAGCGATACATCCATCCCAGAACTTCCTTCTGAATCCTCTGAGAGCAGGCAAGATATTTGATTTCATGAGGAGTTCCAGGCACTGCTAGGATAAAAGCTTTCCTCAGCCTGGGCTCTGCCTCTGACATTATACCCGTACCTTAAAATGTAAGGGGGGAAAAAAGCCAGATGCATTGCAATTCAGCAAGGAGCTCCACTTTGCAACTAAAAGCTCATTGTTGCTCATATTATAGCAACGTCTAGAGCTTTCAAAGGTACAAAGCAAGCTGGAATGAGCATTAAAATGCTTGTAATTTGTGCTATGTTTTCATTAACATCCAACCAACCATCTTTTGGAAAGGCACAGGAGAAGGGATAATTAGGCCCACCCTCTGCCAGCCTGGGTCAGCTCTGGTTAAACAGCTCCGACACCAACCAGCATCTAAAAACTGGTCAAACCCTCCTCTGACGTAAGTGTCACTTTCTTATATCAGCCTCCTGTCAGGTCAGAAATCAGGCAGAAGTGGTTCTCCCACCTCGTTTTCTCTCTTGGCTCACAGGCACCAGTTGCTGATGCAGAGGAGACAGCCAAGCTCAGTATTTGCCTGGGATTTCCCTCTCATCTTCCCCTTCACCATGTAAAGGAACAAAAAAAATAGCAAAAAAACCTCCAAAACAAAACAGCCAGGCTCAACAAATTTAAACCTTCAGTCATCTTTCTCCTCTACAGCCCTCCCCCTTGACAACGCAAACCTGCTGCCTCTGGATGCTAAGGCAGAGGAGGGAGGGGGGCCACCCATATAAAATATTTACAGTCCAGTTGCCAGGCTGGTGTCAAGCTGAAATGGAGCCTGCTCAAAAATAGCACAGCTCTCCAGAGCTTTCAGTGAAAGGCACTTCAGAAAATAAAAGGTGAGTTGTTTGGAGAGGAATTTTAGCACAGTTACTACTTCTTTGTTACAAATGAGCTTGGAAAACCTGAGAGCTGTGCAACCATCACTTTCATGAATTGATCCACATGACCTGACGAAACCCCAGAAAGGACCACAGGGCCTACCCCACAGCAGCACCCTTCATCCCACCCTTTCAACCAAGGTACAAGAATGGACAGACCCCAGGGGGTTGTCATTAGAGGGAGCCACCAGAGGGGATGAGAGAAAGCACAGGTGTCCTGAAGGAAAGTAATGTCCCACTCCGGCCCCTGCCACCTGAGCCTCCATCAGCACAAAGCTACTTATTTCAGAGCATGCGGGATCACAGGGTTTCATATCACTTTGAGCCACTAAATTTCACCCCACAGACTTAAACTTTTAAGGAAAAGCAGCTTCACAAACAACTGTCTAAACCCAGGGAAAGGGAGAAGTGTAGGGTAAATACAGCTATTACTTTATTACAATCTCAGTAAAGCAAAATAGAGCATCCAAGGCACACTATGAAGTTTAAATCTTTTCGTTTGCAGACATTTTCTTAAAAATCAAGGGAAAACAGAAGGTTTTAAAAATATATCGCACTAATTATTCACAGATACACACACAGAGCTTTAAGCCTCATCTGTGGTGCTCAGGAACCACAGGCACCATATTTGAAGCATCATGGGAGGTTTTGGGTCTTATCAATGCATCTATTATTTGGGGCAATCTGTTTCCCTGAGGGTGACTTGGTTTGCCCAGCACAGCACGCACAGCAAAACACTGACTTGCTCTCAAGACATGCCACAGCATGATGCTTATTTCATGAATGTTTGTAAAGTGCTTAAAAAACCTCAGAAAGGAGACACTCTGGCAGTACAGATGTGGTTCTCTTTGTGAAATGCAGTTTGTTTCAGTGGTCTGTGGTTTAGCTGTTATTCAAAAGCAACCAAGATTGGTAGATAGGGCTTTTAATAGAGCTTCTCCCTCACACTTTCCAGAGCCTGCCTTCCAGGCTCTGCTCCAGACCTCTGCCTCCCTTCCAGTCTCCCATTTCTGACTGCTCCCTTTCCCTCCTACTCACTCTTCTGCTCTCTCCCTTTTCCCTAGCCTGCCCTTCTGACACAGCAAGCAGCTCTTATTCCACACCATTACTTTGCAGGCTGCAGTACTTACCTTCCCCCAAACTCTAACTTTTTTTTTTAGCAGCTGATTGTTCAGTGCAGGGCCTGTACTGCTCTCGACACATGCAGCACATTGCACAAGGGAGCTCCCTACCTAAGGAATCAGAAGCCACACACATTTCCCAGCCCCACGCTCCCTGAAGTCACATGCCTTCAGGCACTTCCACAAATAAAAGCTATTGCTAAGCCACAATCATGTTAGGGTAATTCTGAAGTCTCATGGGATCAGGGCTGAAATTCTCTTCAAGCACAGATTAATTTAAGGCTTTCCACAGTTTAAAGAAAAGTTGAAAAAACAGATCCTATAGGCAGCATTTTGCTGACCTGCATCACTTTCTCTCCCCTCCCTGACCGCTCTCTAGGATGATCATGATGAACTGATTTTCAGAGCACTGTAGTCACTCCCAATGCATATTCCTCACTTAATCATGATCCCTAGCAAGTCCCTACTATTAGTGTAAGCAGGGGAGCCAGGGGCAATCAGGCCAGGAGAGAGATGCTACAGTAATCACCATGGTCCAATCCTGCAGGCATCAGTCAGGCAGAACTCCCACTGTAGCAAACCCTCTTGCCTATTCAAGAATCACAGGATCTGGCCCCTCCACAAGCCCCAGAGCCAACATTTAATGAAAACAGACAGAGGACAAGAGAAAATGCACGATATACACAGTGCACAGTATTGTTTCTGAAAGGAAATGTTTTTTCAGTTTCCCATGAGGCATCAGTAGCTCTTCAAACAGAGCCCAAACCTCAAGTATGCCAGCAATTCAACATTCAAACACAAGCTCATTACCTCAACCCACCACTTGCAATTTTAGTCACTTTCATTTTTCAAAACCCAAAAAATCAGAGCTCCAGGAATCACTGTGAATAGCTGACAAGCACAGCTCCTCTGCAAGTGTAACTACTGAGCATTTACACAGATCAGAAGCTAGGAAATCCTGTGATTCCCCGAACAAGGTTTCTTTTACCAGGAACAGGGATCTGGCACAGCCACTCAGACCTTCACCAGCTCCTTCTCTTCCCCCACCAAAGCAGAAGACAGCTCTGCTGTTTTAGCCTCTCCTAGCAGGCTTCAAACAGAATTTGTTCTGGTTCCAAAAGGAGCACAAATGTCAGAGAGGAGGAGACACAGTCAAGTGCTTTGTTATCCACTACACTACACCTTTGTTTCCTGGGAGATTTGGGTTAGGTTGGCATCAGGTATCACGATCCAGGCTGTTCTGCCTTGCTTCAGGGTTATCCTTTCAGCAAGGAGCTTTGTGTGTATGTTCAGGTGTGTTAGCTGAACTGCTCCCTCAGAGCATTGCACAAGACTGAGGGAGGCAAACTCCAATGATCTCCAATAACAGCTATGCTGTTTTAATGGGGATGTTGTGTTCTGCTAATTGATTGGTTTAAAAAAAACAGCACAGGTATAATATGGAGAAAAAACCTCCACACCAAGTCAGATCTGCTCATTCAAGTTACCTAAAGGAAGGTACTGTCTTAGGAAACTACATACAATTTCCTCCTGGCCCACAAGCCACCCTAGCAAAATACAATTAAAGCCTTTGAAAGAATACTTACACTTCCTGCAGGTTTGACAGCCCTGCAAAGGCAGAAGGATCAATCTCCATCAACTTGTTGTAGCTCAGGTTTCTGTTAAAATAAAAGACAGTGGGATCAGCATACTGCAGTTACTGCGCTCAGCAAAACAGTTGTCTTAATTATGCTGGATTGCACTGGGAGGGTGGTGTGGTTTTTTTTTTTTAAGAAGAGCACTTAAACATGGCAGAGCAGTACTTTTCTGCTGAATACGAGTGAGTTTAGTTCGTGATCAAAATGTTATCTAACTCTCCCTAAGCTTTTTCCTCTTTTGCATTAGTGTGGTTTTAATTTGTCTTTATATTACACAATTACATTTATTATTTTTCTATTGGTTATTCACAACCACAAAACTAATCACAGATGAATAGGCTATTTCCTGACAAATTAAAGTCTGAACTGAAACAATCAACAAACCTTCTGCTAAGTATTTTATAGCTATATTCACACAGAGTATTTTTATATACCACTGTGTTACATCCAAAATACACACATAGGTATGTACACTTACTATGTGTAAACACAAAATATATTTTATGTTTTCTAACAAGATATTATTAGTGTATCAATAAATGTTTTCTTTAATCAGCGATTACAGCTTTCAGCCAGTCACATACACGCTTTGGTCCTCAACAACCTCAACCAATGCCTTCCAACTACCCCACAATCCAAATCTAGATCATATTATAGCACTTCACTGATGGATGGCAAATAGGTTGTGCTGTATTATTTGAAAACAGCCTGGTAGGAGAGCAGACCTGCCTCGCAGGACATCCCTGTTTGGAAATACAGCTAAAGCTCAACGTGCTTCTGGAAGGAACGCGCTGTGAGGATTGCTAGGGACAGCAAGCGAACAGAATAATGCAAATAAAGTACCGACTCTGAAAACCACAAGGAAGAGCTTTGCCACGCTCTGCTGTAGCATCATACGGTGCAACAGCGAAGTCTCCCCTCTAAGATATGCACTATCAGCACACCACACACGACAGGTCAAACCTGCAGCTAGGGACTTACAGGGAGAGCACAGATCAACTAAGATCAAGTGACTAATGATGCAGAAATTAACAAATGCCTAATTAACATGATGTATGCAGTGTTGGCATGTTCCTGTGAGTGTAATCTAAAGAGGGAGGAGGCAAATTGATGGGCGGTAGCAGAAGAGCAACCACAATAAGTTGTAAGGAAATTGTGAGGGGGACCTACTTTAATTTTACCCTGCTCCACACCCTGCTCTAGGATATTATCCTGGGTAAAATTCAACCCTCCCGTCTCCTCTGCAGGGAGGTTACACCCTCTTACTGCACCTCTGAACGTGACCCAAAAGATTCATGGCCTGATTTTAGATAAGCCCTCAAACATTCAGCTGCTTATTCAAACCACCAAGCCAGTCTGACTAGAAAACTGGCCAAGCTTCCCTGTTTTGTATATTTTCTTTCTTTTAAAGCTGTGCCCACAGAACCCAAGCAGGTCTGGAGTCCAAACAGGTAAACAGGACCTAAGTCACCGAGGCACCTACTGAACTTTTACCCATGCCACATGACCCAAGAGCTGAGGGACACAAAAAAAGGGCAGCTGCCAGAAGAGCATAAACAGAGATCTCCTTTTTTTAATTGCTCATGCTAACCCCCTGCACTTTGTGGCAATGCAAAGAGAAATCTAGGCCCACAGCAATGCTTACTAACACCAAGACTTGGAAGACTACAGAGCTCACCAACTTGCATGGTTAGCAGGAAGCAATAAACACCTTTTTGAGCTAAAAAGCAATTATTGATCACTTGCCCTCCTACAACACATTTATGGGAAGTCCTCAAAGCATTCCCCCACACGCAGGAACCATTCGATAGTTCTCATGCACACGCTGCTCCCCATCATTTCAGAGCAGCCAGCTCTGAAGACAGCTCCTTACATCTTGCCTGAAACATTCAATTTTTTGCCAATACCTGCTGTGAAAGAAGGCTCTACAAATCAACAGCGTAAGCTGGCTTTTAACAGAATCTAGACCTGAAGCTACACAGGAGTGTAAAACCTAACCAAGCATCTAGTTTTAAAATATGCTGTCCTGTAAGCCCCTACTGTCTTTTAAAACACTCAAGAGACCTTTAAATCAATACCAGCCTACAGCAGATATCCATTTCACTATGAACTCAAAGGCATTTATCTAAATAAAAGTCAAACTGCAGTTTAAACTCAGAGTGCGTTTGAAAGCCAAGTCCATATTCATAGCATAATTACGAATTAAAGTGCAATTTGCCCACAGATTACATTACTACTTTTTTTTTTAAACCACACAGCAAGATCAGGTTAGAGCTTGTCCCTGCCTGATGTACAGGCAAAGAGAGAAAATACAACAAGTTACGTCCTATAGGCTCAACACAATAAAGATAAAGCTGGCACAGAAATAATAGTGACAAACTGTAAGGGGGAAATACAACCACAGTCATGACCATGCACGAATCCATCTGTTTTCATGTATTTCTATGCCTTCTATTGCTGCAAATCTTTGCATTTAAGGTAACGTATTTATCCTCAAAACATTCCTCTGCAATAGACTAAGAGGCTATTTTATGAGTCAAGCACTGAGAATCACAGGCACCGAACTGATCATCCCTACACTTGTCAAAGGGACCAGATCCCTGGCTCAGCCAGTGCTCAAGCACTGAGTGATGCTGACATGACCTTCAGAAGTTCACAAGTGGAAAAAAAAAAAACAAAGGTCTTCGTAAATTAAAGGATTTCGTGGCCACAGTTTAACATAATCCAAAATGAATGTCAGCAACAATAATCAGAAAGTCAAGAAGTTTGAACATCAAAGTCATTGCACAAGTAGCTGGCTCTTCAGATAGCACAGCCATATTTTGCCTACTCCAGCAACAGAAAGACTTTCCAATGGTTGCTGCAAAAATACAGGTGAACTCCACCTTCTTGTATGCCAAAGTCTTCAGTTCTCCCCACGCTACCCACTCCAACTATCCTCACCAAACACAATACACTGTTCAAAAAATCAGTGGGGAAATAAAAGCTAGAAATACAGAGTCAGTGCAAAATAAACAGTAGACATGAAATTAAATAAATACACCAAAATAAACAGTTACTTAATTTCTGAGACTAGCTGTATTTTAACTTAACATTAAAAGCCCAAGAATTTCTAGCCTGAAGCATTAGCAATCAAAGGATGTGTTTCCCAGAACTCAGATCCCCTCACTAGACAGTATTTGGCATGTTAGTCACAGCATTCAAACAGGATAAAGAATGAACATGCTCCAATAGATAGATCATTGGGACTGGGAGTCAGGAAACCTTGTCTATTCCTGGCTCTCAATGTCCTGCTGGGTGACCAGGTCATGTCACATCACCTCTCCAGAGCTTTTGTTTCCACAGCCACCCTTTGTCTGTCTTGTCTATTTAGACTGTAAATAAAATTGAGGTAGGTATTGTCTTGGTTTGCCCGATGCTGATGAAATGAGGCCTCAATCTTGGTTGGACTCCAGTAATGCAAATAAAGGGAACTCAAAACTTGAGGTCATGGGTGCATATGATGCTCCCCCATGACTAAGCACATGTCCCAAATGTACAGCAGTACATGAAGCACTGCATGGGCTGCAGTGTCCCCATCAGCTCAGCCTCTCCAAGCTGAGCAGACCAGCAATGCAGGCTGGGGGCACAGCTGTCCCATCGCTGAAAACTGTCACATTTCTGCTCTCCCATAGCACAGAACACACTCCTTCGAGGAGCCCTTTGGTCTGATGCCATGCAGTAGTGCAATGGCTCACTGAGCAAATGTTTCTGCCATCAGTATTCTAAAATGTCTTCTTCAAAGAAAGAGCCCTTAAAACCCAGAGCCAAAACCCTGCCCTTTCCCAAATCAGCACTCCCCTAAACCACCTGAGCTATCTCAGGTGCTGGGCATCTCTTCGAAGTGCCAGTTTATAAAGCATTATCTACAGGGTTTTATTGCCAGTCCCAAGAGACCATGTCTTTGGTGTGAGGTCAGCCCATTTCCTGGCACCTGCATCTACATGTGGGGTTAGCTGAGCCCAAGTGCAGGCATACCCATGCAGAAAGACTGCCCAGTGTCCTGCCTGCTTCTCTGCATGGGTACATGTTTCTGTTGAATTACTCATGGGAAGATATTTTGATCCCTCCAAGGCAACTGTGGAAAGAAAACAGAATTCAGAAAACCAACATAAAACCTGGACAAGAGCCTGGGCTGTAAGTTCAGGGAAGCATCCTACAAAGGTCAGAAGCTTCTACATATGGCAGTAAAGACAGAGCAGAGCCACCAACTTGAGTGGCCCCAATGTTCAGATTGTTTTTTCCCATTGAATAGAAGCTGAAGTTTGTGGGTTTTTTAAACTTTATTTTGACTTAATGGCATGAGAAGTGCTCTGCACATTATTTATCCATCACATACTTCAAGTCTTCCTTGTATTGGCTAATCCAACAATGTAAGTTTTTTCCCCTCCTGACACTAAGATGCCCATGATCAGGAACTGAGTGCCTGTTAAATCAATATGGGAAGGGCCCTGTTCTGTCTATTCATCCATTCCAGTCTCTAAATAAGAAAGCAGTGTTTGCCTTTAGTTAGCATTGTCAAAATGGCACTGTGGATCACTGAACATTGCAGAGACTGAAAGGAAAGCCTTGTTAAATAACCAGGTATGTAGCCTGCCTTGAAACCACCTCCTGAAAGTAATAATGCTGTCACACAGAGCCCTGCTTGCCAGCGAGGAGGGATCAGTCAGCTCTTTGAGCCATGAGATGCCAATCCTGCCTCCTTGGGCAAGGTGCAGGGTAGACCAGGAGTTCATGTAGAAGTTTTGGCTCTGCTTTGGGAACTTGACCAGTATGGAGAAAAGCCACCTCTTTTGAAAACAGAGGTGCCTGGCTGGCTCGCCAGACAAAGGAAGAGAGACATATGTGGCTTCTGGTCTCTGCTCACCATGATGATGGCTGAATTCTGTTCAGTGAGGTGAAGGTTTCCGACCCTTACGTCAAAGCCATTTATCTGTCAGTGCAGAAGATTATGTCAAAAGCGTTTCTGCACCTTTTGATGACAGGCATTAGAGAAAAGGAGGATGGCTCGAAGTTCTGCCACTGCCAACTGTGGCTTTCATTAAACACTTTGTCAACCATTGTCATAACACAACTTTTCATTGCTCCTGCACAAAAGGGAGCCGAGGGCCCAGAACAATCGAGCCCTGCAATAGAAATTCCTCTGGCTAATCTGTCGAAAGATAGCTGCCTAGTCCACAGCTTACTGAATAGGCACCATCCTCTTCCCACATGTTTGTAGATGGCTTTACAACACTGGAATGGAGGCCCCATGCACACTTGATTGGATATGAAAAGCATGGCTGCAGCTGAATTAACTTGGGGATGGGGGCCAGGGGAACAAGAGAGAACACACTGCCCATGCTAAAAGTACACAGCTGTGCAGGGAAGAAAGCACACAAATTTTTTAAACAAGCTTTTGAGCTCCCAGAGAGATAGAGTCCTCATAAGCAGTGACACACAAGACTTAACACTGAAGCACAAAGTGATCAAAGAGACTGCAAGGATTCAGGTGATTGTGTGGACCGTAAAGACAGAAACGGTTTTAGCCCATTTTTCTTTTTTCTTGTGCACAAAACAAGCCCCAAATCCACTCCCTTAAGGGAAGAGCAGCCAAACAGCTACCACAGCTAGTGCCAGCTACCCACAGCTGCACTACACAGCAACACCTTCCCTTAAATGGGATTTTTTCAGTTCCCCCTAAAACAAATGGCCACTAAATGGAGTTGCATAAGCCACCACAGTTGATGAGAGTCAGAAGGAGCTTTTACACACTAGACATGCAGTCCTTATTACCTTCTGGAGGATTTCTTGCAGATTCCTTTGAAGTGGCTGATGCACTGCCAGAAGCTGAAGCCTGGACTTGGGGAATCAGTCACCCAGCCCACCACTGCCATTCCTGGGATCCCTTTGAATCTGCCTGCTAAACCGATACAAAAACCACAGATTCTTACACCCCTTGGCTTCCTCATCACCCTCATCTCTATTTCACTGCACCCAAACTCAGCATCAGGCCTACGGTCAGGAAGAACAAAGAACAGTAAAACATCTTTGCTGAAGGATGCACTGAAGGGCTCTGCACCCACACTACATCTTGCAGTTCAGCCAGCCTCAAGCCTGAGCTCCCACACTGCTGAGCAATACTCCAATGGTTGGACTGACCAGGCTGTGCAGCCTCTGGAATGCTTTGTTTCTGGGGTGCCCATGGCTGCATTAATTAGCCCTCATGATTTCTTCTGTGGTGTACCCCAGGGATCTCTACCTGTCTGTGCAAGGCACCCAGCGTACAAGAGAAGGGGCACTGCTGGGGCACAGAAATGTCCCACACCAAGCTTCAGCAAGAGAGCAACAAAACACAGGGCACCAGAGGTGAATGTCCCAGCTTGCTGTAAGTGCTTTGGAGAGAAGGGGACTCTGTAGGACAGGGGAAGGACAAGCAGCACCCACGTGGGTGAAGCTCTGCCCCATCACTGAGAGGTCCTGTTAGCAGCTAAGCGAATGTGCTCACTCAGGCTTTACTTATGCCCTAGCTCAAATTAGCAGCAGCAGCATATTAGCTTGGGTTAATAGCCTGCTCATATAAGGGGCTTTATGTGCAGAAGGGAGTCAACTTAAGGGCAACCCTCAAGCCATAATAAGAGCTAATTTGACAGTGAAGACAAACTTTGAGAGGTCATCTAGACACCAAGAAAACTGCACCATGAATCACTCCCAGTCATGACCAACAATACCATCTAAAGGAAATTCCTGTAGCATGATCACCAAAGAATCAATACTACACTGATTCCAGCAGATGTATGCAATCATTAATGCAAGGAATACTAATTAAAACCACATCACTGAGAAGCATTGTGCCGGACTACAATTTAATTTAGCATGTGGTTGATATGGTTCAAGAATTATCTTCAAGTAACTTTCAGGGACACATTTTCCAGCCCTGGCTCTTCCTCCTGCTCTGCCACTCTGTGCTCACAACTGTTTCTGCTCACAAGTGTGCAGAGACCACACGTGGCACATAAAGACGCCTGCGCATACAAGCCTGGTAAGCGACCACCAGAGCTGGTCTGCGCACATGAGGCTGCAAACAAATATCTCTATCATTGTCGGCTCCCTGGCTCCAACAGGCAGCACGGGAGAGCAACCACACTCTCGGTGGCTGAGGAACAACAGAGAAGTCCTTTGCAGGAGCGCTGAGTAACACTACACTGCTGCTGGGGCTTCTACATCTCCTACAACAAGGAACTCTTACAGGCATATTTGTCTCTTTAAGAAGAGCAGTGTCAGGTTATTTTAGGCCCTGTTTGGTTTACACAAATATGTTCTGACAAAACCTAGGATTCCATTTCCTCCTGTTTTAATAACCTTAGCAAAACTAAAATGGAGTTCTTTTCTGCTTTTTTTGTTTTGCTTGGAAGACATCTCCAAACACCCAAAATGTTTTAATTTTTTTTTAAAGAAAGATTAGCTTCAGCTTAATCTACATAATCACACGCATACAAGTACACCACAATATATGTGCAAAGCACTTGGGTAACTCAGGTGCTTATGGACCTGATGCTGCAGAGGCACAGCAAGAGGAGAGACATGAGGATACTCATTTCCTCAGGGCTTGATCCTGGTCCACTCAACAAGAGTTTTCTCAGTATTTCAACTGTTCCATGCTCCAAAAAAGTGAAGTGAGATTTCAAGAAGTGAAGTAATTTGAAAGTCATCCAATGGTCTCAGTGGCAGTGAGGACTGTGAGCCCTTGTCTCTGCAGAGTGCCCCACCGGCCTCAGCAGCACTCATGGCTGGGGACACATACATCCTTTCCCGGCAGCCAGTAGGGACCCGAACCAACAGAAGATGGCAGGACAAAGCAAGCATGAATGACAAGGTATTCCACAATGCCTTCTCTGCTTCTGAAAAAAAAATACTAGCAGCAGCCACATAGCCCACAGTTACTGAGGCTACAAACCCTCCTATTAGGATTGCATGTTCCTCTGCTCCTAAGACAGCCCAGTCAAAGGCAGTATTGTACACAGGGAACAGAGGATGCTGCAAGGGTTAGAGCAGGCGGTATTTATTTGCAGCAATTTTTCATTTTATTTGCTGCTTCTATTAAGCTGCACTGCCTGAAGGAGGCTGATCCTCTTCAAAACACACCAAGCCATCAGCTGCAAGGATTGCCTCAAAGCAAAGACACATTTCAAAGGGGGCACAGATATCTAAATAAGAATAACTATTTAATTTAACATAAATTGTTTGCCACCTGTGACAGGTAAGAAGTTGGAAGGAAAAGCAGATGTGGAAGGTTTTTTAACCCACAAATAAGACTCCACTCTTCATCTGCCCAGACACCCATAGGGTTTGTTCTGGGTTTATTGTTTTAATTAAAGTGCTATCTACTGTCATGAGAAAGACATATCCTAAAACCAAAACCCTGCAAATTGTTTACTGCACTGCATAAGAGCAAACTCGCCTTTTTCTAATTTGATGGCAAATTTCTTTCTCAGCAATTTTGCCTCCACAAGGCAAAGCACACTGTGTCTTAAACCGCTGAAGCAAGGGCTGGAGGCCTAGTTCATAAACAAAATACTTGTGAAACAAATTACTCCTGCTTCCATGACCACTGTGTTTCTTCACTAAATCAATAAAGGCCATGACTTCTTTACTAACATCTTCAATTAAGGTTCCCCACTGTGTATTCAACATACTAAACCAATTTATTGAGGATTAACAACTATATAATTTACTATACATGTCTACCTTAGAACAACTGCTAAGCCTCCATTAACTGGTAACAAGAGCTACATTGATAAATCAGCATTAAGTACTATTTACAGTATCAAAAATTGCTACTTCTGCAAAGCAAATATTTTCATCTGGAAGTTGTGCAATTTTTCACAAGTACTCACAGCAGATAAACCATGTTAAACCTTTGGCTTTTTCAGACGCTTGGAAAGACCCACAGCAATACATTCAACTGCTGGCAACCTAACCCTCCCACCACATGACTTTCTAAAATCCAGCTGTGGGTTACAGGTCGAGTGTAGATGGAAAAGAGATAATTCAGAAACTCCCCAAACACTCTTCAGAAGTTTCCACGATTTAAGAAAACATCTGAGGTCAACAATCATTCAATAATATCCAATAAACCATATTTTAAGATACGTTTTCTCCTAAAACACAGAATTGTAATGTGCTCTGCTCTCTTTGGGGATGCAAGTGGTTTCAATCATATCCGCAAGCATTTCTGGTAAGCTCAGAGTGCTTAACTAGCTGAGAAGACATTTTTCCACTGCTCTAACACCACAGTTTATCAGAAATATTAATTCAGTAAATACATCACCAGGCACAGCTCTCACAGTGCCACTAACCAGCAGCACATGTATGCATACACTGTACACCGGGAAGGGAGAGCACCAAGCCCCAATGCTGAAGTTTGGGCACGCATCCGGCATCGCCCCTTTGCAGAGCCTGTGGCGAGCAGGGCTCAGCCATGCCCGGTCCAGTGGCAGCGCGGGGCACAGCGCCCCCCAGCCGTGCCGGAGCAGAGTCCGGTCAATCATTAATGGTGGGGAGAGGGCAGGCAACCTGCTCCCGCGGTGTTTGCTCAGCACCTCATTCTCTCCCAGTTCTTCTTAGTAGTTAATCAGGAAGGACCGATCTCCCCCCAAAAAGCACGCTTGCTTGGAAGCGGCACAAAGGAATATTTGTGTGCTGGTTAAAACCAGTCAGGCAAAGAGTCAGGGGAAAAAAGTCTTAGAAAAACAGCATGCAGACTTCTCCTCCAGCTTGGGCATGGGGGCTCACCAGCTTGCTCCAGCCTCTCCTGCACTTGACACTGCTTTTTAATACCCCAGAGAGGGGCTGCATCACCTCCCGCCCTCGTACAGCAGAACAGTGCAAAAGCAAAGAGGCATTTCCCGGAAAGAACCACTGTTCTCCCATTCTCCACTGGCCCAGGCTGGCCACACTACACTGCTGTTTCGCCAGCAGCTGCTCTTCATCAGCCACACAGTGCATCTGCTGTGCCATCATCTAAGAAACATACCTGCTGAGATTTTTACTGGAAGCTCTGTCTCATTAGATCTGCTGCAGAATTCAACAAGCTAACTGACCAGAGCCAAAGCAGCCAACTCAGCTGTACCTGCCAGGACACAGGCAGTGCTCATCCCTCCTGGCTCTGCTCCCCTCTTCCCACCTGGTGGCAATAACCACGGTCTCACAAAACACCCAGACAACTCTGCAGCTTTCTACAGTGGAAATAAATCCCGTTCTGATCCTAGCATCAGTCTAAGTAGGATTACAACGCTGGACTCCTTGCTATGCCCACCATAAACTTACTCAGTTTAAAATCCACCCAAGCAAGGATATTCCCTGCACTTTTCAATGCCGTGGGCTGAAATTGAGAGGTTGACCAAATCCAGAGATCTTGCACATGGAAAGGAGTGATGTATATAACCTCAAAGATTCAGCTAAAGGACTAGTTACCTATGGGGCAGTCACTGGCTGGCAGCACTGCATGTTGCAGGACCAGCTCTAATCCCCTGGAGGTGTGAAAGACACAAGGCAGATAGCTCTCCATTTTCAGTTTAAAAATAGTTCTTCTTTGTAATAAAGAACAGCATTTTAAGGGCAAAACATGCACATTTTAAGCTAAAAAAGCCTAAGCCGGTCATCCTGGCTGGAGGTGTGTGGTTTACACAGGCATCCACCCTCTCTCCTTTTGAGTAATCAATGTCCAATCATAATGCACTTTCATTCCAAGCACTTTTGTATTGCCAATAAAGCACCGAGCAATTTAATGGATTTCTAACCCCAAATTGGAAGCTGCACTGCATTCCAACTGACTCAATTTGTTCAGTCTTAGAGGAAGCCCTGGAACAATATGCTAGAAATAAAACCACATGCACTGATAACATTACAGAAATAGATACACCAAGAAGCAAATGTTCTTGTCCCTTTTATTTTATCTGACCTCCAACCTGTTTTAATTGACCTTCAAGATGGAAAGGCTGCATTTAAAAGAAGCCATTTCCACCTAGATCAAGAGAAATAAAAGCCAAGCTATATATAATGCATTTGCTGCAAAACAAGGCAAATAAATCTACCATGAAACTACCTTTCACTTGACAATGAAAAGCCAGAAGAGACTTTCAAGTTAATTTACTCCATATTTTAGGTCCTAAGCAGAGCTATTTTCCTCCACAAACATCTTTCTCTGCACATGGCCTGAGAACAGCAGAGATGGCTTCCTCTACCCTCACCTTATCACAAACTATAGCACTTGATGGCAGACAGCTATGTTATCACCTTTGGCTAGCAAGAGGCTGAAGAAGCAGATCAGAGGCAGTGGTGTGACACAGGAGTTTCTAAATGGTGATCCACAGTGTACCCCCTGCCAGCAGGAGAAAGCCAGCAGGTCAGATACTGTTTGACATGGTAGACGCTTTCCTTACATCGATTCTACATATAAGCAGCCATTGTAATTACAATAAATATGACCAAGAATATGACATTCCTCCAGAAGATGCTCTTTATTTCACAATGTGCTATAGAAAGCTATATTCCTGCCTCAATGTTAAGAGCAGGGCCATCTATCAGAACAAGCATTCATACTTTTTTTGGTATAACTCCTGCATTGGTGTTTACCACTAGGACAGCAGCAGGATACCTGCAAGGATTTCAAAGCAGATGAAGCTGGCACTCAAGACTCTGCCCACAGAACACCACAAAAGTCAAGTGGATGATTAAATCTATCACTGCTTTCCATTACATGCCAGTCTTCACATTCCTTATATACAGCAGAATGTCACAAATAAGCATATATTCTTGCTTAAGTAACTTGCACATGTACATGACTTTCACTATGTGAATTTACAGATGCATATGCAGCAACAAACAAACATTACAGATCTATATATGCATGAGGCAATACATCTATAGTGATGTATACAGATAGAAAGGCTTTATCAGGAGTGTTTGGGACAGCTGTATAGCTTATGACTGAGTTGTGAGGAGTACTAGTAAAAATCTTTATTACACTCTGCCCCAGCATATAATGCCACATCTTTCACAGAAGCACTATTTTAAAAATGTTTGAGTGCTTTACAGTTTTTATTGGTGCTATTTTTCAACTCCTTCCACTTACAAAGCCAGACTTCTTTATTAGTGCAACTCAAACTGCAGAAAGACTCAGGAAGAGGAAAAGTTATAGCCAATAAAATTTTAGAAAGTTCTTCAAACAAGCTTGCTCTTCCTAAGTCCGGTATCTCAGGACTTCCCAGAATTAAAAGACAGCCCCTGTTTTCCAGCGGCTGCAGCTTTTTGCTCTTCAGATCTCTTAACCTTTCAGGAGTCCTGGGCAAACAGGGCTCTGGGCAGAGCAAAGGTGAAGCAGCCAGTTGGTGAGCCCACACTTGCTCTTGCTCTCCACACTCCTGGCTGGTGCACTTGAGCTAAGCTCAAACCCTGCATTAGCATCAGTCAGGCGCCAAAGCTGAGCACGCGTTTCGCCTTCAGATCAGGAAGGTATTTCTTCATCTACTTCAAAGGGCTATGATGTACTTCGCTGGATGGATTGCCTTGATTTATTATTCAGTGAACTCCCTCAGATTTGTGCAATTTCTCAGCTAAAAGCATCACAGCTAATTCAAAGGTAAGGCAGATGTTAAGGTTGAATCAAGGAACAAACTTTCTCTTCTACAGATTTTTATACCTTCCATGTTGCAGAGTGTTAGAGGGATAGGAGGGGGAACATTTCCCTATTCTTTTGCTGCAGGAAGCAATTAAGGACCCAATCCCTTGCAAAACTGCTGGATTCAGAAGGTATTTGGATAAGCTCACTTCATCTTCTTTTAACTATTATTACTGGAATCATACTGCTGCACTTGGCATTTGAGATCAGGGGTTTTTTGCTATAACTGTCTCAGTTTCTGCCCACCAGAAGGTGCATATATGCCAGTGGAGGTTCCTGTCCCAGCTTCAAGTACAGGGAACCCCTTCATCTGAACAAAGGCTGCCTCCAACAACAAATTCTGCAGGAAGACGCTAAAAGAAGGCCAGATTATTCCCTCTTGCTTCGAACCCCTCCCACTCGGGCATAACCCAAAGTAGATGCCATCTTAAAACTGCCTAATGGCCTCTGAAAATAAAGTCCCATAACGAAACTCCATGTGGGTGGCCGCCTGGCTGCATTGAAAATAGAAAAGCTAACACTACGATTAGGCCAAGAACAGAAATACCCTTTCACTCTTCCAAGTGGTCCTTGCAAGCCTGGGCACCGTGCCAAGGAGCTCACCGTTCACTACTCACACTGCACCTCTCATGGGGTAAAAGGCACATTGGCTTCGCACCAATGCCTCGCACTCAATTATTTGAAAATTATGAATGCAGAAGGTGCTCCCAAGGTTTGCTATTGCATGGGGAGGGCCACAGGTATGTTCACTGCTTGGAGAATTCAAACCATGTCCTTTTGAGTGTAGATAAATTAACCTCTATGAAGAGAATAAGAAGAAACGTCACCATTTCATGGTAATGACAAATACAGAACTCTTAGGGCTCATGGAAAGCATTGCTGCTGTAGGCACAGATGGCAATGAAAAAGTGCAGTACTTCATGTGCAAAAGATGAAGAAATCCTGAGATGAACCGTGATGGAGAACCCAAGGCATCCCACAAGCAGGGTCATGGGAGATGAAAGAGGACAAGTCTGAGGAGACCTGAAGGTAAGAGCCCATCATATGGTTGAAAAACTACAGAAGAGAAACACCCATGCAGCTCACTACCACATTTGTGAAGCCACCAAGAGGAGATACTGCTGCTCCTCCAGGCAGGTCACAACCTGGCTGTCAGCTGCACAGTTGTCTCAGTCCTTCCTAAAACCAGGCATTGTCAGAAGCAGGACCCTGGGCTAGACAGGCCACCGACTCGCAGCAGCAGGGGAGCACGTACTAACATAGACTCTGTATTCCAAGCCTGGCTCAACGACAGCAACGTCATATGAAAAACCCCACATTTTCCTCAATTTGTCACAGCAAGCAAGGTATGAAATAAAAAACTTTCCAACTCTTCCAAACGCACCGGCTCCCCCCCTAAAGTCTTTTGCAAACCAATGAAAATTGTGTAAAAATAAATTGTAGTGCATTTTATAGGGGAAAATAACTCTGCTGCAACTGGAAACACATAATCTAGCTTTTCTCTAACAAAACCTACAGGAAATGGCTCTGCAAAAGTTAACTAAGTGATACTGAACTTTCTCCAGAGTGTTGTATAGGAAATAACACTGCAGAAATGACTGCCTGATTTAACCTTTCGTCCAGACTATGGTACAAAGCCATACTACAGAGGTATCTGGCTGATGTTAACAATCCTCTGGTGTATTCTCCAGAACTGCAGCAGAGAAGGCAGGTTCTCTCACACATGCTCAGCAAAACACGCTTGCCACAACGCAAAGCCCAGGCAGCCAACTGCTGATGGAAAACAGAATTTTACAATTTTCCCTTTCTGTGGCTGGCAGTTGGTTTTTTATTTTGTTTTTTTAAAGATGTGAAGAAGTAACGGCTGTCCTGCGGTGCAAAGAGCAGAGCAGATGCATGCATCCCCTGCATCCGGACCTGTGCCAGATTGGCACTGCAGACATACCAAGGTGTTCCATCTCTGCCATCTGTCAGACCATCCATCTGTTTGTTAGAGACCTCATAATGCAATACCACAGTATTTCTGGGTGAAACCCCCTTTAGCATCATCTTTCTCAGCTCCACGACTCTTGCTGAGCTCTTCCCCGTTTACTCACCACCTCCACCATCCCAGGAGGGACTGCTTCATGCAACAGTGAGTGCCAGCGAAGGATGTTTTACTCCCAAGGCATCTCAGGAACAGCATGTCTGCTAAGAAATCTGTTGTCAATATTTGCCTGGAGCTCTGCAATCGCAATTACACAAACTGAGCCAGGCTGCCCTCCATCCTTCCTCCCCTGCCATCCACGTGCTCCACTGTGGAGAAGGTGTTGCTGCAAAGACCCGAAACAAGTCTGGTTTTCAGCCTTCTTTTCTTTTAGTCAAAGAGAAGGAGCTACAGCTTACATATATACTCAGTCTACCAAATCCCCAACATCTCACTCGGTCTTTGCTTTCCATGAAATATGCTGTATAGGGGAAAAAAGGTAAGGAAAAGAAACTAAGGCTTTTCCACATTCCCACAAAGCTTGGGTTCCTATGTAATTGCTTTAACCAGGACAGAGCTTCTCAAGAGCTACAGGACATTTACTGCTTGATCAGGTTAGCCAGCAGGAAACCATTTTGGTTTTTTTTTTCCCAGCAAATTTGACACAACCACCAAAGTTGCTCCAAGACACAAAAAAAACCACATAGGGACAAGAGCCAACAAATAATCTATCTAGAGCAAGGACATAACCCTCTGTTCAGGAGGCTCACAATAAAATGCCCCCCATGGAATGACACTGATTTGGTATATTGAAATTGGCCACTGGGAGGGAAGCCAATACACAGCAATACTGCAATCAGCCTCAGGAATTAGCTCTAGTAGCTTTTTTCCCCCCTGCAGCCCCACACTTACGTCAAGTCACATGAATACAATTACATAAACTGTACCTTTTCCATGAATACCTTCTCTGGGATAAAGGTTCTCATTTTACTCCACATAAACACACTCTCCACAGGTTTATAAGCTTTAATTGCTATGCGAACACATAAGAAGTGCCCAAATAAGTCTATTTAATGGTTACACATTAACTATCACGCACCTCTAGGCTTGTGTCATCCACCTATGTGCTAGATCAATAAACTGCTTGTAAGCAAACTTTTCAAAGATGTTGCTGCTGCTGAAAATATTCTGTTCCTGTTTACTAGTAACTTTATGAAATTAATTGGAAATTCCTACCTGTATCTGAAGTTTTCTGCTTAGTTCTGCTAGGGGAAAAAGCAAGCTCGTGTTCAGCACAAAGAATCAAAAACATCTCTCTCCCATGCTCAAAATTGGACGCTGGCCCACAAGGTAATGCAAGAGTAGTGCAACTCTGGGCTGGAAAGGACTTGGGTGAAGAAAAATGTGTGCGTGTGTGTGCCTGCAGAGACAGAACTCCTCTAAACCCAAGGAGAAGAGGTCTCTAGGAAATACCGTAAGCCTGGACAGCCAGAAGCAGGGAAGCTGTTTGCCTCCATGAGGAGGGCAAACAGGAAGCATGAGCAAGAGGTTTTAGGGAAGCATACACCCAAAATACTCTTTTGGCAATTAAAGTTAAGGGCATCATCCTCACTGAGTCTACTCCTCTGCCATTCACCTGCTGCTGTCCTACACTCACCCCAAGGGGCTCTGACAGGCAAATTTGGCCAATGGAGCAGCAGGTAAGGAGGCAGCTGCCTGCAGCCGATGCATGCAACAGCAACAGATGGGACAGCATGAAATAAAGCCTTACCACAAGGCACCCTTGCTTGTTAAACAGTACCTGAACAAGCCACTGAAGAGCTCTGCAAGGCTGCCCACAAAAGCAAGCCCCCTGCAATGCTCCATAGACCTCTGTGGAAGAGGGCAGAAAGCATTTCATTTACTGTCCCGTACCTAAAGGGGCATCAGCAGCCTGGTGCAACCCAACTTTCTTGTTATGGCAAGAACACATGCTAAACGCCTGCTAAATTTTACCTTGGGCATTTACAGATGCCCTCACGTGCCATCAACCCACCTGACAGACACATGCAGTCGGCAGCAGGGGCATGAGGCCAACTCCTGCACCACCCTGCCTCCTCCAGCACAGGGGAGAGGGTGAGTGAAACTCACCCAAGTGAGCCAAGAAGTCTGAGAGTGATTAAGTGTTGATCAAATCCAACTATTTCATAAAGTTTCTGGTACGTCCAACCAGCTTCAATGGTCTCCATGCTTTGCTGTGAAATCCCTGTGATATTTATGAGAAGTCTGCAAATGGCTCCTTTGTCACCTTTTTTTTCCTCCTTAATAAGGAAAATGCTGCATAGTCTGAAACTCCAGAGATGCACTTTGACATCCCAGTGTGCCTGCCCAAGCACCCCCTGACTGCTCTCAGTGTGGGCAAGGGCACCAGAGCCCCACACCTCATGACTTGCATCCTTCTGGGGATGGATATCGCTGCTGCTTTCTCCCTAACCAGCTCCCCTTTCTCCGCAGCGAGGAAACATCCCTTCCTCCCACTGCTCGCTTCCCAGCCCATCTGCAGACCCACTTCCACAGGGGGCAGACAGACAGCAGGCACTTCGCACCTCCCCACCGTAAACCTGCCCAGAGCAATTACCCAGCCCTACTCCAGCTGGGAACACATTGCTGCCTAATTTATAGCAGCAGAGCCACAAGGGCAGCAGGCAGCTGGCCCCAGGGCCAGGGTACACACGGAGCAAAGCCGAAGCCCACGACAGCAGAGGAAACGCAAACACAGGGGGGCTCGCAATGCCCGCTCCCCCTGCCTGCCCACCTCCTGCCCGCACCCATTAAAAAAATTAATCCTGATCGTAAAAGCTGGAGCACAGCCTGTATTTCAGGCCAAATAATAAGGGGAGGCCTTTATAAACAAGGAATCACTTACTATTTGGAGGGAGGGGGGATTATAAAGGTTATTTAAATTAAAAACAAACTGCACAAACAAATAAACCCCACTTCCCTCCCCCTGGCCGCTGCAGCCCAAGCCCTGCATCAGCTGCCTGTTCTGCACATGTTATCTGCAAACCACGGGCAAAGCACTTCCCGGCTCCACACCGTTTCACAATCTGCTCACTCTGAACCTTACACTACATCAGGAATTAAACAAACATTTCCTCCTTCTTTGGGGTTTCCCCCCCCATCCAGAGCTCAGCTCCAAAGTCCAGCCAGGCAGCAGGCATGGGGTCGAGGTGTAACTGCCAGCTTAGGGAGCTCGGCACACTCCCCACCACCTCCAACAGCCCCACAAAAGCCTCCATGGGGGCAGCCGGCAGTGGTGACAGGGCACACCGACCACTTGCACCAGGAGAAGCAAGGGGAGAGCCAGGGTCAGGTGTTCACTGCAGCCTTCCATGAAAAACAGCCTGGAAAACAGGAGAGGGGCCCCATGAAACCCCAAGCATTTCTCCCACTGCTCCACTAAGAGAGGATAAATGCACCAAAGCCACCAAATCTCCATTTATCATGCAAAAATGAGGTAGTGGGGGGACAGGGGACAACTTGCTTGCAGCCTTGCTCCCAAGGAAGACAAGGCTGCAGACATGTCCTCATCCCAAATAGTTTAAAACTGAGATGAGACCAGAGGGGTGGGAAGGGTGAGCAAGCTCCTTTTGGGCTGCAGAACTGGGGGCAGGCAGGGGAGGGAGGGCAGCCAGGCACCAACACACAGCCTTCACCCAGGCTTGGGATCACCTGGGCCCACTGCTACTGTAAACAGGCAGCCCCACACACTCCCAAAATACACCACAGCCAGCCAGGAGGGAAGGAGGGCAGTACTAAGAGACAATGCAAAGATAACAGGAAAACTCTGCAGAAGTCAATTAAAACATTAGTCAGCCCTGGAGACAGAAATCCTCAGGAAACCAGACTTCATCTGCCCATTTCCATGCACATTACTGGCGACTACAAGTAACTGCAACAGCAAAGTCTGATGAGAAGTCTTCTCTTAATCTGTCTGTATTTCCAAACAGATTTGTTTTACAGATTTGGGGGTTATCTGCTTTAGAAAACACTGCAAGGGCCATAGCAGGAAACTGGCAAAGTGAGAGCATGAGATAAACCGAGGGGCTGAACATCGGAGAACCAAGTCAGGTTGGGTGAATTTTTTGTGTGGTTGCTGCGATTTAATGGTAATGCCTCGTTAACATTTAGGA
>NW_008825271.1:6490863-6496048 GCF_000699105.1 Pygoscelis adeliae
TCAAGGGATTTTTTTTTTTCCAGCAAAGCCAAGGCTGACAAGACTTGACATTCCTGAAATGTTTAAATGGGAGGAGAGGGAAAAACAACAACATTTTTTCAAACCCACTTTATGCATCAGAGACAAGCAAAAATTGGCCAAGGGCCAATTAAAAAGATTAAAAATATTTGCGAGATCATCTTAAATACTCCCAATGTTCCCGATGGAAGAGTCCCCGGTTGCACAGCAGACACAAGCCCCCACGCCAAATACTGCACATTCCTGGAGGGAGCTGCAGAGTGGAAAGACATAATCGAGGCGATTGACAAACCACCGCACACGACTGCTGGTCCATCCCCAACCGCCCCGTGGGGACATGCCACCACTGGCACTTGCCCACAGCAGGTCTCGGGCTCCACAGTGAAGCCCCTGTGGGAGGCTGGCAGGGACCAGCCTTTCCAGGGACCAGCTGACCAGGGACCCTTCCCAGCAGGCAGGGAGCTCTTAAAAAAAAACCCCACATCCCAGGGACTTGGTAATGAGGTCAGGATTAAGAAACCTGGCGAATCAAGAGGCAAGAGCCAAGATATCCAGTTTCTGCCAAATACCAGGAAAAGCATACCGCTATCAGTAGCCATTATATTAATTCATACACTGGCCCATTTTGTAGCTTTTTCCAGGCTGGGATTCTGTTTGCCCAATGCTGCTGGACAGAACTGGGCAAGGAGAAGGGCACAGATGGAGTGGAGTACTACAGCTTGCAGTAAAACCCACTGAAGGTGATACAAACTAGATGTGGATGGTAACTCCACATGCCTCAAGAGGTATTACAGCTTCATATGCCAGCCACAGCACACCAAACACTCGGGAGCGAGCATCCATACTGCCAAAACACACTTGAGCAGGGAGCATTAAGAGCTATAGAACAGGTTAACGGGAACCCACTGAGCTCCACCAGCCAATTATTCTTCCTTGGTTTACTAGCACAGAAATTTGGGCATCAAAGAGGATCGCAGTGTTCCACTTGTGCAATAAACTCCTTTCACCAACATCACTTCACACTTTCCGGAGTGCAAAGTTCACACTGATATTGTTGGCTTTCTCACTCACTGCTTTTTGGCACTGTCCCGCCTGCTTGGCTGTTCATTAATATGCAATCACTACATTAAAGGCTTCGTTCCACAGTCCCAGCTAGGCTGTAACAACCTTTTCCAGCAAGTGCTGTCTTGTCAGGGACAGAAGTGCAAATGTGTTTAGGTGCTCCTAAATACTCAAAATTAAAAACCCAAACCCTATATTCCTACCAATTGGGTTTTACAGAACAAGGGATTATCACCATCAATGCAAATAGTGTCCAGAGAAAGCTTGGGAACCATACTGAATTTAGCCTCATTATGCTTTACTCCTTTATGCACCAGTTACACTACTAAATTTTTTGCACAATTTACAGACTGACTAATCATAGCTACATGGCAAAGGCTGCCTAAATGCACTGGCCATGAGAAAAAGTTTCCACCATTTTCATCTGCATGAATGCTAGCTGGGATGCTGTGAACAGTCTTCCCCCCCCAGGTGAAAAATCCCACCTGTTTTTTCAGCTACCCTCTAATCTTCCAGATTTGAGCAGGAAGCAGGACAGCCCTGCCTCACTTACTGTCACTGAGCTCGCATGGAAAACCATGTCACCATAGACCAAAGTCATTTCTGCTCTTTTGGGAGCACCTTTTGAACAGCTCTGCTCCCCACACCCCTCTGCTCCTACCAGCTCCATTACTCCTAGGCCAGTGTGCAATGCTCATCCCAACCAGGGAATACACTCAGCTTGAGTCCCCTGTTGTCCTCTCTACAAAAACAAGCCATCAGCTGTTGGCTAACAAGCTCCTCAATTAAACACCCTGCATTTACTTCACAGCCTCCTCTTCTCCTCCCCCTGGGCTTGACCATTTCAGCCTCCGGTCCAGCCTGTCTCCTCCTGGCCCACCTGGCATCACCTCCTGCCCTGCCTTCCAAACAGGCACAGAAAAAGCTTACCCCCCCTGCCTCCCTTAATGTATTATTAAATCCTGTCTTATTTTTCTTCCCTGGGAGACTAAACATAGGTTGTTAGTTCAATATAAAACTAAGTACATGCTTGAAAGACAGAACAAACACAGTTTAATTGTAAGGAGTATTAAAAAAAGCACTCTAGTTGTTTCGGGTCATTTTAAGCCACATTAATAAGTTTCTGTCCCAATTTTTCAAGACTTGCTTATGATGGAGATGAGCCCAACTGGAAACCAAAACCAAGATAACTCTGAAGGAAGGTTCATCTGAGTTTGGGCCTGTATCTGCACTGAATGCAACACAGCCAAATAACATTTTTCCATTACTTTTTATCACTATTGCTTTGTGTTCTCCCCCCTTGAGCACAAGGTCACATCAAAATGTCTCCAGGCAGCCCCAAGTCCTATAAATTGTTAGAGATCTGGATTTACATCAGTGGGATTACACGAGATCAGACAAATGTGCACATGCTGGAGGGAGAGGGGGAAAAACACAGCACTTTAAAACTGGAGAGTATTTTTCATTTATAAATAGTTTACATTTTTTGGATCCAGTGGCAGACAACCCGCTCAGTCTGTACTGAAACCAAAGAAATATCATGTGTGAGCACTAACCACAGTGTAACACAGAGATAATAAACAACAGACAGGCAGCCATATGCAATGAGGCTAGTGCTTTTGGTAGGGGAGGCAAATTAAAAGGAAAAGAAATACCAAATTCAGGAACCATCACACAGCTAAAGGACCTATTAAATTTCAGATGGGCCCGTTTCTCCAAGTTAGGCTACAGGAGTAGCCTCCACACAGAAGCCAGCTCTCTGCACCCTCCTGTGCTTCCCTACCCTCGGCTGTACTAATGGTTTTAGCATCTCTCAGACTTTAGCAGAGCATTGCCCCAGCACTAGGGAGGCTCAAAACCAGGCACCTGCAGCAAGGAGGGACAGAGTGATGTCCACACGGTCAGACGAAGCACACGCACAACACGGAGCACGGGGTGGCATCTGAGTCCCAGGGCAGTACCCTGGGTTAGTGTGCACAGGAGCAGTTCAAATTCTGATCCAAGACAGACCTGGTGCACTCTTCGAAATTGCGTATAGGAAATAACTACAAGAAAGAGGAACCTAAAATAGACTGTGCATCTTTGCAACCATGCGCCATGGTTTCACACCCCATGAGACTACATTTGCAAACAGTTTGTACAGAGCATCAGGCAAGCGAGGGCTGCTACATGCAAAACACCTGAAGTCTGCTGGGCTCCTTCGGAAACCTCCAGCCTCATGGACTTCACCAAGAGAACTAACCAAGCTGGATTACATGCCTCCTACTCCAACCTCTGCCTTCACACCAAATAAAACTAAAATGAATGCTGACATCTATCTTACCCATGCTGTTACAAATGTTTTTGATACTATGTCAAACAATATCCTATATCCCACAGAAAAGACAAGTCTTAAAACGAAGTGGGACAACGCTGTGCTTGCTCTATTGAAATTAGCCTGCCAAGACCAATTTGATGCATTTTATTACTGCAAGGAATTCCACAAATATGCTGGTAACTTTTAAGCGTCAGTGTGGGTTCCTAGGTAGGAAAAAACTTTAAAATATGCACTTTCCAGATTTTGCAAGCATTTACCAGATGTAAGAGAATTCACGGACGATTCATCTGCCATGACAAGTGTGTAGACACCAAATCTAGCAGAAGAGGCTGAGCACCCATCTGTCATGAGTGAAAGCCTACAGCCAGATACACTTGGCTGAACAAAGGTTTGTTTTCAATTATATTTCAGATTCTTCTAACAATAACTGCATGGCATCTGGCACCAACACATCTGAGCCTTTGAAGTGGTTCTTGACTTCAACAGGAAGAGGGGGAAGGCAAAAAAGGGAATCAATCAGCAATTTTGGTCCCAGTCATACCTCTTCTCTGAAGAAGAGATGTTAATACCACAATCCCCCAGCACACCAGAAGTGTAATAGTGAAAAAAACCCAAAACAAAACACATTTGGGTCAAAATGACCACAAGACTGCACTGGGGTTGCTGCTTTCACCTTCAGAAACAAGACTGAGATATATGGGTCAACAGTCCCAGACACAGGAGCCTCCCTGCAAACACCTCCCCACAGCTGCCTCGGGTGGTGTGACATTCCACATCCCCTGCCTGGTCAACTCATGCTCACGCCTGTAATAAAACGCTCATGGGAAGAGACATCTAATGCCTAAACACCAACCCCAACAACCAGCAAAAGCACAGTTAAATAAGAACAGGAAGGCAGCGAGCAGAGCTTGCTGTCACATTCCCCACTCAAAATGCAATTGCTGGCCACCCATCCCAAGGGAAAGGGCAGCACTTCCACTTTCATATTTCTGGGCAAAAGCAGCAGCTCCCACTGAGCTCTTCCACAAAAACTCATCATGAATGTACAGTTGGAACATCCACAACAGACCAGAAAAGCAACACGTGGGTGCTGCAGGGTGTAGACTATGGAGTGCTGGTGACCACAAGGCTGAATCACCTCTGAACATGCTCAGGAGAACATCCCCGCAGGCTTAAGCAGGGTTTGAGCACTGGTTTGCAGCACCCACAGGTACAGGAGCTGCCGTACACCCATGCTTCCTTTCACCTAAGTCCATGTTTAGGTAGCTAAACTCCTTTTCAGACCTAGCCTTAAATGACATCACTAGGTTCACTGGGCAATCAGTGAAAGAGCAGGGCAAACAAACCTCATTTTTAAAATGCATATCTTCTTTATCAGGTTTGTTCAAATAAGCACAGCTGTGGTTTAACAGCAACAAGGTGGCAGAGCACAACAGCTCCCAAGACCAGGGATGGTGGTTTTGATTGGAATGATGTTCATTTAGAGAGGGATAAAAATGCCTTATTCATTTTCCTCAAGCCATGTCCAAGTCCTACCAACTCTTTTTGTTAGGTCAGGCAGTTTCTGGAAACATCTTCTGGCTCAAAACATTTGCAGAATTTCAAGAATCTGCTCCACAAATCTTGAGGCTGCTTTGTTCAGGAATGCTGATGTGTGGGCAAAAGGAAACCAAACCATTCCCCTGAATGCTGCAGAAAACTTTAAAGTCTAACCAAGATGAAAAATGCAAGAGTCAAAACTCTGAAGGAAGTGTGGGTTTTCTGCTGCATTTCAAATATCACCCCAAA
>NW_008825271.1:6496087-6504672 GCF_000699105.1 Pygoscelis adeliae
CATAGCCATGCCAGGACAGCCTGTCTGCCTAGCAAGGCTGGTGGCCTCCACGTGCTCCCCTCAAAGCAGGGCTAGCGTTAGGAATGAATAAATAAAACAGACTTTCAGATCAAGTTTTCTTGGCCTTTACAGAGATGATCACACTGTGAGAGAGCTCTGGGCAGAGAGGCTCTTCTCCCCAGACAGGATCCACCCACTTCCCAATGCCTCCCCGTGCACAAGCACCAAAGGGCAAGCATGCAATTGGTCTTCTGCTTGCCAGCTCCCGGGACAATAGTTTATTTCCTCTAGAAATATCCATTGCATTCCACAAAATTGAGAAAAGTAGACCTCTAGCTTATCCATAAAGCCTAATATTTATAGGCTTACATTCGGTCAGATGAATGTTCACTACTTGAATTACAGGACCATTTGCAGGCCAAGGAGTCTTGCCCAAGCCAGCAGCCTGCTGGTGGCAGCAGAAACAGGGCCCAGCTCCTGCTTCAATACTGCATCAGCATGGCGTTTATTTCCGCGCTGCTCCCTGACGAGTCCCAACAGACACTGAGATGAGCACTGGAGGGATGCTTTCGACTCCTGATTGCCAGGCTGTGGGACACCAGTGTCATGGGGCCAGGCCAAACACAGACCAAGGGTGGAAAGCAACTGCTGCGACAGACTGGGCACGGCTCAGACACACGCTGCCCCAAAAGCATGTCAAATATTACACACACAACCAGAGCGGATATGGACAGTTCACCTTGGCTCAAAAGCTCTCAGTAGAGGTGGCTGCAGAGAACGGGGAAAGAGCCAGCAACCAAAGGCCTGATGGAGGGAGCAGTGCTGGAGGGCTCATTCCTGGCTTGTCCTCTGCCTTTGCTCTCCATGGACCCTTATCTAAAGGGATATCCTGCAACCCTCTTCCACATGCCATGGGAGCACCAGGAGAAGGACTGGCTCTGCTCCTCCAGGGCAAGCACAGCCAGGTGGCTCCAAAGCCATGCAAACAAGCCAAGAGGGATTCCACATTTCAAACCAAAAAAGCAGGAAAACCATCAAAAGGCACTTCAGCTGCAACAGACCATAGCCTCCCCAAAACATTTCAAGGCACATTTTCAATCCACTCCCAGTCCCACAAGGGCTGTTGCTGTTATTGTCTATCACACAGCAGCATCAGGAAACCAACTTCCCGGGGGTCAGAAATTATCCTGCCATGGGCTACAACAGCAAAGGGAGCCCAAAGGGAGGGGACAAGCAGCCCAGGGAGACGGTGGGCCAAAGGGAGGCTTGAGGGATGATGCATCCTGCAACAGCAAGGCAGACAGTTTTATAACCGGCAGTCAGAACTACTCAGGAAACCATAGAGGAAGCAATTGGAAATTGTTGGACAGGGAAACTTCCCCATTTTGTTTCCAAATGTGCAGGCCCGTAAGTCTGCACTGAATTCCTCCTCTTTTAGCCATGCCTCTCACAAACAAAGCAACATTAATTAGCACACAGTCCCAAAAGTGTTCAGCTGCCACCTCCTCCTCCTCCCTCAAAAAAGGTGGATTCTGTTGTTTTGACTTTAAAAAAAATTTATGACAAGCCTAAATGGCTTAATCACACACAGACTGTTCCCCAGCAAGCCTCAGACTGGCATTACGACTTGCACACAGGGTGCTTAAAAACCTCACCTTCAAGCTGGCTCAAGTATTCACAGCTGGAGGGTGAAGCAAACAAAGTAAACAGCAGCAACCAGAGCCCAGCCAGCGGCCTGCACACACCACCAGCTCACCACAGCACTGGGGCTGCCAAAAGGGCCCATGACCCGAGGATGGGGTGGGCAGAGGGGCACACAGGGAAGGTGTCAGAAAAAGCTCACATGGTCTGAATGAAAGGAAAGCCTGGAAGCTGGAGCAAGCCTGGGAGATGCACAGAGGGATGCAGCACAGTCCCAGCATCTGTGCCAGCTGAAAGGACAGCTCGTCAGGCTCTTATTAAGCAGACCACAAAGTGGTAGCACTTGAGACACAAGTGCTAGAAACCATGAGAGAGAAACACTAGTAAACAGCTTGGGCTGTGATTTGGCATCTCCTGAGGATGCCACACTGCTGTGTAGCTCTGCCCTCTCCCTACACTTGCTATAAAGCCCAGACCCCATGAGTGGCCGGAGCAGGCAGGAGCCCCAGGCAGCTGTCCCTGCCCCACCACAGTGCTGCCAGGGAGCAGGGAGATGTGGACACCCCAGACCACTGCTTCCCACCCACAGCCGATTGCTCAACACTCATCAGGCCACAAAGGCATCTTCTTCCTGGAAATTCTACTCCAGGAGGGGAGCAGCAAGCCACCAAAAACTATTCCCAGCTGTGGCCATGGCAGTCACAAGGGCTTGCTGCTTTGGCTGAGACACCCCACCACCACATGGGTGGCACCACTTTACACACAGAGAAACTATCATGCTGGTCCCCAAAGAGGCCAGGATTTGGGTGCTGCCTCCACAGCATCCCCTGCTCACAGGAACAGCACGTAGGGTAACCCAGCACCAAACCCTCCACTCCTACATACAGGTATTAGCTAATGCCAGCACCATCCCAGCCAGACTCTGAACCCCTCCTTCACCGACCTCCTAATAGAGGTAAGCACAGCACTCAGCAGAGCCGTGTCTCACAACTGGGTCTCTTACCTACTTTTCCTGCACAGATGGTTTAATGGCCCTGCTCTCCCCCATGGGGATTCTTTGACATCTCATACAGGATAATCTCACACTGCTTCCCTTCCCTTGGTGGGGATACTGGCACAGCCACTCTCCCCAGCTTGCTGCCTATGAGAGGTAGGCATTTCAAAATTGAGTTCACTCCTCAAATTGAAATTCACCAACAGCATCAAAAGCTCTGGGGGACAACAGACACATGCACCATCACATAGCCTCCTTTCTCAGGAAACCTGGGCAAAAAGCAGTACCTGCCTCAGAGAGGTTATTAAACCAGGGAGAAGCAAAGCCAACTGCTGTTTCAAGTAGACAGTACAAGCCAAACGCATCCTGTCAGATCTGTATGACTTTCTGTCCAAGGAGATTAACTCAAAAACCACCATGCATCTCTGCTGGTAGAGTTGGGAAGAATGAAACCGGAGCTCCTGGAAGGGGTTCTAGCTCACCAAAAAGTCAAAAGCCAAGCAACATTTCCCACTATAACAGGAAAAGTTTCATTCATCCACTCTTATGAACAGTCATCCAAATCCCTTAAATTCATTGATCTCAACAGCTTTTGGGTGGTGACCATCTCGATAACAAAGGTTGGAAAGTGGGAAGGAAGATATACAAGAGGTTTACAACCATGTGAAACAATAGAGACAGCACAACTCTCACAAATGCTTCCAAATCAGAGAGGTCTAGAAATACACACTATCTTATTTACTGATTTAAAGCAGCACGTGTGCCCTACTTCAGAAATAATCCAAAGGTGTTTGAAAGCCAAGAATTCTGACTTAGAAAACTTGTTTAAGGAAGAAAAAGGAAGAACAGTTGTTTATAGACTAACATAGATAGGAACAGCACAAAAATATGCTTAGTAAAGGAAAAGTGGAAAGTATTATGATCTTTCAAAATAAAACGTCATATGGTTTGTTTAAATCTCCTAAAATAGGAGAATCCTCCCCATTTTGCCAAAACAAGTGATATACAAGTGTGGATCTGACACTGCCCCCTGGTTCAGAAGGAGACAGAGGTTTATGGTGAGTTACACAGACAAACAGAGCATGGGATGCTCTCCTGGCTCACCAGCAAGGACAGACTACAGGCAGTAGAGAGACAAGCATGTCAGCAGCACTTGGCATTTCTGCACTGCCCATGCCTATGCCATTGCCAGACAGGTGCAGGAGTGATGAAGTAACTGGGCATGAGAGAAGGGGAAGAGGGTGGGGAGCTTCCAGGTGCCACCCAGATCAAGAGATACCTCCTCTCCCTTTGCAAGTGACAGAGAGGTTACTGCTGACATCAGCCATACACAGATCCCTGCCATACACCCTGTCCCCGCGTCCCCTTCAAGCTGCAAAGCCCGATGAGAAGGGAGGCAACCCTGTGGCTCCATGCACCTTCCAGCTCAAAGCAACCACCTTGTACTGGGGAAGAGCCAAGTTACCTGCTCATGGACCAGGCTGCTGCAGGAACAGCCCATGCCACCCAGACTGCTGGAGGATATTTTTTAGGTCTGTGCTAAAGGAAGGCTACTGGTGCTTTTCCACAGCTCTCGAACCTGGGTGGACAGTAGCTGACAGAGATGCAGCAAAAAGCAAGCAAAGGCTGCTTGGGGCTGCTCCCCAGGCAGCGGCGATGGAGAGCTAGCTCCAGCATCCCCCAGCACATGCAGTGGAAGAAGGGGAGGCACCAGTGTTTGGACAACTGGAACACATTTAGGGAGTGATTTTTCACAGGGCCTCCAGCCAGGCAGTTTCCTACGACAGCAGTTTTATTACCCACAATACAACCCACAGACCAGCAGCTCCCCATCCACGAGGTCTCCCACCACCCCTACAGGGACATCACCCACAGCAAGCCCCACCAACGGGGCACCTACACACCTGGGACACCTCCAGCATTACACTCCTAAATGCAACCAGAAGACAACACCCAGTAAACCTGCCATCTCCATCTGAGTATCTTCCATGCCCTGGGCACATCCAGTTCAACACCTTTAACCCCAGTACCCATCTGCGCTGGCGATCAGACAGCACTAGCTGAGCACCGCCGCACACACTGCAAGCACCAGCCCACTGGCCAGCCATCACTTTTTAGAAGTATTTTCTAGATGATAGATAACATAGAAAACCTATGTTTATATTGGCACACGACAGGCAAAACCGACTTGAAGCGCAGTTATAAAACAGCCCGGTCTACACGGGCTAGGCAAAATGTGTTTCGAACTTGCAGGGCAGTATTTGGAGAGAGGCTCGTTAGTAGCTGGTGTTAATGGTAAACTCTCCAGAGCAGAGGAATATTCACAGCACTGAAAGACAATGGGGTCCTATCCTGGCAGGCGCCCATCCCAGAAGCACAGGCTTTGGGTAAGGAGGGAGAGACAACAGTGGTGAGGATGGATCCACGTCCCTCTGTGTGGGGGAGCGGCACAGCCCTGACTCTGCATTTTGCATCTCTCACTTCCTTCTTGCACCTGAGGCCTCATCCTGCCTTTCCGCAGTGAGCAAAAACCTGCCAACTGGAGGAAGGGGTCTAGGAAAAGAGTGTCTTATTTCAAGATTTCACAGCCAAATTTCCACAGAACTCAATGGATGTGTTTTCTAATCTGAAAGATTTAATCTAAAAAAACCAAATAGGTGCCTTCAACAAAAGGGAAGCATTTGTGATACACAGCCAGTACAGAGGAGTAGGGTTTACAGGAAATGCATTTAAGACTGCACCTCTGCAGATCTCCAAAAGTAATGAGATTGCCCTGGGGGTCAAAAAAAGACAAAGGAAAATTCACAAGAGTTACTGCTGCTCATATCAAGCAATATCAAGACTATTTACACACCACCATCCCCCCCCAAAACACAGTGACAAATTCTCTTGCACACAAAACTTTAGCTCCAGAACAAAGCTTTAGCTAGCTAATGCATTTTTAATTGCAACTTGTACATGACACTGGAGTATATGTTTTATAAATCTGTAGCTCTGTGTAAAGCTGTTCAGCTGTAGAAGGCCTCTAATAACTTTTCCTGACTGAAATCCATGCAAAACCATTGCACCAAACTATGAAATTGCCATGACAAGTGCAAATAAGCAACCATCCTGCCTACGTGTCCAGCATGGTTGACATTAATAAAAACTAGGCAGATGGCTGCAGTCCTTCAATTCTTGCTCAAACTGAAAATGCAACCACGCAGAAGCAAACCATGCTCCCGGAATCAATGCGACACGTCATCAGGTCTTGAAAGGTGCCCCCAAAATAGCAGGGCCTGCTTCTAGACTTCTCCAAAATTATATGGTTGTGGCTTGAGAGACAGCATGCTGAAAATATAATGAGGGAGCATAACATATTACATATGTTGTGGTCCTGATCTAAAGCTGGAAGAGGTTGGGGTTGAAGGACTCAGGCTGCTGTGGAGGACTTGGTTAACTATTAACGGATGACTCAGCTACAATAATAATACGTATTTCGTGTTCTGTGCTAACACAACAGCATCCTGGTCCTTGACTTGGGCCCCTACGCACAGCAGAAAAAAATACTTCTTAGCACATTATTTAATAGCTGGACATACCAGGAAATAGGAAAGATGGTTTATTCACCCTTTGTTTCTTCCTGCAGCCTCACACTCTGCTACTTCTTTCACACGCCACTAAAAACCAGCAAGGGACCTCAGAGGAGAGCTGCCAGCAGGCACCCAGCCTCCCAGGCTTGCACAGAACCACAACCCAGACCGAGGGGCTATGTTTATTCACTGTTATTCACCAAAGCCTTGCTCTGTGCTAAATCACTCCCCTCAACATGAACGAGGTGCTAATTCCTGCCCAGCCCTGGTCCCCCAGAGCTGACGAACCTGGAGCCTGGATTCTCTGCAGATGACTCTTTCCAGCAGCATTAGCTTAAATTATCTCTACTCCATTCATCTACATGATTCCATCCAGCTCCATTGCAAAACACAGGAGTCACACTTGGCAATTAGGTTAGCAGCACAAAATGATTATGTTAAAAGCTGATGAGCTGAGCTAACTCAATCCAAGGTGTCTCCCGGGGCAGCCAACAAGATCAATTAAAAGCCCTGCAGCCCTAATTGAGAGTTTCTGGGTGCAGCTGACATACAAGTCAGGGACAATACACAAGTTCTCATCAGAGCTGGCTACCGGGAAGTGAGAGCCATCAGCCAGTTTTGAAGCCACTCAGACTTCAAGACAAAAACTTTAACCCCTCTTCAAGAGATCAAAGCAACCAGAAACCAGAGGCAGGCATTGCTTGGGCATGACTAGAGCCTCTGGCACTCAGTCATTCTCAGCTGCCCTGCAGAGCTGGTGAGAGCTGCACATAGATTGATGAACCCAGGTGTATGCACACAAGTCTCCAGCACCTGGGGGAGTGCCTCAACATGAAGCCACCTTGAACCCTTCCAGCACACTCCACTTAAGCTGCACACTGGAGAGCATCCTTCCAGCACTCTGCACCAGCTGGGGCTCACACAGACTAAAGCCCCATCTCAAAGTGCTTCTGCATTTGCCCAAATCCCCATCAGAGACAAGATTCCAGCACCAGCTTAACTTTAAGCAGGGAAGTGAAATCTCACCCATGGTCAAGGAAGCATTTAAGTACCTGAAGTGCTTTGTTGAAGTGTCTGGGCTCCCAAACATATCAGTTTACCACCTCTAGCCTCTTGATGCCAGCAGGCAAAGGGGAAAGGCAGTCAACCTCACATTTGCTCCTTCATCCCTTAAACTCCAAGCAGGAACTCCTGCAATGCTCAGCCACCCCCAAACCTTACATCCACAGAACTGCAGAGCAGTTTGCACAAGCAAAGACAAAAATATTAAGCTGTATCTAACACATAATAATGGTTGATTTTCCTAGAGAACAATTGGTGGTGTGTTCGTTTTTTTGGCTGCCTACTGAGATGCTCGTTCCTCTGCCCTGGGAATTTTCCCTCCACAGCCGGCTCCCAGACCATCCATTCTCCCCTTTTCAAACTGCACCCATTGTAAATGGCACTGAATATTAACACAGCCCATTGAGCACTTGCTCCTTTTGTATGGGACCCCTGCGTTTCAAATTGCAGTCACTGCAGAGAGGAAAAGCCTCGAAGTGATTAAATGCCATGAAGTTTCTCAAAAGGAGAGAGGAATATGTAGAGGAGGCTGAGGGGGTCCTAGAGCCTTTCACTTGAAGCCAGGGGCTTCTGCAAGAGCCAGAAAGGCTTCTTGGTGGGGATATTTTATCCCATTCAGGCTTCATTATGAATCTCACATGCACTTCTAATCCTAGTCTGATTGAGATAATTTCTGCCCCAGCTGTGGCTCAGTCAGGGATTAAGATGAGAAGATCAGACAGCAGTTGCAAAGGGCTTGCTGTTAACTGCTGTTCTCCAGTAAGCACCAATAAATATCACGGCATGTTGAGGGTGCTCAGCGAATCCACTGACACACGTTCACTGGAAGGGTGGATTTATTTGCAAGTGCATCTATTTATTTGTGTGGAAGCAGCAGGCCCAGAGAGACACTGCTTTGCAAGGAGAGGCTTTGCTGTTACACCACCGGGACCAAGCTCCAGAGCAGCAACTGCAAGCCAGCAGGGTGCAGAGCCATCCCACAGCCCTGGGGCTGGAGACCTGAGCAAGGCCGCTGCTGAGGATGCTCCAGGAAGCACCAACCCAAGCACGTCATTACAAGCTGAGCACTATTTCTTTTACAGGCACCACCAGCTCCCAGCACTGTCCCGCTTGAGCAGGAAGCCTTCCCCCAGACCACCACCCAGAAAGGAGCCGCTGGCTTTGCAGAATTTCTTTGGGTTTCCACTCCCTTTCCCCAGGAGGAGGGAGGGGGACCGGCCACCTGCACCAATCCACATCCCCTTCTCCCAAGCTGTCCTTCTAAACCCAGCAGCACCCCCCCCCCCCCCCCCAGCCAGCACACCCGGAGGGCTCCG
>NW_008825271.1:6504767-6509004 GCF_000699105.1 Pygoscelis adeliae
GGTCTCTGCAGCTGCATGGGGCCAGGCACTGCAAGCCCAGGGTGACAATTACTTAATCTTTGTTCCATTATTTCAGCAGGGCTGGAAGTGGGACATGCAGGCAAGGAACTGCCAGCAGCACTCCCCCCTCCCAGCACCATCAGCAGGACAATCCCCACCACCACCTTCTCCTCCAGCATCTGCAGAGGAGCACAAATTATTCCAGAGCCCGAGAGCAACCTATGTTCATCTCCAGAGAGCACCATGCGCCCAGGCAGTGGCACAGCAAGCTTTCTGCAGAGCCCCACTCTGCTCTACCAAGTAAGCAAAGAAGCTACCCCAATGTGTGAGAGCAGAGCAACAAGACCTGGCACATTAAGACCCCAGTTTAGCAAGAAATTTAAGTTAATAGATAATTTTGAGCACAAACATTCAGTTTCATTGCCTTCAACAAAATCTCTTTGTGTGCATACACTTGAACACAGCAAGAGTCTGCTCCTGATTCCTAGTTCAAATGCACTTCCAGGCCCTAAAACCATCAACAGGCACCCACAGGATTTTCAAAAGCATCCAGACGCTTTACCCAGCTCTCTCCAGAGAGCAGCAGCCCCATGCAGACAGACAGCATCCATGCAGCTGGTGCCTCAGGGCAACTTATCCATATAGCCAAACCCCAGAGCCTCCCTGGGAAACCGAGAGCAGCTCTTAGCCCAGCTCTCCTGGGCACTGTCAAGGACTGCCTTGTTCCCAGACATGCCAAGTACACACCAACCCAGAGGCAGAAGGGTCTGTGCACAGATGCCCAGTATCCCAAAAGCTTCCCCTAGTCATCTGGGTTAAAAAACACACAACACATCTGTTTAAAATAAAAGCTTTCTTCCTCCAGACCATACCAGCAGTGAATTAGCTGTCCAGCTGCACTTCCACAGCTCCAAAGCCTTCTCACCATTAAAATTTGTACCCAAAATACTATTGCTCTATCACTGAAAAGGAAAAACCCGCTCTCATACATGATGCCTAGAAGAAATCTTTCTTCTACCGCTCCTCAAAAATTAAGATGCATGGAGAGACAGAAACAGAGGATGCAGGGGATGTGCCATGCCACCAACACTGCTAGAGCCCTGCACCTGGTTTTTCTGGGCACGAAGCATTTTGTATTTAAGCTTGGCACTAAAATTTATGCCACATATTACACTCTAATGTAAAAATAAGCTTCAGACTTAAACACCAAAAGACATGAAGCATCTCCAGCAGCTTCAAAGTGAGATACTGCAAAGGAGTCCTGCACAGCAACTGCTCAGTAGAGTTTGATTTTTCCTGGCATCCCCCACAGACCAGGGACTTTTCACAGCTGCAGGGCTCACAGCGGCTGGGTGCTGCAGCTCCTGCGAGGACAGTATGGGTCATGCCAGAGTGTTGCAACATGCCCTACACAGGGCTGCTCAGCCAGCAAGTCCTGTACACTTCTGTAACTGGCATGCAGTATCGAGCTGCCTGTTGCTTTTAAGAAAAAGAACCACATCTGTGCCACGCTGCATTAACTGTGAGTAACTGCAGCGCACCAGCCCTTCTGCATATCAGTTATGCCTTCTGAAAGCTAGGGAGAAAAATTACAACTCCAAGCTCTACTGCCAACAGAGAAATAACAATAATTTCAAAAGATCCCAATGCTTTTTTTCCCTCAGTACTGATAGTCCTGTTGACAAAATACGTAGTGCAATTAAGTCTGTTCCAGAACCCTCCCCAGTGTGCCGAGCCACATTTCCAACCCTGCAAACAAAAGCTTATCTCCAACACACTGAAAACCGACTCCAAGCACGGCTTCAGCTTTGTGGCGCTCATTAGGAATAAAAGATAAACTACTAAGGAGGGATTTTTCAACAGCTCTTTAACAAAGCTAAAGCACAGCCACCACAAGTCACTGAAAACAGGATTTATCTTGTCTCCTATTAGCAATCGAACATGCCTGAGCTTATCACCCCGCGGAAACGGACACCTTTGGTGGGAGACACAGCCTGCCCAAAAGTGATGGGAGATGAGGGATGCACAGCTCCGACATGGCCCGTCTCACCCCGGTTATCGGCCGGGGGGACCCGCACCCCCAGGCTGCGCTCCTACATCAGCCCAGGGCTGCTGCAAGCCTTCACGTTTGCCTTCTGCTTCTTTAAAAGGGCATGTTAAAAAAAGCAATGGAGGTAGTTGCATAGAGATAACTTTTCTCCAGCCCATGGTGCTTTTATAGAGGACATTAAAAAACTAAAAAGTTAGTTAACAATTCTCTGCACCAGAAATTAGCATTTATGATCCTACTAAGCATGAAAAATGTACTTCAGCTTTGTGTCCTTAAACTGAAATAAGCTATTTAAGTGATTAGAAACAATATTACTTTAAACAAAATGTCTTAAATGTCTGCTTTTTATATTAGTTATGGAGAAGGAAAAAGACACCCTAAATTTTGCATTGTCAGATATAAAAGCCATCACAAGTTTCCACTTTGGCTAATTCTTTGGTTAGTTTAGAACTTACGAAATGACAAACCATATTCTAAGTGGTTAGAAGACCAACAGCCCATAGGTCTGTAGCAGTAGATTTATATATGCTATTGCGTCACCAATAAAATTTAAACTGAAGACACTCAAAAATTTGTTCCATATGAAAAAGACACTCCTGAAAAAACACAATAAGAATTTGTTCAGACTGGGCTATTAACGCATTTCTCTGCACGAACAAAGATACGCTATCCTATTTTAAGAGGGGCATGGGCATGCTGGAATTATGCTGAGAAGACTCAAAACTTGCCCCGAAAGGTGCCCAAGGCTGAAGGATGGATCCTTCAGAGCACACAGCAACAGGTGAATGGGATGAGTCAGGGTTTTAACACAGAGGCCACGTTCCTCTCAGTACGACACCTGATAATTTCATGTAAAACAAGGCATTTCTGCAGCTGAAAGTGCATAATACCAGGAAAACCTGACAAACCTCCAATAATTCTTCTTAATAAGGGGCTGGATGATCTCCAGCAACACTTCAGAGACTGTTCTCTCTCCTGGCAGAGCTGAGCAGTATCTATTACAACCAGGGCTTTTATAGATTCAATAATCTATAAATCTGTTCAAACAGCCAAAAGGCCTGGCAACAGGAGAGCTGAGGCACTTCTCCCTCTCCCTTCTAGATCCTTATTTCCCAAGGTTAGCTAATAGTTAAGAACACTTATTTTTACAAGTTTATGAGCACGCACACACTCTCAGTCCTGCACTGTCACTGTCAAATAAATTGAGCTGTCAAAGCCGAGCACGCTCCCCCCCCGAATCTCCCGTGCTTCACGTGTCTGATGTTTTATTTCAGATCTTATCAGGTCGGAGCAGCAGCAGCGCTCAGCAGTTACACAACCGGAGCAGACCCGCTGCACTTTACGGGAAATGGAAGTCACGTCGTCCTGCACTTGGGCATGTACCTGAACACTTTAAAACACTCTTCTAGGGGAAAAAAAAAAACCACACAAACCAGCCACAGCGCCGTACTAGCCACCAGGTGCTGGGCTCCAAGCTCAGCCACCACCCGGGACATACGATACACCCCAGGTTAATAACTCTGATAGACGGACGAGAGCCGGGGGGACGGCAGCCGGCCACGCAGCTTTTACTGGAAACCACCACCTGGCTTTTCGTGCAACACACCAACAGCATCGCAAGAGCCCGCGACTCCCATTTCGGCCCACGCTCGCTGCCTCGCCGGCTTTCGCACCTCAACGGTTGGCAGCTCGAAACGTCAAAAGGGAGAGCGCGGCCCCAGCGCTGGGGTCCATATTTGGGCACCTGGGTGCGATGCTGGGGACGGGACGGGGCTGGGGCGCGCCCCGGTTGGGAGCACCAGGCCGGGCGTGGGATGGATGTCCTAATAAGGATTCGGGAGCCCGAGCTGGCCGTTATCTCCAGCAGATCCCATCGTTAGAGACCAAACCCACTCCCGGCTCTTCTTCCTCCGCGACACCCGTGTAGAGGAGAGGGAGAGCCAGCCGGGCGAGGGACCGGGCGGACAGGGAGCCCCGAGCTCCTCTCGCCCGGGACCAGCATCGCACCCATCCCCGCCTCGGGAGGGGACACCGCATCACGACAGAAGTTCCACGCGGCGCAGCTCAGCGCCTACAAGGCGGCAGAGGCCACTTTGCCTTTAAAAAAAAAGATAATCTGAGTTTTGGGGTTCTTTAAGGCCCCCGGTGCACCCAGCTGCCGGCGCACAGCCCCCGGCGGAGCGGTTG
>NW_008825271.1:6509978-6518421 GCF_000699105.1 Pygoscelis adeliae
CCCCCCCCCCCCGCGCTGCCCCTCTTAAAGGGGCCGCGCCCGCCTTCCCCCCTCCCCGCTCCGCCGCGGGAAAAGCGATTTAAGAATCTCCCTCCCGCAGATGTGGACAATCTGCTGCAAGACCAGGGCCTGGGGGCTCCCCTACACCCCGATGTGCCCTCCCCCGGACGCCACAAAGCGGCTGCAGGGCCACACTCCCGAGGGACACGCAAGTCCCACCACGAGCCCTTCGTAGGCGTGGATTAATTATTCACGTGTGTTCCAGACTAAACCTAACTAACCGGCAGGTTCCGCTTCCCAAATTTACCCCTATTTTTGAAAGCCCAGCACACACCAGATGTAAGGGAGCAGACAGTCCAAAACGGGTGGAAGCGTGACTCATTAGATAGCTGCAGCAAGACCATTACGGGCAAAATTAACCTTAGAGCATCGATACGCTCCAAAGACTGAATTTAGAAGCAGCTCCTGAGCTTAGTGGTGAGCATCCAACTGGCTCTGGTCACTTTTGGATGTGGCTGGCACAGCATTTAGGGGAGGAAGCTCTTCGTGGGCTCAGTGCACCCACGGCAGGTGGGAATGCAGTTTAACCCCTCGCACCAGCCCAGCCTTGCACCAGGGATGACATGAGGAGAAGGAGGTGTGATATTTTAGGGAGAGAGACGCATATCGCAGCCCGATCCTGCTTCCACTACCTTTGATTAGATTTCCATCCTTCTGCTACACCTTATTCCCCGGTGTGGGGACGGAGCTGTATTTCCTTTTTGTAATAGGACCGGGCATTGCACCGCAGGGCTCTTTAATCACGCTGCTCATCTTCCGAGAGTCGCGCATCTCTTCATATAAAATAGCATGCACGAGGGGAATTGCATTCAGGTTTTGTCAGAGCGGTACCCAAGCTGTACAAACATGCCACCTCCTGAAAGGTGGCAGACCTGGATTGGTGGCATCTAGAGAATAGATCAGGTCGGCTGAATCAGAAGCTGGGTGCGATGTCACATTTGCTGGTAAGCCCAACCGAACAAACCGGCTTTGGCCCACAGGTTCGCCACGGGCTGCGAAAGCCCCGTGTCAAAGCCTGAAGTGTCTCTTCCCCACACGGGACTCGGAGTTTTGGCAGCCCCCCGAGTCTCGCGAGGAGCATGAAGTCACATCTGCTCTCCATACCCATGCGTGGGAACCTGCAGCATGGAGAAGCGCCACGTTGAAGCGTCATCATCAACTGACAGAAGAGGAATGGAGATGGCAGGCCAGCCTTTCAGTGACGACGAGCTGGGGCTTTTTAGGGCTGGGCTTCAGTATTCCTGCCTGTGGTCCCAAAACTGGGCAAAGACCTTTCTCCTCTGTCACAGCATTGGTGGTCACAATGATGAAATGCTACTTTGATGATGTGAGGGAAGGTGTGAGAGGAGACACATTTTTGGAAGCTATCACTCTGGATGAGGATTTTCTCTTCTGCCTGTTCTCTTTCTTCTAGATTTCTTACAGATTCGGCAGTGGAGCAATTAATTTCATCTGACATAATGCACAGGGATCTTCTAGCTTATGTAGCCAGCTGCCTGCCACGGACAGCAGTTAAGTCATCTGCTGGACCAGAGAGCAACATGGGGAGGACCGTACCACAGCCCCCGTGCCTCCTGGCTGCTGGGATCAGTATGCGCAACGTGCACGGGTGAAAAGAGTCTGGAAATCCTGAGGGAGGAAGAGTTAGCTCTGGAAGATGACCTGGTACGAAATGTAGAAACTGGGTTTATTGATGGGGGCAAGATGTTGCTCCAGGATGAAGAGTTTATGATCTCAGCATCCCCACCTGAAAGCTCGACCATACATTGCAAGAAGCAGTGTTAGCTATTACTGGCGTAAGCATTGCCCTTTTCTTCCCTATTTACTCTTGACAGTCCACTTGTGCAGCAACTGTTTGGCCGTTGGGACAGCTTTGAACGGATCAGATTGCAGAGATTAATGATAAACTAAAAACTCAATCTCTGCAAAAGCTTCTCCCCGCTCAGCAGTGGGGCGACCAGGACTTTCAGGCATCCCGTCCCACTGAGTCACACCTTCCCGGGGACCAAACGCCTGACGTGCCGAGCCCGGGTGATGCTCACCAGTGTCGGCGCCCTCGGCAGCGTGGCCGGGACCCCTGCTCTCCCCCAGCCGTGCACAGCCTTGCGCTGGGTCCCTGATGACAAGCACACCTTTCAGTGCAGACACTGCGGGTACTGTGTGGGCCAGCTCTAAATCTTTCTAGGAAGAATCAATAGGCATTATTTACAGACAGGGCCTTTCACTAGGTAGAACTTGGGGTTTAGGCTTTTGAGGTTTTTGCTGGGGCGGGGGTGGTGGGGCTAAAAAAAATCACATTATTGTGGCTTGGGGTCTCATTTCAGCCTTCAAGAACTAGAGAAAACAGGAGAATGGCTTAGGTTTAGTCCTCTCATTTATTTGAAAGCTGTTTGCAAACTAAAAGCAAGAGCTCCCGTCCCTGGGGAGGATGGTAGACGGACCTGGGGCAGGAATGGTAGACGTATTACAGAAGATAGTGCTGTCTTATACAAATATACAGCCAATTAAAAAATACATCTTTAGTTCTTCAATGTGGGAAACCCAAAGTTTAAGGCACTTTTATAGAGCAGATTTCTCTTGCCCAGTGGGGAAGGCATCGTGAAAATAAAAAACGTTTGGTTCTTTTAGTGCTTTCAAATTTGACACCCCAGCTTCTTAATTACTTTTAATAATTAATTTTAGGGTTTTTTTAATTATTCTTGCAACCCCTGACCTCAAACCCCCCTGATTTAATCTCACTCATTCACTGCAGGACTCTCACCTTGCACCGTGTGACTGCCGTCGCAATGCCCGTCCCCAAAGCCCCTCCACTGGTCCCCTGCCCCGTGACAAGTATCAGAGGCTGGCCATGGGGTTTCCCATGGAGAGAGAGATCCGAAAGCCTTAGATAACCTTTTTAAAAAAGATATCTAAAGGAAGCTCTCCTGGAAACCGGTCCAAATCGCCTCCCATTTGCACAGGATCACCATCCACTGAAAATAATTCAGCGAGGGCAGTTGGTAGGAAAGGAGACTATTCGCACAGTCGCGCTCCCCCTCCTACCCGAGTCCATGCCTTTGCTAGAGAGGAGCCTGTGTACAGCATGGAGGATGTTTCTTCCTCAAACCTCATTAAATTTAATTAAATAGCTTACAAAAGTATTTATGAAAACAAATTTTAAAGTGGCAAAGGCATGCCAACAAGGAAGATATTTCTAATTCTGCCGGTGTCTTTTTGTGGATTTGGAGTCGGTTCAGAAGTGCACACTTGGAAGGTAATTGCTGACAGCATGCAGACAGCATGCAGAATCCATCAAGCTATAATTAACACTCTACTATTATTCTAATTGCCTCACTCAAGCTTCTGTGTTTTTTAATTGTAGAGCAATTTGCCAATAGAGAATTTAATTGCAATACATATTTTATACATTTTGGGACAAAGTACCATTATTTCCACTTCAGCAAAAATGTTCCTCAGTTTTTAATAGCTTGCTTTATTCTTTTCTAGGATTTTTTTTTGCCCGATAAAGGAATTTGATTGCAACCTCTTGTGAAATTAGTAATGATATAATATACAGGAGTGCCTGGAGGCTTCAGTTTGGATCATGACTTTATTAAGCTAGGAACTGTACATACATGTAGCAAGACACAGCCCTGAGGAGCTTGAAATCTAAACAGAGAAGACAAACTGAGGTGAGAACAGAAGTATTATCCCTATTTTACAGCTGGGGAACCGGAGCCCCAGATGACTCACCTTAGGCGACCCTGCGCACCTGGGGTGCAGCCAGGAACTCACACGAGCCCTGAACGCAGGGCACCCTTTGTCTTTAACATGAACTTATTTTCTGTCTCCTGGTTCCCGCAAAAGAATATCTCTGTGATTTGATTTGCAAGCTACACCTTCTAAATAACTTTAAACCATCTAGGATCTACAGTCACTTTCCACGAATGCCTCGGCTTTCAGAGTGAGACCCAGCATTGAACAGGAGCCCTGGTGAGACTGCAGGATACCCCAGCAGATGTGACACACTGGATGGAGGACGATAGCAATGCCGTCAGGCTTTGTGAGGGGTGTGTTTGACTTCTCTTGGGGCAGGCTGAAGGTTGGAGGCAGTGAAATAGAAAAGGATGGACCTTAGCTCATGTTGACCATCCTTGCATTTGACAATTTTCCTGCACTCCAGCTTGGTGCTTCTATCTGCAGGGCCACAGATCTCTCTGTAACAATGTTTATCTTCTTCTAATAATGCTCATGATGGCTTTCTACCCAACACTGATGGTGCTGAAGTTTGCAAAATGTCTGATACCCATGGCTACAATCCCTTATATTGTCACCCTGGTGCATTGATGTGTCAATCAATATTATTATGGTGACAAATGCTTAAAAAGGTTACAGGAGGTGTGTTGTGGGGACAGTGTACAAGATCGCAGTGATTATTCAGCACAACAGTCACATTTATACATAGCTAACAGTGGTCTTTGGTACCAGCTGCTCATGGCAAGCTGCATCGTTTGACTCCCGGCATCCAGGTTGCAAGAGACGGTTTCTCTGGCATGACCAGATCAACCAAAGCATCTGCATTCCAGAGGTTTATTAGTTGATCTGGTTACACCAGATCTGCAAGGACAATTTTATGGCGTTTTGCCACCCAAAGCTGGTGTCTGTCTCTCCTGGATCCCAACCCTGCTCCTCAGAGCTCGTTTGGTTGGAACAACTGCGAGATGTATGACGTGATCCAAAAGTGCCTGGTAGTAATGACTAACGATAACATCACTTCTCACTGCTATAATGGGTGAAGCCGATTCAGCTTATCAGGAGGCAGCATATGACAGTGAGAATTAAAGGAAGAGATAATCAAGTCAAGATTCAGTATAGGGTCACTAACAGTGCTGACATGAATGTTTAACTTGGGCTCAAACTCAGAAGAGTTTGCCTTGCAATGACACATAAGCCTTTTCTTGTCTTAAAATTGGAGGCTGGTGCTTGAACTCTGTTCCTCCAGGAACATAAAGTCTTTGATCAAGACCAGATCAGGCTTTGTTAATGTGAAAGTTCACTCAAGTAGCTGCTGTCATTTCATTTTTCACAGGCAATGAGTTAAATTGCTTTCCCAGCCTGGGACTGGCACAGTCAGTTAGCAAAAGATGGTGCAAAGAGCTAGATCCAATTAACTAAATCCATGTTCTGTCACAACATTGCCACCTCTATCCTTTTTCTTTTTCCCTCCCGAAGGACTTGTTTTAAAACTTTTGTATAAATGTATGTGTATTTATCTCATCTTTTTAAAAGTAAACTATCAGAAAATCGTGACAGCAATTTACTGTCGAGACAGAAGGGGGAGAGAAAGCAGACTTAGCACTAGAATATTGCCTGCCATTTGGATGGGCAAAATGCATGGTAAGAGTGAGGGTTTGGATGTAAACCTGTGGTACTCGAACCTGGAACTTACACTCAATTGCTTAAAAGCATGTTTTTGTAGACAAGGCCATGGACTAACTCCAAGAGCAGGAAGAAAGCTGGTAGACCTGAAGTCTGAACACCGTCTGTCTGCTTGGATCACACATTTCAGCACAACATTACTCTCCCCTAATCGTGCTTGAGATCCAAAATCCAGAAGTTTCCCCAAGCCCAGGGAGAGACTTGGCCCTGTGCACAAGCTGGCAGGTATCAGGGTTTGCTCTTCAGATCTGGGCTTGGACTCAGATCTGTGCCGAGCCTCCGACACCAAGAGCAGAGCTGGAGACACAGCTATTCCCGACAGTGACTAGCGCTAATAGTGTTTATGCTATGAAGAGCGCTATTAACTGGCATAATAACTATAATTATATGGTGTAACTTCTTTTCATTGCTTTCACCTCTAGGCTGAGATGGAAGCGTGAAGTTCTTGCAGCCCCAGAGGAATGTGTTAGATGAAATCATGCAAGTAGAGCAAAGAAGCTGGAATCCAGCTACAGCTAAAATAAAAGCCACCTGCCCCTGCTCAGAGAATAATAGAAAAAGATTTAGAAATATCGGAGGAGGAGGAGTTTAACTTTTCTCTCAGATAGCGATGCTTTAAATTGAGACTATTTCTTCACTCTGGACACTAGAAAGTGCAAGAGACTTCAGGTGCATCTGAAAAATAGTAAATGCTTTATTTTACTGCAAACCCTTGCCTCAATGTAAGTGGGAAAATGAGCCACCAGCTTGCTTAATAAAAGTAACCGTCTCCAAAGCATTTCCAGAGTAAAGCTAGTATTTCCTTGCTGATGGCCATTGACTTCCAGTGACTTTCATAGCAAACAAAGGTACCTCACACCCCCCACAAAACAACCCAGACCTCTCTGTGGGCTCAGAAGGTTGATAAGGAAAAAGCCAGAGTAAGTGCAGGATGCCCTCTCAAAAAGCAGTCAAGCTGAATATTTATTTAATAGCTCGCTGTCAAGCCTTTATACTGCAGATGAAGGGCGCCATCAGCAAGGGTGGTCTCTGCCTGGCAGTATTTTCACGGCAAGTTTAGCTGGAAGTTGCACAAGTTACAGCTGTTCTCAAAGGTCCAGATCCCATAGAACAATTAAAGGAAGATGGTTGCAGAATGACCACAGCAGCCAGACTTTGGAAGGATCTGGCAAGCAAGCACTGCCTTGCAGGTCAGAGCTGGTTTTTTCCAACCGTTGTACTTGATCTTTATCCATACTGGAAATGGGGCAAGATACCTTGTGACAACTTTTACTGGTACTCAGTTACTGCCTCTGTGATTACCATGGGCTATTACTACCAAACTGCCTCTTGTTGCTTCATCTGGCTGGAAGATATTAGGATTTGTCCGCTGCTTCATCATACTTTGATCCCTTGTTTAGAAAAGAAATCTGTTTCCTTGCTCTTGAGTGCCTCGTTCTTGGCTAGGGACTGAACTGCAAGCTGATATTTCTGTTTGGCCCTTGAAGCCAACTATTAACCACACTTCTTGTCCTGCTGGTACCACCCAGGAGTGCATCAATAGTGCAATACAAATGGCACAGCATCATTATATGAAGAACAAAATATGTGGCAGGGCCCTGCTGTGGCTTAGAGGCTCTGAAGAGAATCTCTCAAAATATCTTAGACATCTGCCATGTGTAAAATCTCATGACTGTTCTTCAAATTCTTCTGTGGATACATCAGCCTCTCCTCTGCTTCTCTCCCCATCTCCCTCTGCTAACGCATGTGCTTCTTACCAGCAGTGTGTGACACAAGGGTTGTTTTCCTCCATAGTTATTCTATTTATTCAATACCTGAGGTCATTATCCTCTGGTTCGAGATATCCTAAATCACTTCCATAGTGCACAGTTGGGATGACATGAAGGATTATGATTTCATGTGGGAACAAGAAGGAGCAGATGAAGACTTAATAGATACAGATCCTGTTTTATGCCAATGCCATAACTAATCAGAAACAGGGGGGAAACAAGTAGATGGGAACTGTCTCAAACTTCTCTCAGAGTTTGCCATGGCATATGAATAAGTCTCTAGCATCATGACACCAGCATTGCAGTAGTTGGACAACTTTGTCCACAGATGCAGTGGTGGATGTTTGGGATTTGATAAGCTCTGTGTATCTCCAGTGACACCCGTTTCTCACATGCCTTCTTCATCTCACCGCAAGATGTGAGCGACCATGGGAAGTTGCAGGGATGCATAATGACTGTTTCTGTTATATCCCAGGAGGATTATATTCCTTTTGCCTTTGAGATGAGGTTTCCATCAACTTGGCAGTAAGGCACGCTGTAATGTAAGAGCTCATGCAGAAGTAATGAGGTTGAATCCGTTACCAACTTGTGATCTGGAGGCAGCACTGTGTGGAGGCACAAGATGCCTCATGTGCCCTGCCACCCAACTTTAAAAAAAAACCACAATCCCCCCCAAAACCAACACCACCACCACCACCCAGTATTATGTAATTTGTGTCTTGGATTAAAGGAAACTACATAGAGCTTTTAGCCTCACAACTGTGCTGCTCTAGAGAGGAGCAAAATTCAACCAGGATTTCTTTTTGCTCTTCAGCTTCCATATTTTTCTCCAGGAGGGCTAAATGACTCTCCTTCCATCCCACTTGGCCAGACCCTCTTTGTTCTGGTTACCCTGGGCTATAGCATCATCTATTCTGTTTTGGAAGATCCATAACCAGGCACCTTGAAGATAAGGCCATATTAACCAGCTACCTCTGCCTCCAAACATAGCTAGGGCAACATGCAACATCATCTTTATCAATGATCTGGACAAGGAGATCAAGGGCGCCCTCAGTAAGTTTGCAGACGACACCAAGTTGGGCGGGAGTGTTGATCTGCTTGAGGGTTGGAAGGCTCTGCAGAGGGATCTGGACAGGCTGGATCGATGGGCCGAGGCCAGTTGTGTGAGGTTCAACAAGGCTCAGTGTCCTGCACTC
>NW_008825271.1:6518885-6548756 GCF_000699105.1 Pygoscelis adeliae
CTCCCAAGTAACTAGTGATAGGACAAGAGGAAATGGCCTCAACTTGTGCCAGGGGAGGTTTAGGTTGGATATGAGGAAAAATTTCTTTACTGAAAGAGTTGTCAAGTATTGGAACAGGCTGCCCAGGGAAGTGGTTGAGTCACCATCCCTGGAGGTATTTGGAAGATGCATAGATATGGTCCTTAGGGACATGGTTTAGTGGTGGACTTGGCAGTGCTAGGTTAACGGTTGGCCTTGATGATCTTAAAGGTCTTTTCCAACCTAAATGATTTATGATTCTATGGTCTACTCCCAGGGCACCGAGAGTGGGTTCTCATTGAGGACAGCTTAGAGAACAGGCAACGTCCAACAGAAACCCCAAATGAGAAGGTGGGAGGAGAAAAGAAAAAAATACTACTCTTGCCTCCTGCTTACCCCACTCTCTTGAAGAGGTTTTTGCAGTCACTGAATCCAGCTGGCAGTGATGCAGTAAATAGCCACGTCCCCTGCATACAGGCTCACTGCTTGCTGACATGGGCGAGCACAGGCTTGCTGAGAGGAGGACGGGGAACTGAGCTCCTTCCCTTCTGCTCCATCAGCACCATCTGATGATATACAAGACCTTGGCTGTGCAACCCCTCCCTTTGAACCAGGGCTGTCTGCATGCAGTAGAAGTACAGTCTGCTCTCCCCAGCTTTATGGGGTTTACCGGGTGTCTGTAGGCTGTGGCTCCCCGGCTGGACCTTTCCAGATGGGCTACACCTGTGGGGAGAAAATCAGCTGTAAGTTATCAACTGCCAATCTCACGTCCCAGGCACCATGCATACTGCCCCAAGCTTTTATCCTTCAAAGGATCCTTGAGGGTGAAATGGCAGGCAATGAATGCTATTTTTTCATATGATGACCTTGCTGGCTGTTTTGCCAGAAATACCAGATCTGTGCTTCAGACGGCTCCTTGTTCCTGGCCCTAGGATTTGTCCTTGTTTCACGCAGAAGGGAATGCCTCTGGGGTGGGCTAGATGCTTGCGAATGCATGGTGGAGCGTCATGACACTTGGAATATCTGTGGTGGTCCCAAGCTACAATGTGAGGGGTAAGTGAATGAGAATTGCTTCTCTTGTGAAATAATATTTTATCATATGCTGTTTTGTTTTGTTCACCTCCAATTGTGACTAGTAATGGATGGGTGACTCTATCTGAGCTACTGCATTGTTTGAACTGGTGCCTCTGTATGAGGTGTTTCGTTGGGACTTCAGATACCCTTCTTCTTCTGCACAGAGCCCAGTCTTGGATGTGTTCAGGTGGGGTTGCTGGTTCCAATGCCCAGGGCATTTTCAGATGGTTTCCATAAGGACTGGTGGTTTCCCTTGGCTCTTTGGCTGATGGCTTTGAGACTGGAACAGTAGTTCTCCTAAATGTCTTCCTTTGGCAGCTGGGCAGAAGGCAAACAGACAGAAGGCAATATAGACAGGAAATCTGTACGTACCACCATGTATATAGGTAAAACAAAGCTTAGGCTGGCTTGTCTCTGAGATACCCAGATTGCATAGGTTTTGACAGCTTCCTTACATATGGCAGCCTGCAGGTGATTAGAATCCTCCAATAGATCATCTATAATTTAATAAAAGTTAGCTCGCTGTATTAATGTAAGGCAACACGCTGGAAAAAGTCATTAATCATAGCAAGTCTTGATGGCTGCTGAGTCCACACCTGCGAAGTTGGAGCCTTGGGAAATACTATTTTGAGCAATCTGCATGGCTTTGACAGAATGCCTGTAAGTTTTTCCCATTACATCATTACTGGGGCCAACACAAAGGCTATCTCGGTTGCTCAAGGAAGTGTATTGTGGAAAACAATCCTACTTTGATGACTGATCCAGGCATTTATTTAGGCAAAGCAGAAGCAGTTGCATTGGCTCATTTGATCTGCGCTGTTAATAGGAGACAGCTCAGTGCATGGTTTTGTTATACTTGCTCTTGCTTGCATAAGTTCTTGAGATATTTTTTTTTAATGAATGAAACTGTCTATCCCTTCAAGTGGCAATCATGCCAGTGTCACAATCTTAATTATCACTCAGATTTTCCAGATGGGATTTTTTCCAAAATCTGGCTCAGAAGAATTTGCACAGGTTTAAGGAAGTCACTCAATATAATGCTGAACAACTTTAAAAGGTGTATGTTCACAACAGGAAAAAAAAAATGCAATGCAATGTGTGTAGGAACGGAGTAAAAATAAAACAGCTACTTGATTTCTAGCTGCGTGCATTGCTTTTGTACCAGGAACATGTCAGTAGCCCTTTGTATCCTTTTGCAGCAAGGATGCAAAAGTTACTGGTTCCCTGAAAGGGAAGGAAATCTGTTACATGAATCAGACTGATCTCTGGGGCTGTAGTTGGAGCACCTTGCAAACCATTTACTTTTTTTAACATTCATTCTGTGTTAACATTTCTCGTATGTTAGTGCCTGTTATTAAAGGCTTGATAAATGGTTTGAATGAAAGACTTGCAGAAATGGTCAATTCACCTCTTTGGTATCAGACTTTCAAACTTTGTGTGCTCTTTATCTAGATATTCATTAAATAAAGATAAACTGACCTTCTGAGAAAATGAGCAGGGCTTTCAACAATGTAGTATCTCAAAATAAAAGGTGAAACTTGGTGGGGGAGGCTGACAAACGGGGGTTATGTTCTTCTCAGGACTATGTAATGTGATAAAACATGGTGTCACCGCATAATTTTTCTGAGTCATAGCAGTTTTATCCTGTTTTAGATCTTCTAAGGGTTTATATTTGTCACCCCCAAAGCTGTGGGAGAGGAATGGGTTTTCAGCTGTACCTCGCTGGTGAGACAGGCCACGGTAACTAGCAGGGCATCACTGATTGGAATTGCAAGAACCTACAATGAGACCTAAGCTGGGCTTTAAAAGACTCAGCAAGACTTGGCCATAAACGTTTGTTGCATGAAAGGTAGTAAACTGGATGTCCAACTCTACACTCACAGGTACACCAGCACCCCCAGGGCAGCTCCGATGGGAGCTGGCTCCGTTACTTCTCTTCCTGCAACAGGTCAAAAAAGCGGTGGGCACTGCAGCCTTTCAGAAAAAGTTCCAAAAACCAGGAGGGCAGACCCTCGGCACACTTTCCCAGGGCATAGCTCCAGCCACGACAGCCGATGGGCTCTTTTGCACGCCTCTTCTCCTAAAGCACTGCAAACCGTAGCAGGGAGGACCATAAAACTGGTGTCCAGACAGCTGGAACTCATGTCTTGCGGGATAATGGAGCATGCAGACTTGCACCACTGTGGATTTGATCCAAACTGACTGTCTAGCTTGAAAGGATGCTGAAGAAACCCATGGGGGGAGTCCCTCCGCATGGCATCCTTCAGCAGAACACAGTCTTTCCCATCCGCTGCCCTTAACTGCTAGATCACTTGTCTGCTTTGTGGTCTCTGGTTTTGGCTAGGAATGGCTCATCACCATCTCTTCCTAGTTCTTGGAATTAATTTTCTACAAATGTTACAGGGTGTGTCTATTTTTTTTGCAAAGGGGGATTTTAACTAGTTTTAAAGTGACCTCAAAATCCTGCTTTGGTATGAAGCTGGAGGAAGGCAGAGCTGTGTACGTTGCCTGTGTATCACTTGCACGCGCTGGACCCTGCAACTACTGATTCCTTCTTGCGCAGGCAGCTGAGAGCGTGACAATAGCATTTGGATATCATCCTGTTTCCTCCCCCCTTAAACCTGAGTGTTGTCTTCCAGGTGTTACAGACATTTTTTAAGTCAAAACACTTGCCAACTCCAATTAAACTTGTGGTTTGCAGACAAATTGGGAGCCGGCTGGAGAGGAAGCTGGCGGGAGAACAGCTTTGTATGTGTACCGGGCTCCAGGACAGCTAGGTTTCCATAGGTTTTGTGCAAATAGCCAGCAGAGCAGAGAAGAGACCGTCCGTCCTCTGCCTCTGGTAAAGAAGGTATGAATGCACAGCTGCATTGCGTCTGCAATGAAGGACTCCACAAGAGCAGGGACAGGCTTTGGTTAGGTAGGGTGAGCTCCTGTTAGAGATTGCAAAATTGGAGAACTCGGATTTCATTTGTCCATCTCGTGGTCCAAAAGCATGGTCTAAATGCCACCTCTCTGGGTGTCCTGCCTGCAGGGGCACCAGCGGTCAGCTGCAATGGACTGGAATTAGGCTTTGCATGAGCACGGTCTGCTCATCTTCTGGGGTACCTCTATGTTCTTCTTCCTTTCTTCTCTATTTTGGCTGCTTCAGTCACTGATGCTTCCCTCACCCTGATCCAGTCCTATTAGGAGTCCACTCCTACCTGATCCTCTGCAGGACCTGGTCAGAAGAGGGCTCATTTACTCTCACCTCTTTGCAAATGATTTCTGGACATTTGAGGTCTCCTTTCATGCAAAGCATTTCATCAGGCTAAGAGGTAGCTTGAGGCCATTTGTAATGCATTTCTTAAAAATGGAGTGGGAAATACTTTTCCTAAACTGGCAATATTTTAGAGACCTTTGAATGGTGTAATTCTTAGATTGCATAGTGACCAAGTTCAAACATTTGGGCTTTGTTTGAAGCTAAGGGGGGAGTTTATTTTGATCCTTTTTCTACTTGCAACTTTGGGAACGAATGCATTTTGAACAGCAACATAAAAAAGGATCCTCAACTTTGGCACTTGCCTGAAATGGGACATTTCACCTGGACTTAAAAAATGGATCAAAATGGCCTTGAAACTAAATATTTCCTGCAAAAAAGTTTGGTTTGATGATTTTTTTTTTTTCTGTGGGAAAATATTATATAGTGAGGAAACTGCTCATGAGTTCTAGCATTTGATACTATTGGAGAGGTCTTTTACAGCTTAAAAAACAGGTTTTTTTGTTATTTTTTTTGCTTTCTTTGCATCCATTTGGCCAGCTGAAGTGGAATCTGAGAGACAAGTCAGACACAAAGCCAGGAGGAAACAGAGCTTATTAGATTGGGGGTGACTTTTTCAGTGCATCTCACTCTCCTGTCCTAGTGTTCTTTCCAACCTGGCTGTCTGCATTGCAAATGCATCTGCAGATAACATGTCCCTGGTGTTGCAATGATGTTTCTCCCCAGCATCCTGGCAGTTCAGCTCCAGGGGGTTTCCAGCTCTCTTGCTGATATTACTTGCTGTTCTCTCCCTGAAGGCACTACAACCATCTCCCAAAATGTATGCATGCCCTTGCCATGGCCTTGTGCCATATTCTTTTAGGTTTTGCTTGCTGCACCCTGTCTGCAAGGCATTACTTTCATTTACTGCCCCTACTACACCCATAAAAGCTCCACACTGGTGTCTCTGAAAGCCCTAGAATAAGCTGTGCTATGGCAGAAGAGAAGCACTTGATTGCTGTTGTGAACGTGAGGATAAAGAGGATTGGGGAATAGAGCCAAATGACCTTTTTACTTTCTACTGCAAGTGCAGGATTTTTATCTTGTGCAGGAAGACGTCTTTGGTCCAGGCACCACTGGGGCATTTTGGAGCATAGAGCTAGGGAACTGGAGACCCCCAGGGAGATCTGTGGCTCTTAGGTGGCTGGAAATAGCACATGTCTGCCATCCTTCCCACCAGCAAGACTTTTGCTTAGCTGTCCCCAGTGTTGGTGGCCACGTTGTGTCCCGGGTGACCAGGCAGCATCTGAGTTTCCAAAATCAGCTGCTTCGAGTGGCCCCTGGCCCCTCATCCTGTAAGCAAGAGACATGTCCAAGCCATTTGCCCACCACCCTGAGAAGGACATGCAGGTCTCCGCGCAGTGACACTTTTGCCTCCTGGAAGCGTCTCTCTTCTCCTGCAGCCTTCTTCCTGACCGCGTTTCTGTTTTTCCTCTTGACTGTTTCTCCATTTTTCCACCTCCCCCTCACATCCATCTGGTTTCTATCTGGACTAAACAGATGTTTTTCCACTTTTTAAATGTCCTGTGCGCTCACCTCGCCGATGTCTAACAGCGATTGTTCATTCTTCTTTCCCCAGGTGTAAAACTTGAAAAACCGGAGGGGCTGGGAGAGAACCAGCTTCTTGCAATACTTTTGTGTGCATTTAGTGCTGGATGGAGGGATGAGAGAAACCTCTCCAACTATTCACCTTGCAGCCTAGAACCCTGTTACTCCTTCCAGGTCCCCTTTCCATTGCCAGTGTATACAGAGGATCAGACCTGTGATTTATGCCAGGGCAGTGTGTATAATATTCTCACTTTCGTATTATAAATGTTTAACAATTCCATAAGGTATCAAAAGAACTTGCAGAGGAGATTTGCTAAGAAGGGCTTGTGGATAAACCTTTCGGACTTGGCTGGAAAGCAGACATATACAGTTTATTGCTTCCCCCTGCTGTGGAGTGACAATAGGTTAATTGTAGATTTTTCCTTAAAATAAAAGTTCCTCACTTCACAATTCAATCAACTGGTATCTGTCATGCAGAGGTCTCCTGAAGGATTTATTCCCATTTTAAGTAATGTTTCGGAGGTGCACGCTCCATATGGAATACATTAGATAGACAGCAGCAAGGTTTGCTGGCATGTTCGCGGGGCTGGGGAAGGTATGTGTCCTGTGGGCACGGGGGCTCGATGGTGGAGATATTCCACAGTTCAGTGGGGATCTGGTTTCCCCTCACCCTCTTTCTCTCCTTTTTCCCCTTACATGGCTCTGAAGGTCTTTGAGGGAGGGTTTTCCCAGCCTTCCTCATGGAGGGTCTGGGAGCATTATGGCACAGGGGTCTTTGCTCATTGCTGGGTGCCCAGCAGGAGAAGAACCTGGTCTCCTTGTTCACTGGAGCAGGAAGCTGTGGGCTCTGCCAGTGAGCATGGGACAGAAATCCTGGTGCAGATCCCAGCTTGGGTCCTTGAGGCAGCGTCAGCATAGCAGTCCCTAGTCCTTGCGAGGCTTGCTGGGGTTGCAGAGATGCTCTGAGCCGCTTTGGGTCTCAGAGCTGGTGGCAGCCACTGCTGGTGGCTCTTTCTGGCCATGATGGTGCCCAGCTCCTGGGCAGGGGGGACTGAGGAGGGGACTGAGGTGAACAACCACTTCCTCCCCGGAAAAAACAATTCCCTTCTGTGATGGGAACTGAATGACCGAGTGAAATAATGTCATTTGGAAGCTGCTCTCTGCTTGGCTTTTGTATTTATTTATTTTTCAGTTGGCTGGACTCTTTTTCCTGTAAAAACAGCAACCAGAGATGGGATAAGTGAGCAAAATGCTTGCAGGGCAACTGCCTGCCGGGTTTGGACCCTGGTGTTGCAGCCCTCTCCCACCGGGAGCTGCCGGCTTATCAGGAGGTGGGTGCTGGCCCTCAGCCGCCTCGGCCTCTGGGGCAGTCCCTCCTGCTTTGCTTTAGGTTTTGGAAACTGTCCTCCTTAGAGACCATATCTGCGAGCACTGGCATTTTCCACGCTGCCTGCCAAGGGGGGCTGTGCAGTGCGGATTAGCAATTGAGCGTGTGTGTTTTCTCGCACCGGGCTGCAGCACTTGCTGGAGCACAGCCTGCTCTCCTGGGGGATTTGGCTTTTGTCACGCACTGGCTGCTGGCACCAGAGCACCCACGTTAGTGCTCTGCAGGTGCCCCGGCTGCAAAGGGCGCTTTGCTCTGCTGCGAACGAGCTGGGAGATGTCCCCGTGGTGCACTGGGGCACTGGAGAAAAGCAGCAGGGAACGGGATTTGCTTTTGCTGTGAATTTGCTCTCATAGGTGCCCTCTATAACATCTGTGGTGAGATGAATGCACTCACTCCAAGCAGGTGTGAGCACAGTGCTGCACCGTTAGAGGGGCTCGGGGTCCTGAAACGGTGAACTGCATGGTGTAAAAAACCAACCAAACAAAAAGCAACAACCTGAACAACTGGAGGCCATTTTAACCTAGATCTACCTGTTAATACAGCTGTAGCTCTGCAGCATCGTGCACCTTGGTACTGCTTCATCATGCTGTGTCTGGCCGTGAAGCCTGCAGGTTCCCTGCTCCCTGGGACTGCAGGCTTAGACTCCAGAAAGAGCAAAAATATCCCCATGTGCCCCAGAGGAAACCCCATAATGTGGGGGCAGAGGGAAGAGAGCCAAAAGTAGGTTTTCAATTGCTTTTATGAAAGTACATTGTAATGACAGAGAAAACCCAGCCCTTTTGGCCAGGGAGAGCTGGGACTCCATTAGGGCATCTCAGCATCGCACCCACGTAAGGTCTTTTGGGAGATGGGACCCTTCCCTGGGTGGCTGGTGGCCCTCCACAGCAATGCTGGTGCTGTGTGACACCGGTGCTGCCGGTGGCAGGAAAGAAGTGTAGTTTTTCAGAAAATATGTTTCCCTAAAGTTTCTGACCTTGAAGTTTTCGGCTAGAGCTTTGGTATTTCACGTTCCCCAACCCAGTGAAAGATGAAACTTGGCGTGGAGCGGACGGGGTGCAGCAGGCGCGTTACTAATGGGATGTGGAAGTGCCATATGGTCCTGAAAAATCACTGTCAGCAAGACAATGTCGAGGAGCGCCCCCCCCCCTCGGAGGCGAAGGCAGAGGGAGGCAATTAATCATCTTCACCTCCTAATAAGTATGTGAGCTCTCATACCAACCAGTGCTCTTGTTGGAGAGCAAAACTTCAAAGCACGTGGTGCCCCGTAGCCCAGCCGATGCACAGGGCATTGCTGACCAGAGGCTGCACCCCACTGGGTTACAGTATGTGCATCTGAAAGCACAGAGAACCGGTGACAAATGTGACAGGGGTGGCTGTAAACACTCCCTTGGGATGGGGATATTTTGTTTTACAGGGCTTCACCTGGGGCATGCACCTTGCAGCATCCCTGGCTCATCCTGACACTGGTCTCTGTGTCTGTGGGGCTACTGGGGGAAGTGTGTTCCTGCGGTTTTCCAGCTGGAGAGCTTTCAATTTCTCTTGAAATGTTTGAGAGGTCCACAAAGCAAGGAAGACTGAACCCCCGTGAGCACTTGACTGCATTGGCCTCATGGGGCCCAAGTCCCCATTGGATCAGTTGTGTGAGCATGATGCTTAATAAACACGTCCCTGAAGCCACCAGCTGCCTTTCCACCACTGGAAAATCAGCAGATTCTTGTTCTTTTATCTTTAAGCTCTGGCTGGATGAAGTTGAAAGTGGTATTGGGGGAAAAAACCTGTTTATTCAGGCTTTTCTTACTTTAACAGACTTCCCTTTGTCCTAAGCACCTCTATTTCACACATTTCCCTTCACAGCGGAGTTTGCAGTACCGTCCCCTGGCCACAGACAGGCTTATACAACCCTTTCCGCTGTTTTCATTGTAAACTTGGTGTTACGCTGGAAAACAGTCTTGAGCAAATCATGTTTCAGCTCGTTCCTACTTCCATTGTCTGTGGATAAAATAATACTTCCAAACCTCATAGCACTTTATAAAGATTGCTGCCTGTGTAGAGAGCAATAGGTGCTTTCCAGACCCCTGTTTTCCAGGCCACGGAGATTTTGAATATTTATTGGGAAGCTGCAGCTGGATCTGTCCCTGCCTGCAGTGCCGGCAGTTGCTGTTTGTTGGGGAGCAGGGGTCAGGGCAGCAGTTTGCTCAGGGCAAGCCTGTGACTTCTAGAGGAGTTTATTCATCCAAGTCCGTTATCTCTGGAGCAGAAGGATTTGTCCCTCGCTGGTACCGCTGGTGAGGAGGCAGACAGCAGGGTGCATGGTGATGCCAGTGCTGTAGGTGGACGGGCAGCTCCTATGCAAATGCAACTGAGTGAGGAGTGGCGGTGCTGGGAAGAGGATGCTGGAGGAATAAGCCCTTCGTATGCCTCGGGGAGCTTTTTCTCTGCTTTCTGCTGAGACTGTGTCTCTGAGAAGGGCCATGGGAACAGCTTCCAGTTTGTCCTTCTCCCATCTGTGCTGACGGCAGCTCTCGCCGGTGCGCCCATCCCAGCGCGCGCAGCCCAGCACCGACACTGCTGCCAACACCGCTGCCGCAGCCTCTCTATGCTACTGCGGGAGCCGCAGCCCTTCACATGGGGTATCCAGAATAAAGGAAGTCAAACCCAGCTGCCCTTGGCTCGTGTTTAGCTCTGGTTAAGAGAACAGGCTTTGCAAATTCTGTGCTCCGAACAAGCTTCCGCTTGTATTTCCACATGCGGCATCGTCCTGAGCTGTAACATAAAGCAGATCCCGCAGAGGCTCGCGTGTGGGAAGACCTCTGCCCAGACAGAGATCAGCCACCAGCGTCTTCCTCATGCTAGTGTTACCTGGGCACAAAGCGCCTTTGCAGCATAGAGTGGTAGAGACCTGGAGGTGAACGTGTGTGGCATGTTGCTTAACCATAAAAACCGATACCCAGCCTGCGGTATGGGTTTTGCCGGGATTTTTTCAGATGTCTGAGCCTGAAGTGTGTGTGTGCATGTTCTTCTCCCTCTTGTCCACTGTCAGCCCAAAAAGGCAATTTCCTTTTTATTAAACCCTGCCTTTCTCCTGTGCCCAGGAAGGCAGCACCGTTCTTCCAGCAGCACTGCAAAATCGGTGGCTTTGATTTCCTATATCCACCCTAGTGTACCTGTGGGGAGAAAAACATCCATCTGATGAGCACAATCATGTCGTCAGTCACAGGGAGGGCCCAGGAGCAGCCAAGCTGAAAACGACTGATGCTCTAAATGGGTATTGGAGACCTCCCGCTCGCTGCGGATAGGGGCATGCAGGACTTGGCTGAGCAGGACGGGTTTCAGTTGGGAATGAGCAGCAGCAGTTATATATCGGGTAATCTCTGGCAATCCACTGTATCCTAAAAATGTTTTTTCATTAAAGCTGCTTTCTGAAGCAGCCCTTGTGTCCCAGCGAGGGGAGGTAGGCCACCGAACCAGCTGTGGGTTTTTTTGCTAGTTTGCTATACTGGAGTTTTAAACTCCACTGCTCAGTTGCCAACTGCTGTTCTTTCTGATGCTACACAGTTGTTTTGCATGGCCTTGAAGTGGTTTCCCAGCTATTTGAACTCCCTAAATGACAATGCTTCGTTATTGTCTGATGGAGAAGTGGAATCTTCTGTTTATATGTAAAGGTTCCCCTCCTTCCCCCCTACCTCCCTCAACATATGCAAAGGCACTGCAGAAACTGGAACCAGATAAAAAGAAGAAAACAGGCTTTTAAAGCAAGTTCTGAAGTGTAGAGATGTGAAGGCCACTTAGAAATCATTGCCTTGCGCTTTCTCCCACACTGTGATTCATTTGGTCCAATCCATCATTGATTCAACATGCTCATCCTCCAGAGCCTTCAAAGACGACTGTGCATCTGCTTTAGCCATTCATCAAGGAGGAGCACAAAAGAAAAGGGCAAAGGAAAATGTATTGCCAGCTCCCTTTGGTGCTGTTTAATGGGTGTGAAAAAAAGACAGTGGAGAAGCTTGGTTAATGAAAGCCAGGACAGCCGAGGAAGTGCCCCTGGGACATATATTTTTCAGCCCAGGTATGGACCTTGCTAAATTTGATTCTGCAGAGGAACTTCAAACACAGAGCAGGAGAGCCAAAATGAGGTCAACAGGCAAAAGAGTGATCCAGTGCAGGTGGATGCTCTTCCCCAGATGTGGCCCCCCGGCCCTGTGCGGACACCGAGGGGAGAGGGGCTGTGGACCAGGCAGCCCCGTTGTGTCTTTCATTTCCCTGATGAGCAACAAAGTATTTTCAGGGGGATGATGCTCTGCTGCTCTAGAGAGCTCCCATAGCCTGATCCCTAAAGAGATGTCCTCGTGTATTTTCTTCAATTAAAAAAATTCAAGCAGCAAGATGCAAAGAAAGGCCTTGCCTTTTGGGGCTGTTCATTCAGCTGCAGTCCTGCCTGCAAATCGCTTATCTTGCACATCTGCTGAAAGGGGAGTCCCCGCAGCACGGTCCTCTGCTGCCCACGGGTCACTGGACCAAGCCCAGGTGTGTTGACTCAGATGTCAAGCTGCATGCACGTAGCCCTGATGCACGGACCTGCTGCAAGCGCCTGGGATGCCTGAGCTCACTGGCTCTGCACTAGCACAGGCATCTGCTCTGTGCTCCACTCTGCAGGGGACATGTATTGCTGAGCAACCCCCCAGGCAGCACCACCACCTCTGACCAACCCAATGTGGCAGCAAACCGAAGTTCGTGATGGGCTCCGGGGGAAGTCTCTTGTCTTAATGCAACCTGGAAGGTATTTTGTTGAGGTTGCTGGGCTTGTTCCTCGTGCCATCTGTGACCCTGCTGAGCTGTCTAGTGATCAAGTGAGGGATGTTTTACCTCATCTGTTTCTATTTATTTTCTTGCCTTCTCACATTTGCTTCCTGATGGCCTTTCTTCGTCCCCCGTGGTCCTCCCTCATTCTGTCTGTCCCTCCTTCTCACGCACCCTTCCCCATGTGGAGTGGAAGAGAAGGAAGGAGATGGCTGGTTTTTAGGAACAGGTTTGACACTTGTTTGTTCACCTTAGAAAACTGAGTGTGTTGGAAGCAATTTTTTGTTTTGTTGCAATTCTCTTAAGTGTGTAAGCAAAAATAAGCGAAAAAAGAAGACAACAACCTGTGGGAGTGTCATGCCATCTGACTGCACAGCCCCACAACTCCCCAAACACAGATGTTCTAATGATGCCAGTGGACAACCCTGAGTGGGACAACAGGAGAAGGGATGTGGTCTCCACCTCTCCTTCTTGCCCAAGCGTAGTCACGCCTGTGCAGGTGGGATGTGGCAAGTGCTTGGGAGGGCCTCGGTGTTTCTGATGCTGAAGCCAGAGTGCCACCAACTGCACAAGGAGGGTGAATTCACAGATGACCTGAGTTGTCCTTGTATAACATCTCCTTTCCCAAAGGGAGTTAGGTACTTGAGATGTGACTGTTCTCTCCTTGGCAAGGACAGGAATTAATATTGACAGGATATATTTTTTTTCTGGGTATCCTTGAAGCTCACCCCAAACTCCTGGGCCAGCCAACCCACTGTTAACAGAGAGAGATTATTTGTCCTTCTTTAGTGTGAGTTTATCTTGGTGGAGGAAGGTTGTTATGAGTTGCACAGAGGAAGAAGGACACTGTACGATACCATGGGGAAGACTCTTGGGCAACTTATTGGCTGGTATGGAGCAGCAAATGATAGAACACATCTTGCAGTTAGTTATCTCACTTTTGGAGGAGGTTGAGGCCTCCTCCTGTGTTCTTACGTGATATTATTTATCACTGATATATGTTCTTTTCAATCAAAGATGCTTAGCCTGAAGTTTTGTGAAGACTGCTTCTAAGTAGTTGAGCAACAATTTGTTCGCGGAATAAACCAATTTGCAGCTGGGGCCTGAAATGCTTTGAAGAAGATGAGTTTATACTTGCAGGCATTCTGCTTTGTGCTTATCTTGATTTGGCCTTACAGATCTTAGTCCAGATTTATAGCTGAGTGCAGTCTTTTCTTCGGCTTCAGGATGGGGAGGGAAAGCACTGTGCTGCCCAACAGCATGTGAATGGGTGAGCTCTTGTCCAAAATCCTTCCCCTGTGAATTCAATAGAGCTTCTGGACTTGTGTAATCTGCTGGCCAGTGCGTGCTCATTTCTGTCCTTTCCATACTGCAGGATACAGATGGAAGCTGGTATTAATTATTAATCTTTATGCTTCAGTTCTGTAAAATGAGAGAGTTGGAGGTTGCAACCTCCCTTGAAAAAGGTTGGAAACTCTGGACAAGAAGCCTGTAGAAGCACCATGAGTTTCTTCATTTTAGTGCCTCTATCACAGAAGCCCTTCTGTATCTATATTTATGTGTTTCGTCTTTCAGACCAACTGTATAGACTTTCTTCTTTTGGTCTGTGTGCTGCAGGTTGGGATTTGCTTTTCCTGGCTGTCTCCCCTTCAGCCTCCTTTATTAATGCCCTTGCTTTAACTTTTTGCTCTTGAATTGCCTTGATTTCAGTCAATTCTGGAGTTTTAAAACTAGGGACTGGGAGAACCCTGCTTGTTTGCTTGCAGCCTAAATCAAATACAGCAACTCCTCTCCACAAGATCATAATTGTTATGGAAATATTATAAATCATTCTTGTGAGGTTCGAGTGTGCTAATGAAGAAAGCAGCACAATGTATGCTGCTAAATGAGCGTACTCACGTTAAAAGGCTCTCGATGGGAATCTGGGGCAGTGAAGTCACATAGCCCTAGCCTGGGTGCGGTCAAAATTGTGAACAGACATCGGGTTTAGATAGAACAGTGTTCTAGCATTAGTGCGCTTTTATAGAAAGTTAGTAGCATGGATGTTGACCTCATGTTTGGCAAAAGCAGACTACCCAAAACATGTATGCGAGGCAGATGGGGAATGCGATTTAATTAAAAAAGAAAATATTATGATATTCTGGGAAAAAAGTGGTAAAATCTTCTGGCTGTGCAGGAATTTCTTTTGAGAAATGGAAGGCACTGAAAGGCTGGACTGGGAGGGGATGGGATCCAAAACGTCCTTCCCCAGTGGGGAGGAAGAAGGATGATGCCGGGGTATCTGGCTGGCGGCAGGGTTATCAGTTTCTCTCTGGAGCAGCGATGGCTGGAGAGCTTCCAAGCACATTTTTCCATAGGAGGGTGCCATCTTGCTGGAGCCGAGGCGCTTCGTAGAAGAGGTTTTGATTCCTGCGCGATAGCAGCAATGGCTCCCTGCCCACCAGAGCCAGCTGCTGCTGGCACCCCCCGGCCCCACCTGCACTGCCCACCTGTGCCTGCATTTGCCCCGGGGCTCCCCCCGTGTCCCCCGGATGCCGTACCAGAAGCTTTGCACCGATTAAACCTCAAGGCACCAGGTGATGCAATGGGGAGGTGGGAGGCAAGCTTGGTAAACAGGAAAGTCCTTCACCCATCCACGTTCCTGTGCATCTGGGTTTCCCTCTGGTCTCTTGGGGACATTTAACAAAGACCTGGACCCAGGGATTGCTGGCTCCCAGCTCCTCTGCTCTTCGCCAGGCAGGCGGTGCAAAGTGAAGCCCTTTGAAGCGCTGCTGCAGCGAGGCAGGTTTTCAGGACCAGGGAAGCCCTGCAGAAGGACAGCTGTGGAGTCCTCTCCCGGTGGGAATGACGTGACCCTGAATTCCTGTGGGGCAGGAGAGGGCAACAGAAACCTCGGCGTGTTCCCCTGATGTCTCACAACCGCGCTCTGCTTGCTGCTGTACGTCTGTGCCTGCCCGCCTTGACCCTGTCCAGATATGAGCCTGCAGCACCTTCCCGGCGGGGGGGGGGTAGGCAGCAAATGGGTCTACGGGGGGCAGCTGCAGACCATGATGGGCAAATAAACAAACAGGGGCTTTGCTGAAGGGAGGGATTGCAGCTGCGGGGTCTCGCTCCACCGCAGATCCTAGCTGCCCACGATTGATGCCTCTTCGGGGACTTGAGCAGATTGCTGAGTGGGCAGGGGTTCTGGAAATCAGACAATTTAAGGGGCTTTTGTGTGGATTTAAGAGCCTCTGGATAGACACCTGCTTCTGAAAAGATATGCCAAGGGCACCAGCGGGGAAAGGACATGGGAAAGGTTCTGTGCAGTTGCGTAGGTCTGGGAGTGCCGGGGCAGAGCGGAGTCCCTGAGTCGGAGGGAGCTGAAGAGGGGACAGTCCTGAGTGCAAGTACAAGGGTGACCTCCTTGCCCAGGAGAGATGGTCTCTGGTGGGTGACGGAGAGATGCCTCAGCTCAGGGAGGACCTCCCTCCCCATAGGGCTGCTCGTGTAAAGACACGAGCCCCACTTGCAGCATCGGCCTCTGGACAGCAGCGTGGTTTCTGCCACAGGCTCAGCCCTTCAGGGAAAGTTCCCCTAACCTTTGGAGACCTGGTGATCATCACCCAACACTTGAATGGCCCCAGAGAGCTATGGAGAGGGCAGTACAGCTTACAACCCCGATCCTCCAATCCATCATCCAGTCCTGTCCCCATGCAAAACCTGCAAGCCTTCTGCCCTGGCTCTGGGGGTCTGTGGGGACTGGGGCGAGCAGGTCTGGCTGCAGCCTCAAGGTCTTCATTTGTAAATAAGCACCTAGCTGCTATGGTAATGCTTATTTAATTTAGCCTAAGTATTTCTACAGCTGTTCTGGGAGAATCATGCTGCTTTATACTACACGTTAATCCTTGGCTGCTCACAGCTGCAGAAGTGTATTGGTCAGGTGCAGTCCTAAGGACAGGTTCTGCTGCATGGTAAGGCACAGCCGTGCAGGCTGTCCCTGCTTTGGGGTTCACAGAAAATGCCAGTTTCTCTCCAAGACCACTTGCATGCAGCTTACACAAGACAGCGACCAGTACCTATCTGTGCTAGCAAAGCAGGTCATAAGTTGTAGGTTACCTAAGGCATTTCTGAAGAAAAAGGATGCCAATCCACTTCTTGGATATAGATGTCTTTTAATTTACCTGCTCTCTGCCCAGTCACACCATGTCAGAATGCATGCTGGGTTTTCCTGCCTCAATTATATAGGGCTAAATCTCTCCTTGCTTCTTATCCAGGCTTTGAATGACCAGGGTGGGTCCAGGCGTAGAAACCAGGGCAACAGACACCGAGCACGTGGCACAGGTGCCTACGAGCCCAGGGGTGGCATGCTGCCAGTGGAGGCAGGTGGGTGGCAGTGAACTGCTGGGGATGGTCCTTGCCTTGGAGCAACCATCGGGGCAGAGCTACTTCAAAGCAGACCATGGGAGCTCTGCGCGGTCCACCAACCGCTGCCCAGTTCCTCTTCCTTAGAGGTGTGGGGACATGCTGACTGTCCGCAAAGACCCCACAGACCCCCCTGCCCCATTCTGCAGCGCACCTGAGTTGTATTAGTCCTTCTGCGGCCGAAACCTCTCCCAGCCATGGGATCGATAGACTCCAAGGCTGAAACGCTGCCAAACCATCCTGCTGTAGCAGGTGGGCCTCACTGGCAGGGAGGAGCTGCACTGAGCACTCACGGCTCTCAGCCCTGGCTCCTCCGGTGCTGCGAGCAGCTGGGAAGCTGCTGCCGTTGGCCAAGTGTGATAAAAGTCTCCCTGCACCTCCTCTGGGCTCGGGTGGGTTGGAAAGCCCGGCTTAGCTCACTCTGGGGCCGAAGACGCTCTCTGCCAAAAGCAGATTTTAGGGTATGCTGGTCTGCAGTCAACTTTCTGTTGAGGATGGTGTTTTGGGGCAGGCTTTGGGGAGCAGCAGGGTGCTCTGCAGCTGGCAGCTCAGCCATGGTCCCAAGCGTGTCATGGACCCAGCGTCGTCTCAGGTCCGTGGCACGCTTGGACCCAGCGTCATCTCAGACTACATTGGGTCTGTGGCACGCTAAAATAAGCCCCGCTTTGACAGGAGCCTTTGCGTGAGCTATCACGCAATCTGTTTATAGCTCGGGATTGTCTTTGACTTTTAAACACTGCAGCAAGGAGTAAACGCAGCGAGCCCAACACGGGCTTTGTTATGACATTTTGTTGCAGGCAGGAGGCAAGCTCCGGCTCCAATAACAAACACCCAGTGTTATGACACTTTTACCTTTCCAACTATTTATGTAAGCACAAATATTTTATTTTAAGGTTTGAGACACGCTGTTAACATAAAGCAGTCTCATTCCTTTCAATACGGCCTGGTTTTCACTTGGGGAGCTGTTGTTTAATGAAAAGGTTAATTGTGTTTTATAGGGCTGTATTGCTTGCCTACCAGTTTCTGGCTTGGAAGGAGGCGAGGTGCGGCTCCTGGTGCTCGTGCCAAGTTACGGGCTGTGGATACAGGCAGTTCCTAGGAAGAAAACAAAATGCATGACAAAAAGTAGCTCAGAAATCAGGGGGTTTGGCGGTGCAAATCCAGTTAGGGGCTGCAAAATTAATTTCAACTGAAATGATTTTCAATGAAGCTACCCCCTGACAACACCCTGTGCAGTGGAAGAGGAGAAGGGAGTTTCAAAGAACATGAACTGTTTTCCGCTCAGCAGTAAACACGCTCAGCCTTTCCCTTCCATAGCTGCACCATGTTAAAGAAATCCTGCATGTATTTTCCTCTCCTGCGATTGAATTAATTAACTTGAAATTTCTTCTTAACAGCACATAATGACTGGGGAGAGCAGAAGGAACTGAAAGTTTAATCTCGACTTGTCAGCGAATTCCTCCTCTGGCAGCTGAAGGAGGAGCAGCCATGCACTTGCATAATGCCCTGGTGCGGCCACCGGACTGTTTTGATTAAATGGATTCTGGGGGTTTAGGAAAACTACAAATTTTATAGCCATGGTGTTCTTTGCAAAAGTGATATAAAACGTCATAAAGCTGCCAAACCACCACTGCGGTGCAGGGATTCATGCTGGCCTCCTCTGCAGCAGTGACTGTCAGCCCCAGAAAATGCTGTTGAGAAAATATCTGGGATGGAGTTGGCAGGAGGGGGTGCGGGGAGGTTTGTGGGTTGCAAACTTTTGTTCCCTCTTTCTGAACATTTAATATCTTTCGATCAGTGCCACTTAGAAGCCACATCCGAATTTGACCTGGTGTTTGAAGGTGGACACTTGTGAGACAAGTGTTTCTCTGCAATGGCATCACTCATGGCATCAGTAATGGCATCGTACCTGATCTTTTCTTCTTCCATTTCAAAAGAGATTTAACACCAGCCCTGTATCAGGGTACTGATTATTTCTGCCTTCACACTGCATTGAAGACGGATCCAGGGGAAAGTTACTATCTAAACAGCATGGTTTCAGAGCAACTCTTCGAAAGAAGTTGCTTGTGGCCCAAAACCTCATGTAGGGAGTTGTCCCCTGCCCTGTGTCCACCCCGTGTTGCCGCCTGGCTGCCATGAGCAGTTGTACCCAGCCTCAGCTGCCTCTGGAGGGTGAATTTGTGCCTGGATGTCTCCAACAGGGTGCCAGACACATGCTGTGGTCCCCAGATCAGTCCATGCCCCCTCACACCTAACTAGAGGGGGCAGACCATGCTTCGTTTGTTCTCTCGTGAGTGAGAGAACAGTGTGAGAGAGTGAGTGATGACCTGCAATGTTAACAAGCTGGAACATATGGTCACGATGGTGTCTGGCTGTAGGCTTTTGTCATCTCCCCCTGTTGCAAAACCTCACAGGCTTTGGCCTGGATGGAGATGGCAGGAACGGTGCACCCTCCACCGGGAGGGATGGTCCGTCTCTGAGCCATTTAAGGAATGCTCCCTCTTTTGGCAAATTTCAATATCTGTTCCTATGGATTATACAGACGAAATGCACCTCAGGGTTTCTTAGAGATGTTAAAAACTGAATTCCTGCAATGAAACTGATTGCATTAAAATTCCAGCCACCCTTTCTTGCGATCAGTGCCAGATGGGTGTGCTGTGTACAACTGGTGATTTTAATGGCTGGGACCTGGGCATTTCAACATCCCAGGCCCTGAAGAAGAGTCAAATTCAGAGCAGAAGGTGAGAAAATTGAGCCCTGTTCACTGCCAAAAGGCAGCAGGGAGGACGGGTGTACACAGAAACGGTGCTCTTGTCAGCACCACCACCAAACTATTCATTTGACTCTTTCTTTTTTTTTCCTTCTTCTTTCTTTTTTTTCCTTCTTTTTTTTCATCGGAGCAAACCATGCTGCCAACAGCATCGGGGCAAAGTGTTTAGTGGAGTTAGATAAGGCTTTTGCTGCACGACTGAGCTGAAGGAGTTTTGTACGGTGGGGGGTACACAGGTCTGTGGTAGGGCACGTGGCACAGTGCCCTACCGGGGTTATGCGCTCTGCAGCTGGCAGCTCAGACATGGTCCCAAGCACGCTGTTGGACCCAGCATCATCTCAGGTCCATGGCATACTTGGACCCAGCATCGTTTCAAATGGGGATGGGACTCCCGTGTGGGAAAGTTGTGCTCTGAATAAGGTCTCTGCTTGAAGCTGGTGGAAAAAATTTAGAGTCAAAATACCGTTAAATGCCTCTAACATATAAATGTAAGTTCTCTAAATCTGAAGGTTTAATTGATATTTTTTCTTCAAATAACAGACTAAAGTTGAGTAATTTAAGCCATTTTATAGCAAAGGCAATTGAATAATTGCTAATGGCTTTCAGCTGAATGTATTTAAAGTCAGGTCACAAATCTGAGTTGATTCAAAGACCAAGGGGCATTCCTTTCTCTTGAAAAAGAATTAGATAACAATGGTAATTACAAGATGGGATTCAAAGGAAAATTGAGATTTGAGTATAAGCCTTGGCAGAGCAAGAGCAAAAGAACTGACCTGGTGAAGCAAAATGGTGACCAACTATCCTGTGGAGTGCTCGAGAGGAGCAAAACAAGAAAACAGAGACCTTCACATTAGAAATTTGAATTATGTTAATGTGCATTAAAGGGTGAAAATGGAAGATTTTTTTAGCCTAGTGTCACGATGTGGAGGTCAGGCTGTTGCAAGATTTCCTGGGCCATGGCTGCACCTTGCATCCATTCACAGGCTGGATAAATGGATGTGGGATAATAGGCACCTTGGCGAGAAGATCCCATGGGGACACTGTGGCATGCAGAGCGGTGCAGACTGGCAGGGGGGCATTGCCATGGGCTGCATGCCTAGGGATGGTGACAGGGCAAAGTCTTAAAATAACTCCAAAGCCAAGGAGAAATACATGCCCCCGAATATTTGTGTGGGTGTTCTCAGAGTAGATAAACCTCATGCTCTTCCAACAATTTATTGATACTTCAGACAAGCCGGGACTTCTGCCCCAAGTTGCTGTTGGGGCAAGTCATTGTTGTATTTGTTTGTTTTCCTGCCGCTGGCTCAGGAATTTGTTGGCTTTGGGAGCTGGCAGGTGTCTGTCCTCACGTTGCTGTATGGCCGCATGTGTGTCACTGAGGCAGCGTTAAACCGTGGTGCTGAGCGCTGCCACATCTGCTGCCTGCTGTGCCGGCAGTGCTGCCTGTCCTTGCCTCTGCAATGGGGGACTCATCCTGCTGCTGGGGAAGGCAATAAAACTTTGCAGCAGGCAGACCTGTGCACGGCATCTCTAAAACTTCTCTATATAATAATTCCAAGATGTAGCATGTGTGCCCAGCCTGGGGCCTGAGTGGTAATTCAGGATATTCATACACATCTCATCTGCAGTTGTCTCCTGAAGCTAGTGGGAGCTTCAGTTCCAGTGACATCTTATGGTAGTGGCCTCCATGTCCCATTGATGAGGTGGCACGAAACTGTGCCTTTTGCTGTCCTCTGGACTGGTCTTGCTCTGGTAGTTCTGGAGTCACAGGAGAAGGAAAAGAGAAATTCCTCATCAGCTTTCTTCAAATAATAGAAAGTGGATTCCTTTGTCTCCTCCTTTTTGTTTCCTTTTAAGGTAACTTGTACTGGCTCTTCAGAGGAGAACTTTTTTCTTGCCTCAGTGTTTGCTCAGCTTCTCTGAACTCCTCCTTGCCCTGCGTCCTCCAGGGATGGAGTGTCCGGTAGCAGAGTGGCACATCCCTGCCTATCTCCGTATTGCTCTCCGTCATGGAGTTTCACTGAAGCGTGTTGTTCACCATGCCTGTACATTCAGCTGAGGTCTTCCCTGTCCTTTCTGCTTTAATACTATCAGTCCTTTTCTGCCCCATGCAGTAATGTGAGCACCTTCCAGCGTGTACAGCTTTGCCTCTATCAGCACTGAACTTTGACGGCTATCGCTTTGTTTGCGTAAGGCAATAGTCCTGCCTCTGGAGCGCGGCTGTTTGGGAGCTTTTACACATTACGGCCTGCCTTCTGCTGTAATTTACCTCTTTCCTTCTGCCAGCCACCACATGTGGCATGTGGAGGTATGATCTATTAACACAAAACTGCATTGAATTTTAAGTCAGAATTACCCAGGATGTGCCGTGGGTAGTTCTGCTACGACTCGCGGGCCTATGACTTCTTTTTGGCAGTTCAATAGTGCTAATGAAGCATTCTTGCAGCCCTTCATTGCAATTCTCATGGGCTTTCTTCAGGCTTTATAGCTCCTGGCAGAAGATCCTTCCTCACTGAATCCCATCTGTTCAGTGTCCTCGACTGAGACATCCTTCGTTAAGGTCTTGCTCCTTGCAGATTCCCTTCTGGATGCTCCTGTTCTCCATCAGACTTTGGCAGTCTTCATCCTGATGTCATCAGAGCAGCATCTGAAGTCATGACTACTCTTCATTTTCCTTCCCTTGCCCTGCTCCCCAGGACTCTCAAGGCATGAGATAAGGAGAAACCAAAGAGCAAACAAAGCTGCCAGTGGACTTTTAACATCCCGTTGCCTTGGGAAAGGCGCTGGGTCTTGCACTTTACTGTTTTCTTTGCTATCACCCAACTTTCCACCACACTCTAACATGGGAACAGTTAAGCAGCGTAAATAGCAAACAGGTTTACATGCCTAAGCACTTCCAGATGCCTGAGCAGGTAATGCTTTGAAATGTCTTTTAAATGAGTGCTGAGTTTTGACCTGCAGGGTAAATGCCGACTGGCATGACACAAATAATACTGATCTTGAAAATTATCCTGAATTATCCCCACCAGTCGTAATGGTGGTAACAGCTCAGAGACCTGCACCTTAATGAAGCGATTTCCTGCCAGGATACTGCAGAGCCCTGCAGTTACTGTCACTGACTTGTACCTTGAATTACCATGTCTTTGCTAATTGTCCGTGCTTCCTCATCTAGGTCTAAACACAGAACTCTTGTTTTTAATTTATTATCTGTTCATACATCCATGCTCCAGCCATGTCCGATCTCTGCATCCTCTCTCGCTGCACCTAAGGAGCTAAACTCTGTATGTTCAGCATCGCTCACGCAGAGCTTTTTCCTTTGGTACACTTTCCTCATGCAGGGATTTTGCAGCTGGTCTCTGCAGGACAGAGGTGTCCATTTCCCCCCCTTCTCCCACTGATTACAAACCTCTTTTTGAGGAGCACAGTGCTTGCCTTACTGCAAGAGCAGTACTACCAAAGGAGTAATATATTTAGTTCAGTGGTGCTTAGATATCTCTGTTATGACTGTAGGCTCCTGCTGTCCAAACAGCTTAGATGGCTGCAGTACATTTAGGAAAATAATTATGACAGGGTGTGTTTTGTGTCCTTTCAGGAAGAAAACTCTTTGGAACCACTGACAACTCACACTTCAATATAGCCTGTAAATCAGAGCAGATCAGACTCCAGATCAAACTGGCACTGGTGTGAGGATACTAATTTTGTCTATGAAATGGGGGAGAGAAGGTGGAAGTGAAAACCTGGATCCCATTTCTGGATCCTTTGGGAGGACTCCTCGTCCTTCAGAAATCTTGGCATCAAACCCTGCCTCCTTCCAAATCCAATGAGCTCATGAGAGACAATTTCTATAGATGTTTTCATTATCTACATGCTCCAAAAATTCCTCTGTGTGTTTCTTCTAGCTGCTCAGAATGAATATTGCATCTTCCACAGGAGAGAAATTAATAGGCAAAAACCCTGAGGTTTGTGTGTGGGATGAACGAGTGAGCTGGACCGTATGCTGTAGTATTGCACAGCACGATCAAATTGTATTTCTAGTAACTGTTTACAAATGTTTGCTTCTTGGAAAATGTCTTCTATACTCGGGCAAGGAATTAAACTACTAGTTTAAAATTATTATGAGGGAGATCACTTTACTTCGTGCTGAGTGATAACAAACATGCAACATAATTTTAGAGCCCTTCCTTCCTCTGGCTGTTAATATTTAAAGTTTAATACTAAAAAAAAATGTTAAAGGAATTATTCTCCCTTTAGTGCATTCTGTCCGCTCCCACTTTCTCCTCCGATAGCTGTAGGAGACCTTCCCTAATCTTTCCAATTAACTCGGTATTTCCTGTAAGGCTAACACTGAAGAGGGTAAGAAAGGAGTGTAAAGCGAGGAAAGACATCTGTCAACTATTGGAAATACTTTCCGTGTTAGAAATTGAAGGGAGCCCACACTGAAGCCAGATGATCCGACGAGAAGAACAATTGCAGTGTTGGCTTGAAAAGAATGTGGGTGATTTGTTATAGCTGTCCTCGCAGTAGGCACCCGGTTGTCGTGTTCATATGAGAATACCTTGGAGATATGCTAAACACATATCCTGTTCCCATCAGGAGTGCTGAAGGGCCAGAACAGGCAAGGTTTGACTTGTATTTTCTGGAAGACATAAATTATCATTTTTTCCTAAATCTCCGTCTCTTCAAATCCTTCTCATTCCTCTCTGCTGTCCCATGACTACTTTAAAGCAAGCTGTGAAGAGTTTGTGTGTTGTGTAGGCAATTGAAAGTGTGCATTTTACCAACTATTGAAACTCCTGATTGACCTTTTTCAGGGGTGAGGCCGTGTGTAGAAAGTTTGGAATGGTCTGGTTTTGACTATGAGCTTTATATAATACGTCAGTGGAGACCCATTTTGGTAACACTGCAGTAAAAATATGAAACATTTTCTGGGGAGGAGAGACCCAGCATTTCAGCTGATGTGACACACAAGCTCTGGGACTGTTGTTCGCTTGTTTTACTTTTTGGTTTATTCTGAAGTTTGAAAATGGCTCTAGCATAGTCCAAAAATGAGCTGGAACAACAGTTCAGCTTTGTGAGCCAGGACATGTTTTAACAGGAGAATGGGTCTTCAGATTTCCAGGGCTGTCCCACTTCTCCACTCCTCACCCAACCTGTAGTAAATTAATTCTGGATGCAGAGAGAAGAACCAGCTTCATCCTCCTAAAAGCCAGAAAACGTGATTTCATTGCAATAGTTTCTGCACCACTTGGTGTCCTCCTCCCTTCCCTCATCTGATCAAAGACCAGCTTTTCAGCAGTCCCTCACCATCCCCATCTGAATTAGTTGAGTCAAGACATGGCCCCACCGGTTTGACATAATACTCTTATTTTCCTGCACTTCATCTCCCTCGTTGTGCCAGGCTCCAAGAAACCAGAAGAAACTTCTGTGAACAACTGGATTAGTTGTAAGGGCAGAGAGTATCACAAGATCAACAACTGGAAGTTTACATTTCATGAATCATGGGATTTACCCAGTCACCCTGGCAATGAGCCCAATAACTCTTATTCCAAAATGGCCTGCCAGTGAAGATGTCAAGGAATGGAGACTGCGTTAGTAGCTCCTTTGTTATCTTTGTGCTTAGTCATGATGCTTGAATTTGGCTATGTTCATTTCTAACACTAATTCCCACCAGTCCTTCCTCCCTGAATTTTGGCAGTGGATGTTACTGTGGGATGAGAAAAGGAGAACTGTGGTGGTCATTGCTGCATGTTCAGGTCCCTCAGAGCAGCTTGTGCTCTGGATCTCATGGAAAGAGAGCAGCCTTGCCCAAGGGAGCCCAGCAGTGCCCGATGGCATCCAGCTTGAGAGTTTGAACTGATCCAGGATTACCCCTGAAAGCACGACATCTCTGTAGCTGTGTCCTCCCCTACTGGCTTAAACACAGAGGGAGCTATTTTAAATAGAAACCTTTTATGAAAACTGTTCAATGCGTTCTCTCTCAAAGGGTCAAACCTGTGCTGTCTTGTGCGCTTTTTCCCGCTCGAGCTCTGTCTCTCATTCTGGCATTTAATAGGTATGGACTAACAGGGATCCAGCAAGGAGAGGAATCCATGCAAGGCTTATGTCAATGCACTGTGGGTTTTCCTGCTCCGGTCTAGGCCTGGAGAAGGCACTTGGTCCCTCATGAGCAATAGACCAGTCCAACTGTATCATTTGTCCTATAAAAGTTTCACCTCTTCCTATGAACGTTGCCTTCTTTCAGCCCGTTGACTGCTGTTGGTTACGCTGACCTGCACTGTTTGGTGGGACATCCTGGCCATGACCACTTCCAGCCCCTGCCTCCATCCTTGGGATTTAAACTCCTCCCTGCCTTCACGTCTCCCGAGTCCAGCCTCATGACATATGTGCTATTTGCAGAAAATGTTTGTCAAGACCAGGTGGTTGAAAGTAAAAATGCCAACAGATCTGCCTTTTGTAACCGTGCAAGCAGCTTGTTAAAATTAGTCACAGGCTAAGCTGCAGTACATCTGTGCTGTCAGCCGTCCAGAGAGCCATCGATACCGCCCGCTCCCACTGCACCAGCCCCAGATGGGAGCTGTGCTGCTCACGCCGATCTTTGGGTCTGCGCTAGCACAGGCTGAAGTCATTCCGAGCGCCTTTTCCCCCTCCTCCAGTTCACAAACACTTGCCCAAATTTAGCCACGAGCATAAACATTTGTGTGTTCTGAGTTTCAGATGCCCACAGACAGAGCATCCCAAAACAAAACCTGGGAAATCTCGACATTGGTGTTTGCTTTAGAAGAATTTGTACTTGGCTGTTCTGAAAACTTTTTTTTTTTTCCACTTAATTGAGCAAGGGCAGCGATTTCCAAGGCCTTTTAGGGAGTGAGGTACCTAGCTGTCATTGGAGGTTTCATTAAATTTGGGCCCAACTCCTATTTTCTGCTTGAAAAACTGCAAAGCAAACTTCTTATCTGGCTCTCTGCTGTTGTACAGCTGTCTACCGGAAAGCACCAGATCATCTGGTAATGAATAGCTGCCCCCGGTGTCAAACAGGAGTCATCTGTTCCTGCTTTCTGTGTGGCACCCAGCAGCAAGAGCCTTTGGGGACAGTACCCCAGCGAGCGCGACACGTGGGGCCGAGATGGCAGAGGCATGCTGGTGGGGCAGCGCAGTGCCTCGAACCCTCCGCTTCCCCATTGGGAGCTGCCTTTGATGCACGTCCAAAAATTGGCTCCTTTGGATCCATCGTGCTTAACTGCTCTATCAACATGCCCCACTGTACAAATACATAAATATTTTGCATGTCTGTCCTCGAGCCAAGGGTCTCGTATTTCTTTGCGTCCTACCTCTGATGACTTCTCCTGACATGCCGTAACTGATGCCTGCGCTCACCCTGCCCTGCATCCCCGCGCCCGTCTGCAGGCGTGTGGCCCCAGCTCGCTCAGCTTGGGAATCACCGCTCCTTCTCCGGAAGCACAGAAGCATGAGGGTTTTATCCTCCCACCCTTAAAACAGGGATTCTCATGAGTTTCACCAAGTTTTCTTGCACCACCAAGAGCAATGGACCTAACAGTCCATGCTCGGTGGGGAAGGGGAGAACATTGCTCCGCTTTGCCCATTTCAGAGCACGTTTGGTGCTGACTTCCAGGCATTTTGCACGTAATTCGCTGCCTGTGTGAAAGCCCGATATTGTCCCGGGAGGACACGAACACAGAACCTTTGTGCTCAGGGTATTATGCTTTCCCCGTGCACATGCTCCCTGCTCACACATGCCGTCTGGCCAGCCCTTGTAGCTGGGTCTCTTGCATACCACGCTTTCTTATGGAATTTGGATTCAAATGTGAAAATTCTCCACCACACAATAAAAGTGGCATTTCCATGCCCTTTAGCACATCAGTCTTTTCTTGTGAATAGAGCCCTGAGTTCTTTGGCTTTCGCCGTATGGAACAATTGATCCCTTCAGTTCACTTGCCAACAGTAATCGGTTTCTTCTAGCCATAAATTTTAGACATTCTTTTTTTTTTCTCTCCTTTTTTTGGGGGACATGGAGGGGAATAAAGTAATAAAAAGAGACAGTCATGAAATAGGCAGCTGTTACTACTCAGATCTTGGTCTGGGAAAGAAGCAAAGCAAATAGCCTGACTTTTACCTGTTGCTGTCTGCTGACGTTTAGCTATTGGGACAGGTTGCTCTACAATGGGTCCCGCTGCCAGTGTTCCTGCTTTCTCTGTAGTGACTGGCCAAGAGGTGTCTTGCTGTATTTAAATTAAAGGAATAACCAATTTTAAGCACCCTGTTGTCTTTAACGGTTGTTAGACAAGGTCAGGTGATACACTCCAAGTGGGCAAAGCAATAGTGAGACAACAGTTTTGTTATAATGGGATTTTTGGATACATCACTTTTTTATTTGGTGACATTATTTGTTTGCCCGTTCTTTGCCTTGCATCAACAGACTGCTTGCTCATTTTACCAAGGCTTTCCTCTTCTGTGTGTTGCAGTACCTATTTCTAAAGGAGGACCTCGGTGCTCCTTGCTCCGGTTGATCGCAGTGAGCTGCTGGCTTCGTGCTGGGCGGCACTGGTGAGGCTCTCCAGAGAACTGCAGCATCCTAACACCAACCCCAGCCTGCAAACTCTCCCTCTCCTCTCCCTGCCTCCGTTCTGGGGGCCATTTGTGCGTTTTGCCTTCCTCTTGCCTGCAGCTGAGGCAAAAAGGGATGGGAAATGCCAAAGAAAACAATTCCCCCCTCCCCTCCAAAGACGAGTGCCACAGAATTTACTTTATAGGACCTGCTTTCTCCTAAACCTAGAGTATGTCTTGAGGATGGGTTTATTTGACATATGTTTGTCCTGGAGGGAGATTTTCTATCCATATAGCCCAGTACAGTAAGAGTTATTTCACACTTCTTTTGTGGTTTACAGTAAACTGTGAGCACCTGCCTCTTCTAGGCTTGGGAAGGGTAGAGCAGCTTTGAAATTGCTGATAAAATTGTTCTGCAAGGGAATTTGAACTTGCTCAGTTTCCTTCCTCCACCTGCTCACCACTCCATGCTGCTGGTATCAGAGGAGGAGGGTGGGGGCCTCCAGCGTGAGTGGCTTATTAGAGGAAACATGGCAGGTTTAGGGTCTCTTGGAATTACAAAAGAAATCCTCCTGCTACTCTGGGAGGGAGAAACATCATAGTTGGGATCAACCTGCACCTCTGCAGCTGCTCTCTGGTGACAACCAGGAGGCATTAAATGGGTGTCTGATGGGGCCTGGGCACGCTGGGTGACTTGCAGAGCAACCAGAAAACCCTCCTCCAGAAAGAGCTTATTCTTCCTCTGCAGTTGCTGATCTGCAGACATTTGCTTTCTCCCCAGCAGGATTTTGATTCCTACGAAGTTCTTCCACAACTGATGTCATCTGGGCAGAGATCTGCCAGATTTTCTGACCTTTCTGACCTGCTCCTAATATCTACATCCCCCGGCGACTCTGCAAGATGATGTGCACCGTGGCCAAAGGCTGTGGCACTGCTGATCCTTGAGCAGGGCACTTGGCTCTCAGGCTGCCCCGGGAGAGCCAGCCCCAAAATCCGCACTCCAGCTCCCCCCCAGCCTGGTTAAATCCCTCCCACTGAAACCACTTCATCTGCCTAATAACACTCTACAACTACATTTTGATTTTGGAGAGTGCTTAGGTTCCTTTCCACCATCCCCACTGAGGATTTTAAAGAAATATATGTATTTTAAACCCCCTAGATTTGGCAGAGTCAGCCCTTTCCAGCGCTGTCCCTGCCCATTGGATTTGTACATCCTGTGCCAACATCCAACTGTAGTACAGCTACAGTTTCACCTTGTTTCCATCAGTTCAGTATGAGACATTAACACCCTTTTTCAACCTCGCATAAACCAGGACCACCAAAGAGAGCTGTAGTCATGAGATATGTCATCAGATGCTTTCTCTTGAGGAAAGAGAAACCCCATGCAGCGCTACAGGCTTGGGGAAGAGTGTCTGGAAAGCTGCCCAGCAGAAAAAGACCTGGGGGTGTTGGTCGACAGCCGGCTGAACATGAGCCGGCAGTGTGCCCAGGAGGCCAAGAAGGCCAATGGCATCCTGGCCTGTATCAGAAATAGTGTGGCCAGCAGGAGCGGGGAAGTGATAGTGCCCCTGTACTCGGCACTGGTGAGGCCGCACCTCGAATACTGTGTTCAGTTTTGGGCCCCTCACTACAAGACAGACATTGAGGTGCTGGAACGTGTCCAGAGAAGGGCAACGAGGCTGGTGAGGGGTCTGGAGAACAAGCCTTATGAGGAGCGGCTGAGGGAGCTGGGGTTGTTTAGCCTGGAGAAAAGGAGGCTGAGGGGAGACCTCATTGCTCTCTACAACTACCTGAAAGGAGGTTGTAGCGAGGTGGGTGTCGGTCTCTTCTCCCAAGTAACTGGCGAAAGGACGAGAGGAAATGGCCTCAAGTTGCACCAGGGGAGGTTTAGATTGGATGTAAGGAAAAATTTCTTTACTGAAAGAGTAGTTAAACATTGGAACAGGCTGCCCAGGGAAGTGGTGGAGTCACCATCCCTGGAGGTATTTAAAAGACGTGTAGATGTGGTGCTTA
>NW_008825271.1:6548903-6552244 GCF_000699105.1 Pygoscelis adeliae
AGGCTGCCCAGGGAAGTGGTTGAGTCACCATCCCTGGAGGTATTTAAAAGACGGGTAGATGAGGCGCTTAGGGACATGGTTTAGTGGGCATGGTGGTGTTGGGTTGACGGTTGGACTCGATGATCTTGGAGGTCTCTTCCAGCCTTAATGATTCTATGGTTCTAAATACCTATTTCAGTGCCTTGTGTAACCATGAGTCTTATCTTCCACTTTAAGTACTGCGCTGGTGTTTGTAGTAATGTTGCATGTCCCCCAAAGTCCCCCTTGGAGGACAACATGCATCACCAGCCACACTTAGAGAAGAGGTGGACGGTTCTCGAACACAAGTGTGAAGCAGTTGGACCAGCCAGCGTGAGGGGAGAGTCTGAAAAGCATTACCTAAGGCCGGACACATCTCTGAGGCATTGCGGTTGTCGAAAAAGGTTGGGTTTTTGTGTGGACATTTCATGCACAAAAGCAGAATTTGAGACCCTGTTTCAGAATCCTGTTCCAGATCTTGACAGGTTGGAGCCACCTTGACTGAGTGATGGCTTTCCACCTTCAGATGCACTAAGCTTGGAGCATGTTTTTGAAGTGAGATGGGTTTTTTTTTTGTCCATACCAGGCATCTGCTTGTGCATGAGGCTGCAGGGGCTGCTTCTGACTGTGTTTGTGCAGGGTCTGGTTTGAGAAGGGACCCCCTCAGATGGATCTCCAAAACGCTGCTGACACCCGGAGAAGATTAACAAACTCCAGGGAAGGCCAGAAATAATATATGCAGCGCCTACTCACATTCTTGTCATGATCAGTTAAAAAAAATAAATACACATAACTGTTAGTCTACCACAACTGAACACAGTTGTATTATCTGCTCCACTTTCTGATTTATTTGTTGAAGTATAGCAGAGCACTTATGCTCTATACAGCTAATAGTTGCTCTTTCACGAGCAGCAGAAATGCTTACGCATTCCAGTAGTTAAATGATGCAATATCCAGGTGGATATTTAATGGCCCATGACAAATCTGGAATGACACAGCAGACACCATAAATATCTTCACTCGAACAGATAGAACAAAACCTTTTTTATGAAAGCTGTTCCCAATTTTTTTCCACGTGCTGGCCATATTTTTAAAATACCCTTTAAAAACAGCCCGGGGAATCGTCCCTGTCCCCCCTGCAGCCCGATCCTTTCGGAGCTCTTCAGGATGTGGAGCCTGCGGCACTGCAAGCAACAAAGCTCTTTCCTATCAGATTCTTCTTGGCATTTCTTTAACACTCACAGAAAAATTTGCAGAAGTTCATTCACGCGAATATGTCCAACTTGTTCAGTGAAACTCCTCAGGCCTATGCGCGTTTGTGGTTTTTGCATAATCCTGGAGGTTTTTTTAAGCATGTGCTTCTGCTTATAGGTTAAGTGCCATCTTGGTTAGGGCAAGTTGTTGCAGGATGTCAAGGCTGGCAGTCACTCATGGCACCGCTGTGGGTGCTCCCATGCCACCAGTGTCCTTCAGCAAGAAGATGTTGTCCTGCAGACACAAGACAGACCTGAACAGTGCCCACAGTGATGTGCCTGAGCATCTTCTCTGAGTCTTGTTATCATCATGTTATGTAGAACATGCTGCAAAGGGCAGGCGAATCATAGAAGGGAAGGACACATTTATTTCTAAAATAAGGTTTTGGAAGGTCTGGAGCTCTTGTGAACTGAGACTGAACTTGTTGGATCTTCAGTTTTTCTACTAAAGCTTTCTAAAATTCTTCATGTTTCATTTTGTCATCCTTCAGATTGGAGTCTATTTTAGGCCAGCATTAAAAGGAAATTTCAAAATCAGAAAAGTTTTTAAAAAAGAAGTCTGAGTAACCCAAAAGTGAAGTAGGCTATTTTATTTTGAATCAAGAAAAATCATATTACATGTTGAAGACTTTATTTGAAGTTTTTCAAAGGGTAGGGAGGAGAGGTGAGTGTTTTCCTGAAACATTCCTTTTGGTTCAAGATGCATAGGTATTTTTAAGTTATTTTATTTAGTTACTCATTAACTTAAAACCTCTGATTTTCTTGGCTCTGTTACTAAAACAATGGTGTGGCATCCTTGGTTTGGTACATAGCTTATGGAGATGTTATTTCCAAGAGCACAGTACCCCCCCAACACTGGTACAAACAAACAACAGCCGGGTCATTACTAGGCACATCCGAAAACCCTGATCTTAAAAAGGCAAATGTATGGTGAGTGGGTGAAGGGCAGAGCGGGACGGGGCGTTGGAGTTAGCAGACCCTGCTGGCCATAGTCGCCAGGGCAGTGCTGTTACGGTCCCAGGGACCCTGCAAAAGGGATGGAGGTTTGTCACACGTGCCTTGAGTACCAGGGTCCCGAGGAACAAATGAGAGGTTTGGCGTTGCTTTGCGTAGGGTTTGATCCCTTGTGGAGTGCATGGCAGAGCCGGTATGTAACTGCTCCCAAACAGGCTATAAAGCTTCAGAAGAATGTCTCTAATGCTACTGTCCTTGTTTATGGGCCTTTTTAATGTACTTTTTTCCAAAACATTTAGAAAGCTGTAGGATTTCATTACTGATACATGTGTGCCTCAGAAGCATCTACTGAGTCCAGTGGAAACATCATCTTCTCTTAAGGAGTGCTTTGTACAATAAGGTATTAACTAATCTGTTAGGTTTAGCAACACGTGCTGGTACGAGGTACCTCGGAGCCATTTTTCAAGATAGGCAAGTCTAAAATGCAGCACACTCAGCTTAACGGACTATACACGACTATACTCCTGCCCACACCTCCCCTCTCTAAAAAAGCTCTTTATTCTTTTAAATACATCCTTTATTCATAAACAGTGAAGAACTTGTCAATTTGTCATGGTCTCTATATCCCCATCTCCTCCCTCCAGGTAAATCCTTACTATAGGCTAACATAACTGATTTTTATCTGTTCTTAACCACTTACCCTTTCTGGTGTTTTGCAGACACTTTTACTGATACTCATGTGTTTATTTCTGTTTAATCTCTAGTGTCAAAGCACTAGAAATCTCTCTTGGTCTTGAGTTATGGGATACTTGTCTCTACCACAAATTAATGAATGATGTAATCACAGCTGCATCTTCAACTAGCCTGCCTGAAAATACCTCCGTAGCGCTCTCCAGACATGACTGTGTTGCATTTGCCCTGCGAAAAAGCCCGTGCTCGGGCCAAGCATCAACAGGAGAGCCTCACAGATGCACATGCGGACACGTGCAATTGCTCCATCCAGCAAGGGTCTAGTGATTGCTCCAAGGAGGATGTGCTCTGGGTTCCCGGTGGGGTGCTGGGTTTGTCCTGGGAGTGAGTATGTCTGATGGCAGATCTCTGTTTGGAGCGATGGGG
>NW_008825271.1:6552288-6579723 GCF_000699105.1 Pygoscelis adeliae
AGCAGCGATGCTTTCCTTCTTATGGCTTTGAACTTGCAAACTCCTCTCTCCTCTGGCAAATTAATGTTTCTCTCTATTGTATGGAAATGTTAGTGTTTCTCTGTGAAACAGTAAGGATTCATTTTTTTTCCTGAACGTAGACAAAACAACCCTGTTTTCCATGAGCTCATTCTACAAAGCACAAGACATATTTCAAGAGATGTTTTCCCCCCAAAATCTAGACTGAAGCAGATGCTCGCTTGGAAAATTTAAGCCCCAATAGTTGAACTTTGGCAACAGCAACTGAAAAACCAGTGTCTTGTCATGGAAAGCGTCTGACAACTGTAACCATTGAAAAGCGCTATGTAAAATAAACCCGGGGAAATCATTTAGCGTGCAGGGGAGGCTGTGCAAATGAATGAATGGGGAAGGATATCTTCAGGCGTGTGGTTTTCTCTCTGCTTTTGGACTGTATACAGTCTCCCACCAGCCAACGGGGCTGGGGGCCACTGGGGCAGCCCGACTGCAACCAATCCACACTCTTGTTATCCGGGGAAGCGTTAGCAGAGATGACAATGACGCACAGCCCCAGCCCTGGCTTGGCCAGCATCCCGTTTGCTCCATCTCTGCTGCGGTTAGCAGCCGCTCGCTTCTCATCTCCCCAAAAAACGTCATTTCCCAGAAAACCATCCAAGAGTGCAGATGTGGAGTCGTCCGTGCGCAGGGTCCGCTGCAAAGGCAGGCTGGGCACCGGCAGAGGCTGGCCCCAGCTGAGACGGCCCCTCTGGAGTGCGGTTTGATACTGACCTGCCCTGTTTTAAGCACATCTAGGAGAGATGCTCAGAATTCCCAGGCCCTTCTGGACCAGCACGAAGGCACCAAGGAGAGTGGCCAGGCCTAATTTAAGAGATTTTTTTGTTGTTGTTCCCCCAACTTTACTGATGACTTCCTTTGCTCGTCTTTGTTTTCCTTCTCTCCCCTTTCCCCGTTAGTAACAGCGTGGCCCCTTCCCGGGGCATGTCTGGCTGGCTGGGAAGACTTGAATTTCCATTACTAATGTCCATCACGTGTTTGTCAGGTCCCGTACACAATTCTCCCTTTGTATTCCCAAAGTGTTAAATTGCATTTATTATACAGGACACCAAGAGAAAATTGGCTAAGCAGTTGATGGATAATTGTATTTCTTATATTTTCCCCTTTTTCCTCCTGTAAAAGAGATTTGTTTGGTGAAAAGACCTCTACATTTTTATCCAGTTTTCCTCCTGCTGTGACAGAGCTGTGCTCTCATTACTCATTCAATTTTTATCTTTTATGGCAACGAATTTAGGGGGGTTTTGGCCATGAACTCGTTTGTTCTGCCTTTGCCCTGATTAGCTCACATTTGCTTTTCCTTCACTTCCTGCAAGAACATCTTTTCCTACAAAAACTTCATGTGTTTATCTTTAAGGCATTTATTTGTAAACCACCACCAGGCCTTTGTACTTAATCCAAAGGCAAAAGCCCCGGTATCTTCAGGAGATGTTTGCAATCCAACCGCAAAATGGAGTCCTGTATGTGGCAGGGGTTCGCACGTAGGTTAGGACCATTCCCCCGGGTCAGACCAAAGTTTGGCCCTGCCTCGTGTTTGGGACCATGGAACAGCTGCCGAGAGAAAAAGTCTAAGGACAAGGCAAGAGTGCCCTGATACCACCCTCCGCATCATTTTGATTCACAGCAATGAATATCTCGGGGACTTCCCACGCTAGAGGTTGTGTTGCCTCTTGGTATTTAACGTCTGCGTCTCTAATCCCAATTTAAACGCTGTGCTTAGTAACGTTTGTCTATGTGGTGGCTCACAAAGCCTTCTGTAAGTGGCTTTTTTATTTTTGTTAGCAAAATATTTTTGGGTTCCATAAAACGTTTTCCTTAAAAAAACAAACAGAATAAATCTTGGTAATCTATCAAATTCAGCGCTGTAAAAATCATAGCAGTTCCCAAGCCAACCCCATTGTCTCAGCTTCGGCTCAGACTCTTTGACAGCTTCCCTGAGCAAGGGGAGTTTCCTGGGGTGCAGGGATCTCCGGGGGGAACTGTGCATGTCCCGAGACTGTGACTCCTCCGGGTAGGAGTGAATCTATGCGTGCAAAACCTCCCCGGGATGGAGTCACTTCAACAGCACTTTGCTGGAATTTTTCCAAGAAAACTGATGTTTTCTTGGAAAACTAGTGCTCTTCATATGTCCTGAATTGAAGGTGCTGTCATTATTTGGCATGTTTTGTGTCTTCCTTGGGTGACCCATGGTGCTCACCACATTGTCTAGGGGCTAATTTGCTCAAGGGCTTGCCCGTGCAGCCGTACAGACCATCGCTGCATCCTGATGCTCGCATCTCCTCTTTGTGCTGTGGAGAGGAAAGAGCCAGTCCAAGGGGGATGGTGTCTGCCCCTCTGCACCTCCCGGTGTCTCCTGGACGGGGATGTCCTTAGGAGGAGACAGAAACCTTTTCTGGTGCATGCATGCCCCAGACTGCTCTTTACAGCAGCTCTTCATCCTGTTTTTTTTTTTTTTTCCAGGCTGGGATTAATTTCTCCTCGATGCATCAGGTTGTATTTGTCCCCTAAGCAAAATGTTACCTTCTGGTTTTGACTCTTCCCCCTGCATCTTTTTTCTCCCTTAAAGCAATTTTGTTTCCAGGGTGAATTTTTGGAGTGGCTCCTCTGCTGATTTCACTCCTCTACTAATAACATTGCATAAACCTGACCCTTGCTGCAGCCAAAATCTCCGCACACCTCCTCTATCTTTCCCTGTGGCTCTGCACACTCAGCACCACGTTTCCCATGCCCATAGGTCTGTGGTTTCTATCTGAGTGACTGATTGGGCTTGTTCCATAGCTGGAAACCGGGCCCCAGCCTCAAAGGCTGCCCGTGGAGGTCTACATCTCTTCCTGGCTGGGAAACAGGGTCCGAGTGGGATGCAGCTCTGCTCATCTGGCTGAGCCCAATGGGATTTGAGGCTGCTCAAGCATCCTCTGCATCCGTCCGTCCGTCTGCAGCCGGGAGGTTGGCTCTGCCAGGGGCTTGGCTGCAGCGTGGAGCCGGAAAAACTCTGCTCCGAGCGCTTGGGCAAAAGCCTGTTTTAGAAAGTTGCCTGGGTGCCTTGGCAGCAGCGGTTGTTTTCCAACCCGAAGCAAGCCATCAGGGCAACAGATGATGTTTACTTCATGTGACATAATACTCAAGTCAAATATTATTTAATAGTGCTTTCTTTCATGTCCTGACAACTCTGAAAGTGCCTCTGTATGACAAAAAGCTGTCGAACGACTTTTTGCAGCTTTGTCTTGTTTTGTGTGCGGAGTGAATATTTGTCTTTTCTTTGGCCAAGTCAGACTGATCCCAGAAGAGCTACATCAGGTCAGACTGAAGCCATTTGCATTTGGTTTCACCAGCACAAGTTTATCACATCCCACAAAGGAGACGAAAAAGGCTCTGGTGGGATTTGGACTGAATTTAAGGTCAGCTAGAGCACTCGGTGAAATGAGAGGGATTAATAAAAATGTCAGCAATGGATGACAGGAAAAAAAGCTCAGATTATGACCCAAAAAAGTGTCAGTGCTTCCCAGCTGCGTTCAGGTGTTTGGGCTCAGGCCCTTGCTCCTACCGACATCCTTCACCGGGCACCGCTGCCCTCACACCAGGTCGGGACTATGAGCTTGTCTGGTGCAGATGAACACTGCTGACACTTTGTACCTGGGAAGGGTCACCGGCTCCTTTGGTGTGCCCATGTTCGAGATGGCCGATGACCAGCGAGGGTTTCGGAGGCTGCCTGAGCCTCTGCTTTCTTTGCTTTATCCTCGAGCAAAGGGGAATCTGCCCGGTGGGCTGCTGCCAGCCTTTTTGTCTCTGTGAAATAATATGATAAAGCTTTTGTGAATCTGTCCGAGCCCCAGCAAGCTCCAAACGAGAGATGCGATAATTATAACCGAGCACCATCTTTGAGACCAACCCCAAACAGTGTCCTCACATCCAGGTGGGAGAACATTGAGGTGGTTGTGTCCAGGGACACCATCACTTTCTTGCAGCACTGGCTGGTTTATTAACCTCCTGTAAGCCAAATTTTCACAGGAAAATGACACATTTTAGGGACGTGACCTGGCATCTTGCAGTATCACAAACTGACTGAATTTTAAGAGCCTTTCCTGGTAAAGCTTTGTGGATCCAGCAAACCAAGTGCCCTGGCAGTGTAGTAGCTATGATGTAATGGACATAGCATTTCATTTTTACAATGTGCTTAGATGTATTTTATTGTCACGTTCACTGCAGAAAGTAAATGCTATCTGTCTTAAGACGTTTCTTTGGAGATGTTATTTCAGATGACTGAAGCTGACAGAAGGAAATGTGGCTGTTCTACAACAGGCTTTCTCTTTCAGAGTCAGCAAGGCTCCCGTGAATAAAGTAGAAATATCAAAAGATTTTGCTAAAACTTTTGCTGATGAGAGAAAATATTATTAGTGGCATGCATTTTAGCAGCACTCAGAGGACCTGGCTGAGCTCAGGCTCTCTGCCCTGTGCCAGGTGCTCTCCAAACCTGAGCTGGTTTTGGAGAGGTAAAATCTCTGTGAGAAAGGCAGTGCCCCACTTGCCATTTGGTCTTTAGCAGAGGAGTCAGTGGATCTGAAATTATTTGGAGAGGTTGGTGTTTGCCCTGTGTTTTAAGACTGCATCAGTAAAGGGGTAAAGCACATCAAGGATGACTGGAGGCCACGTCTTGGATTGAGGGTTGTGTTTAGGATGTTTACAGGCTGTGCTAAGTGTTGCAAAACATGTGGAGCAAATTTATGTCGGTCCTAATTTAGCAGTGAAAGGTTGATAACTCCTGTGTGAAGAGCGAAGCTTTTCCCCTTCCCCACAGCCGGCTGCAATACTGATGGGTGAAGTCCAAAACGCTGGTGATGGCTGAATGCCACAAAAATGTCATGAATATTCATTGAGATTTTTACGTGAATTTGCCTGAGCTGTTATCACACCCTTTGTATCCACTTTTCACTGATACTCAGTCCATCAGGTTTTACTGGCAGCAGCGTGCAAGCACTGAAGCCAGGATGTCATTGGCATGAGTATTTGTAGAAATTGAACTTTACAGTCCCATGCAGGGCTAAAAAAAAAGGCAGAAGAAAAAGAAAAAAAAATGCTATGGGAAATATTCAGGGCATTGTTTAGTAACAGCTGGCAGGAAAATTGGGCTCTTGGAGTTGAAGTTGACTTCATTATGGGCTTGGATGCTGGGGTGCCAAGTACAAAAAGGGCAATAGCCGCCAAGACCAAGTTCAATCTTTGCAAAGCAGCATCGCTGTGCTGGTTAGGGTGGGTTGTCTCTGTGTTTTAATTACCCACATAAAACTTTCCTCTGGACATCCTAAGCCCAACCCTCTGAGCAACTTCTCAGAATTAAAAACATCCAGCAGCATTACATACGTGAAAACATTAAATCAGTTTTAAAGTTGCAAAGAATTATCTGTGTGCTCTTGAGTCCCATCAAGTCCGCTCTGTTTTCTTCAGTGCTGACTGTGTGTGGTAGTCCAGGAAAATAAACTCCAGCCCATTAAAGTAGCCTTTGCTAAGAGTATTGGACCGATAGAGCTTACTTTATCATAATAAAGTTGCACTTACAGCCGATACAGATCTGAAGTCACTAATGCTGATGTGTTTGGAAGTAAGATGTTTGGTCTGTTTTATGGGTTTTATTGTTTTAAGATGATTGATGTTGCGAAAGGCTTTATCGTGCTGTCAGCAATAAATGGAGAAAGGACACAACACATCCAGAGTCATGGGGCTGGTAGCCCAGCCTGGGTCTCCTGACTTGCAGCTGCACGCCTCCTCTGCTTGGCCACCCTGTCTTCTCCAAAATACTGGACTATCGTCAAATACTCTGCCGCATCCCAGCTCAGCAGTGAGCCAAAAGCCTGCAGGAAGGAGAGGGATGTCTATCAGCAACTCCGGTGGGCTCTGCTTTAAGAGCTTCGAACCTTGTGGGATTTTCAAAAGGAGTATTTTCAAACCCAGACAGTATCCCAGGCTCCGCTTGGGGCTTCTGCAGACACGTTGTAGCAGATTCGACTTAACATTTAGAGTGGAGACAGACGGCACAGTTTAATCCAGAAAAGATGGTGACAGAAGCTTTTAAAAAAGTACTGTTTATTAAAGCTTCCTCTCCGCTTTAATGTCAGGAGGGGCATTTTAAGAAGACAGAAGGTTGGGTATCTCTCACTGCTCCTTCCATCATACACAACAGGGTGCAAATCACCCTCCCAGCTATGCACGCACAGAAGGACCTGGTTCCTGGTGCACCCGTTCCCTGGGAGCCTGGCTTAGCAGAGCCAGCCCCACTCCCCTGGCACGCAAACCCCAGTGTCCAGCCGGCAGTGAGGGACATCTCTTGCTTTACGTGCTCCCTGCCTGCTTTTATAGGGCAGCATTTTTCTGCCACTTTTGGCTGCGAGACAAGCTTTGTCTGAACAAGCAGGAGGGAGTCTTTTTTGGCAGCTCCCCGTCTCCTCTCTTGTTTCCCCTGGTGTTTTGGCTCTTTCTCCCCCCACTGTTTATTCCCTCAGGAGCCCAGACACTAGCAGAGCTGTTGAGACTCTGGCGAGGGTGCAGCAGTTGCAAACATGCAATCACATTTCACTTTGCAGAGACAGAAAAAGAGCAGATGTTGGGTGCAGGGGAGCTGCCCTGGGGACAGTGTTATTGGTACAGATGCAGAGCTGGACCTGCATTGGCACCATGTGGCCCACAAGTCAGCCAGGACAGGCCAGGTCGGTGGGATGAAGCTCAGCAACAAACTGCAGTCATCTTCTCCCTTGGAAAAATGCAGGGCTAGCGTGGGAGCAAGTCTGCCCTGCAAGGGAGCCAAGGTAAAAACTGCCACCAAGGAAACCAGCAGTCACTTGTAAAGTGCCTTTAATCCCTGTGTTGCCTCTGACTGCCTTTCCTTTTAGGAATTCAGATTTCAAATGCTCAAAGGAGAAGATGGGGTCTGGATGCTAACAGATTTGGCTAATTCAAGCAAGGGCTTTGAATCCTCACCCAGAATAACTAGAAACTGGAGGTGTAGAGGTGTGTTATCGCCTCCTCCCTGACATACCGGGAGATCAGGATGTTTACTTCTCCACTATTCACCCTCAGCTCTTGAAAAAAGCTCTTTGGCTGACACAGGTTGTCCCCAGGAACAAGAGCTGTTTGTTGGCTTACCCCAGCCCAGGATCTGCCTGTCCCACCTGCTTTTGGAGCTTCTGAAATATTTACTTTTCTCCTTAACCGTGATTATCCCTAAAACATTGCAGTGAAACTCCCAAATTTCCTGAAAGATTTTTCCCAGCAATAGGGATCCCTACAACCCTGACTGCATCCATCTTTCCCTGCCCTCAGCAGGGGTGTCCAGGGCCTGCAAGGGAAGGGGGATGCTGGTGGGCTGAGCCCTGCCTTCGGAAACCTTCCTCTCCTACAAGCCTGGGATGAATAATGACAGCTAAAACCCTCTGGTTTTCTAAAAGGAGCTTTTTTGGCTTTTGAAAGAGATTTTACGAGCTCCTTTGTGATGGTATGAGACTGGATTCAGAAGTCTTTCCCAGTTCTCCATCCTTAAATCCAAAGGTTGTAACTTAAGCCTTAATTTTACCCAGGGAGCCTGGTGTCCTGTGTTAAAAAGAAGCCCAAAATCGGTAACAGTAACAATCTTTTCTCACCTTAGCATTGCCTGTTGGGGGAATGGGGCTGACATTGAGTGTCTCTGATTTATCCCCACCATGAGTGCCCATCATCAGCGCTGCCATGATGGGTCCAGAAGCCTCCACAGAGGACCACAAGGCTCTCGGTGACGCCCCACCTCTCAGCAGGACAGAGCCAAACCCAAAGCTTCTCTGCCAGGCATGTGGGAGCCCGCATCCAGCCCCGATGGCTCTGCCATCCATCGATGCATCACAGGGATGGCTTTGAACCTCGGCTTTATCTGCCAGAGCTGCTGGCTTGCCTGGCACAGGAACCTCCATGGTCTTCCACAGGGAGCATTTGGAGTCTGGATGAGTTGACTTGGATGTCTGACCCCACATCTGGCAGGATGAGCGATGGCGGGGAGGGCCAGCTCCCCTTCCCCATGCCTTCCCCGATTGAGGCAGAAAATGTACAGAGCGGCTTTCAGCACGGTCCAGCTCCTCGTGGGATGGCTGGCGGGGAGGTTTGTCTTCTCGACAAACCACCTACAAGCGTTTCCTACGCGCCGCATGGGTCTGGGCTTGAGTCTCCGTGCTTTGAAGAGCAGGACCACACAGAAAGTCCAGCCGTCCGATGAGGGACGCTGCTAATTGTCTGTGTCTGCTCGGGTGTCTGCTACCGCTTGGCAGGAGCCACCCGTGCACGCTGAGCAAGGTGGACTGCAAAAACACAGCCCAGGCATCTGCGGGACACGGCAAGGGCAAGCGGGCTGTTTGCGGCAACTCGTGCTGTAAATTGCTCTATAAATAGCCGAGGAATTACCTTTCTATTTCTTTCAGGAAGATGCGCTTAACTAAACAGAGAGCAGCACTGAGGTTGCTTTGTTTGTTGATACAGTTGGTCTCCATGCAGTATGCAGGCTCTGCCAGGTTGGAAACCCTATCAATATTTTGGTGACACGAGTTACTAAGCTACTGTCAAGCCTCACCGAGGAAGCGAGCAGATTACCTCCCTGAATGCAGCTCGCTTGCTTAACTCGCAGCTCATCATTTCGAGCCCGTTTTTACATTTTATGGCAACGTTGTGCAATGTTGTTATCTAGTCCTGCTTAGCTCCAGAGACAGTTGAAATCAGGGCGCTCTTCCCTTCCTCCTGGAGATGCTGAGCCGATAACGCTCCTCCCTACGACGCCCACGGCGGGAGGTGGGACCAGGGATGCTGGAGGAGCCTTTTCTTTAGGAAACCCATCCCTGGCCCGACCCGGCTCCCCGTCCTGGCTGCGGTCATCTCGCTGGGGTGGCTTTGCACGAGGCAGGTGAGCCAGGCTTGGCCAAGGGTTGTTTTTTTTGTTCTCCTCTCCATGCTTTGACTCGGAGCCTTGGCAATCCCTGTGAAAATGCCTTGGGGTTAGAAAAGTCTGAAAATGTGTTTGTTTCAAATACTTGGCTGGGCTTTTTTTAGGCAAGGTTCCCAGCACAGGTGTGAACTTTTTTGGGTGCTGGTTGTAATGCAAACAGTGAAGGAAGTGCTTCCATATTCTGCCTGGATTTCATAACGCTCTGGCTCGCTTTGGTTTTTTTTGACTTGTGGCCTTTGGCAGTGTTAGTTTTATTCCTTATTTATTCATTTATTACTTAAAAAACACTCTCCCTTCCCTGTGTCCCTCCCAGTCCCAAGCCACATTTGGATGCAGACAGGGAGCAAGGAGAAGCGATGGTCCCTTTGTGGCTTCATCCCCACATGGGGACACTGTGCGGGGGCTCCGTCTCCTGGGGCTCTCTCCCCCCACAGCTATTTGGATGGGTCTGGCCCTTGCGGGACTAGGGTGACTAATAGAAGAGGGACAGATTTTTTTTCAGCTCTGCTGAAAAGGTGATAATTCACTGAACTCCCAAATTGGCGTTTTGCCTGAATCAACATTGGGCGCACGTGGTGGATTTCTCTTTTAAAGACGGGGCAAAAGTGTACCTTGTTTGTTTTACCTTTTTTTTCCTCCCCCCGGTTTGATGGAGCAATTGAAGGGCTTGTTGAAATAGGACTTTAAAAGTCAGACAAGCATTTTCTTGACATGCAAGGGGTCTGTGGCATTGCTGTCAAAACACGACTCAAGTGAAGGGACGTGGCGCTCAGAGTTAACTTCATGTTTCTTTAGAAAATAATAGGGTGAAAAAAATCCCAATGCGAGTTTTGGCAGCAGAGCAAATGGACATAAACAAGCAGAAAACGAGAAGGTTTGTAATCCTTAAATGATCAAGTCTGCTGGGGTTGCTGCAGGCGAGGAGACCAAAGAGTGTGGGAGGGTTTCAGGAGAGCCTGTGATGCTCTTGAGAAAGTGCCTGTGTGATATAAGGACCGGTGATATAACGACATACAAGGTGCTCAGGGGGGCAGGAGCTCTTGCTTCTTGTATCTCATTTATTAATGAGAATATTTTCATAATTAAACAAATAGTCTGATGAGAGCAGCAGTGAGTCCCAGGTTTTTCCCAACCATAATTAGTATTGCAATCTCCTTTGCTCTGTTTCTCCCTTGGTTCACAGTGGTAGAAGCACCCGAGCAAACACCGTGGCCTGGGGAAATCAGCAGCTGAGCGCAGCTTTCTTTCCCCTGCAGCTCCAGTTATTCAGGCACCATTTCAGCCAACACGTGGCCTTGTGAGCAGCTTTGCTGCCCGGAGGAAGTTTTTCTGGTTCAGTGGGAGCGCTCCCCCACCTTAAGCCTGGCAGTAGGTCTAAGCGCTCTCCTGATGAGGGGCTTGGTTACACAAGATGATTGTCATTTTTGCCACAGAAATTAATGAGGTTAAAGCAAACCAGCAATGCCAATCATGCTACTGCAGAGAATGCCCTTCCACAATTTTTAAAAGTGAGAGGATAAAATCAAAAAGCTCCATATTAACTCCAAATGCCTTATGTATTTCTACCTACCTTTGTACTGATGAGGTCTAAGACAAGAGCCTGGTTCTGCTCCTGTGGGCAGAACTGTCTCTTTAAAGAGTTGTATGAAACAAGTCATTTTCTGGGCAGAATTTTGATCCTCATTTTGTCCTGATTCATTTAGTCCAATCCAAAATACCGGGAAAAAATCCCAAACCCTTAAAGCTTGCAAAACATCCCTATGTCCACTGAGCCCCACATCTCTAGCTGTTGGCTTTGTCTGCTTTGTCTGCTTTTCAAAGGAGACCTCGTTTTCTAAGGCACTGCCCACAGACACCGGTAGATATTTTGATATGACAAGAAAAAATTCTCAAATTTTAATAAAATAAGTGAGAGTGGGCATCTGGGGATGCTGCAACCCTCGGTGTATTGCAGGCTCTGGTGCAATGGGAAAAGAGGATTAAATTAGCAATAGTGCCAGCCCTTGCCCTGCAGCCCTCACACCCCAAAACTCCTCCTAACTGCTCCAGGATTTGCGGGCTATGGAGGGGCTCACTGCCCGGCACCATGGGGTGGGGTGGGAGGGTGGAGAGAAGGACCTGCTAATCTGCTGGAAAGGAGATTTCCCAGAAAATCTCTAATGCAATCACCAGGACAATACAATGCAAGGCGGGGATCACGATGGGAACAACGCCCTTCACTGAAATAGTCGGGGAGAGAAACACAATATAGTGGCTGCTGTGGCATCCCCCTTCGGCCTCACTCAGGTACAGAGCGTCTGATGAGAAGAAGATATATGGCCAGGGTTAGGTTCAACGTGCTACAGGCTCCTTTCAGTCATGCTTTACTTTCTGTAGCGGTGTGCAGGGCCTGCCAGTGCCTTCCAGGGTTTTGCTTTGATCCAGCCTCAAAGCTGCTGGGAATATTAGCCCATTTTACAGATTTAAGAAACTGAGGCAGCACCAGAAAAATGGCTCAGGTGGGGAAAGCCATCCCATGACGTGCACCCTCTCAGCTCGCTGCCTTCTGCTGGTCTTTGGGGATAAGCTATAGGACCCTTCCCTTCTAAAAATATTTTGAGCTCCTATTAAATGTTCCTTTGAAAGAGAACCAGTTATAGCTCTTAGCATCATTTCCTTGCTCAAGCGTGACCCAGAAGTTGTAAGTACTCACATTTGCTCTCTGTACTTCATTTCAACTTCAATAATAATTCCTGCTTTTAATTTGATGCTGATTGATCGTGAAACTGCGTGTAAGCCATATGGCACCATGTTTACAGTTTTACACCATTCCCATTTTCCAGCAGTTATATCGAACAATTTACGTAGCTCCAGACATGCTTAAGGGACAGCCAAAGAGTGGCATTTGTTTTGATTATCTTATTAATGCTTTATTCAATCAAGAGAAATCGCAGCGAATGTGTAGCAGACCAAATGTGTACAAACAAGACCGCCCAAACTCACATGAGGGCGAGCAGGCGGGCCGGCAGGAGGAGCCTTTGGTAGGGTTTTGCACATCTGCTTTCCAAAAAACCAAATGTTACCTTTGTCAACAAGGCCCGAGAAACTCTTACTGAAGGCAAAAGACATAGTTTGCTTTGACTTGCCCTTTTCTGGGTTTTTCTGAACGTAGCAGGCGCAGCTGGTGAGAGCGATGGGTTGTGCAGGTTGGTGCCCACCTCCTGGGGGGGCTGGGGTCCACCTTGGGGGCGTGGGAGGAGCGTGGGGATGGGGTGAGCATGGAGGAGTCCCCAGCCTTCAGCCAGCTGTAGCTCAGAGCCTTCCTGACCCAGAGGCTGTGGCATCATGTCAGACCAAGGTGCTGGGTGCCACTTGGGCTCCAGCTGTGAGCGGGGATGTGTGTAGCATCCCCCAAGTGCGGGGGTGCCGAGCAGGGTTACCCAGGGAGCTGCTGCGTGGACCAGGTTGCCACTCCTGCTCGGCACAGAGCAACGCTGCCGGCTGCCCATTGCCCAAGCTTTTAATTGCAACGCGTGGTTTTGCAATGCTTTATCCAAACCAGGCTGTAATCTCAAAACTGGGAGGATGCGTTTTAGCCAGCTGCGCTCAAAATCAGGAATTCCAAGTTTCCTCAAAATCTGACAAAGGAAAGAGTCATTTCCCGCTGAACAGATGGAAACGACTACTCCCATAGCCATGGGCTGGGTGCGTAACCGGGCACTTCTAAAATAAAGCCTGTCCTTTTTCCTCCCAGTGTGCCTGTGAACGTACAAGCCACAGGTGCTTAATATGCATGGCCTAGATTATTCAAGTTTGAAACATAAAATAAAACGGCAAAGAGGCAGACAAATCATGACAAATACCAATATTCATTGTAATCTCATTCCTGGCAGTGTCTGGAGCCTTTTATGATAGCCAGGCATCTGAGAAAACCAATTCATATTTAAAAGATTAATTTCTTAAAGTAAACTGCGCATTCAAAATGAAAACCAGGTTAAGGGGAGAAATCTGGGCTGGATGCTTCTTTCAGACTGGGGTTGAGGCATATGAATATGGTTTCAGTCTGAGGTCTGCAGAGATGTTTTAGGGATATAGCGCTCAGTTCCTATTCATTTCAAAAGCTGTTGATCACTCACATCCCACATGTGGCATTTACCTTTTTGGATAAATGCTGCTTGAGTTAGCTAAATATACAAAGATCATTTTCTTTCATAAAGAGCTCCAGGTAGGTAAAAAGCAGAATATATTGCATTCTAATAACTGGAATACCAGTTGTTTACCTCATTTAATATTCAGTTTAAAATCTACTAAACTTTAAAGAAAAAAAGCCCTATCAGTTTCATACTTTTCCCAGTAAAAACCCATACCTCTTTGCCAAGGACAATGATTAACTCAGTAGTGAATTTGCACTTGCTGACATAAAGTGGGAGCAAAGAATTACGTGAGACTATCGCTAGTAAAAGTGCACCAATCTGCTACAAATATTAGAAGTGTCTTCTGCCACACTGGGAAATGAACAGTTACCAATTGTTTTGCCCTGAGGAATGATTTTCTCTCTGACACTGAATTTCTACCTGATAGTAAACATAAAATGGAATATATATAAATTAAACATTTCACATTGTTGTGTGCACTGTTTCCTTCTAAAGCCTCACAGTTAAAAGACAGAAAGCAAAAACGTCAGCTTTTCCAGAAATGCCTTTGCAGTTGCACTTTACCCAGGGCAACTTCCAGTTCTGCAGCTGTGGGAAAGATTTGACCTGCAGGACGCCATGGGTTATAGTCTTTCCAGGAGGCTTTTAAAATCAAGAAAACTCCAGAAACAGTAAGGCCTTCTGAGCTGGGTGACCATGATGCCCAGGCAGGGCGATGCTGCGGGGAGACCTGCAAGCACCGAGTCGAGCATATGGACGTCAACTGACAATTAGGGTTTATCTGTAACAAGCAACTGCACTTGTAATAAAGCACACGTACGTGCTGCTGCCAACAGCCCATTCTCCTGGCCGGTTGTCTGTCACCACAAGCAGGTACAGGTTTTGCTGAAGGTAGCAATCCCCGGTAGCTCTTTGCTTCGTGCACGGGTAATTATTTGCAATGCCAGGAGTGACTCCCGTCCTGCGCTGCAGCATGGACAGGCTACCCCTCCCTCCCTGCCCCCTGCTATTTTCCTTTAAGACAAAGCAAAAGCCCAAGCAGGGAATTCAGAGAATGTTTTTTCTTCCAACTAAGGAAATCTCAGGGGCTTCTTCTAAAACACTGGTGAGTGCCCCGGGCCTGGCTGCAATGTGCAGCATTTCGCACCGGCTCAGTCCATCACTGGAAAATGTGCCACAACCTCCCGGGCAGCAGCTGGGGAGCAGCTGGGTGCTGAGCTGGGTCAGCGCCTGTCACCCTCCGTGCTAGGGCAAGACGCAGAGCCAAAGCAAAAAGCAAAGGAGGGTTTCTATATAGGTGGTGGGGTTTTTTTGGATGCATATAGAAGGCAAACTTCATGCTTGCATGTCCCTTTTCCTGCAAGGATGCTCACAGGCAGAGTTGTTGCTCCTCCACCCCTTATCCCTGAACAAAAAGGGTTTGGGCAGATACGTGGCCACACAGTCGGTGTTGCAACGAGGCAAGGCATCACTTTGCCGGGGGCAATGGCTTGGCATGTGATGGAGGACAGGTCTTGACACTGGGCTGCTGGGCTGATGCTCTGCTCCCTCCCCTTGTCACTCAAAGTGGTCACTGGAGGCAAGCCTGATATTTTCTGCTGGATTTTACCCAAACACCGCCTGCCTTTTTCACTGATGCGTGACTCCGAGCTGGGTGTCAGTTTGGTTTCCATGTGCAGTGGTCAGGAATGGGCGTGGTGTCCCCTGACTGTCACCGCATCTGCGGGTTTCTCCCTGGGTGGCCCCGCAGCTCCTGCTGCAGCTTCGTTCCTGGGGCAGCCTGAGCCGCCCTGGGAGAAATACAGGGAGTGTCAGCTAAAACGGACCAGGGGCTGGTTCAGAACCTCTGACCCTGTCCATTTAATTAATTTATGGAAAAACAATTTTCTGCTCTTTCTGTAAGAAAAACCATTATTTCTATATGAAATTTGGACTGATTTTATGAGTACTGAAGCTGAAGTCTCCCAACATAAAGACAGTGGATTCTTAGTGCAGTGTAAATCTGCAGTAATCTATTTGACTTAAGCCACATGAAAACCAGCAGAATTTAGCTTCTATATAGATTTTTTAATTGCCATATTAGAGAAGTACAGAAATAGATTTTAATTATTTTTAAAGGAGAAATGGTTAAAATCAGAACTGATTGAAGTATTTGCTTTCTGGTAGGAGCAAGGAGTCTTTTGAGGTCTCTTAGGCAAGCTTCAAAAACACCTAAAAGTTGCATGATCGAAGCTTTGTTTTCAATTATTCATTTGTTTTCAATATCTGAAGGTCACACAACAGGCTGGGATGGGGAATGCAGCTGTCATTAAAAATTTACTTACTTTTTGTTCTCCAATTAAACTTACAGATAATAGCAGATAAAAACAACCATGCAATTGCTTTCCTGATGAAGGCACTGATTTATTGATACTGAACTTGGCTTCAGTGTACTTACACCAGGGATGAGTTTGTCCGCAAAGGTTTGCTTCCATTTTAGGAAGAAAAAAATTGACAGCTGTAAAAACAGCAGGATGTGATAATGTCCTTGATGAGGATTTTTCTTGGCAGCATGGTATACATGTCTTGCAAGACCATGACATGCCCCATTCCCTCTGAAGACACGGTCAGCTAATGCTAGTATATTAAATTAGGGAGTCAGTCCCCTCCACTCCCTCTGCAGTCAATGAAAAAGGAAGGAGAGCTGGATCTGCGATAGGGATGGGGATGGAGGAGCTGCCTTCAGAGTCCAAGCACTGGACCTCTCCTGCATTTCACAGGTTCTGTGAATTTTGCTACATTAAAAGCAAGATCTTTCCTGAGAAATCACCTCCCATTCAGTTTGCTAGACCTCCAGGTTGGTGTTTCAACAGTTCATCGGGGTAGCAGTAGGAACAAAGTTATCAAAATGGTAAGAGCTTTTGGAAATCCAGCCATGTAACTTTGGCATTTGAACAATACCTCCTTTTACAGAAGGAAGAGGAGATGCTGCAGTGAATTGGTATATCCTGCGCATATCTTGGACATACTGACTTGCCAATAGTACCTAGAACAACTGCAGAAGTAATTGGAATACGCAGCAATAACGCAACCTTTTGTTATCTGTGATCTAAAAAAGAAATGGAACCCAGCCTCATACACCGGCTTCTCCTGTCTGAGTCAGGGCGAGATTTACAACGTATGTACTCAGCTACAGCCACCTCGTATAGTCTTCGACAGAGAAAACTGGGTAGCTACACCAAAGCAAACTCTCTAGCAATGACTCATCCCTAATCACTGGTGATTAAACCTGAATTATACTCAATATATTTTCAAAGGTCTGTGGACATATTAAAACTGTTTCTAATGTGGACAAATAGAAAAAAAAGTAACCAAAGCCACTAAAGATTGCATTTGGAAGCTACTGTAAAAGAAGAAGACGTCATGGTTTATGAAGAAGGATCAAGAGGAAAGAGCTGTGTATAGAAATGAAAGAAGGAATTCATTTTTATATTGATGTCTCAAGGGTCAGGAGTTCCCAGAAAAACCCAGCAGTTTTAAACAGAAATGGATCAGACCAAAGACAGTTGTACTCTTATCCCTAAGGCTCTCTTCTGTGTGGTTCTCCATCTCTTGTTGTGGTATTGTTTGTTTTGTCCCTCTCAAAACTACATCTAAGCTTATTAGTAATATTAGGGATTGATCTTGAGCATTGGATCAAAGAGATCATTTTACTATGAGATTTCTTGCCAGTGAGCTCAGCTTCTGCATAGCAGTGACCCCCCCCACCTACAGCCTCTGCTCTAAGAGGGAATTCATCACCCATGTGGGGTAAAAAATTCAGAAATACTTGATAAATTGGTAAGTGATTCACTATAAAGCAGGTGTTTATTTTGGTTAACAATGCAAGAACTGATGCAAAATCTGCTTAGGAATGGTCACAGAACATGCTTAATTTTTACCCTTTATTTTTGCTATGAAGAGAACTGTCTTGAATATCCCGCAGGCTTTGATGGGAAGTTTAGAAAAACCATTAGTAACAGTAAAGATAAGAGTATACCATTACATGTTTGTTTTTTCAAAAGCAGGTTTGCAGACACTACAGGCGAAATGTCCTGTGCAACATGTTACTATTGGAGGCTTGAAGACAGGCAGATTACGGTAGGAACTATGCGGATAACAAGGTCCCATGAGTTCGGTGGGTTGTGTCATTCTTACTGGACTAAACTTTCATCCCCTTTTTTAATGCTACTCCGATGTGCTCTTCAGAAGCTTTGAATTTCATGAAACATCAAGGAAGTTATCTTCATGGTGCTTTCAGGAAGACTGATGGTACAGGCTTGCTGTCATCACATTGTCATCTTGTCCAAAGTGGCTGAATTGCAATAAATTAAAGCTCTGGTTTGACCGAGGAAAGGCTTGTATGTACACTTCTAAGGACAAACTCCTGCTATAAGCCTGTAAAATGACTAAGACGGATGAGGAGGGCTTAGGTTTGAACCAATCTTTAGGTCCTCCTCATGCCTTTAAGTCTGACTGATAGGACTACATGCAATGAGTAAGAACATTGGGTCTAAATTATGAAAACAGCTGCAGCAGAGGATGACTCTTAAATCTTCTCTGGACGTCTGTGTGTACGTGTGTGTGTATCAGTCAGCCCTGTCTTCCTGCACAGCATCCAGCTGGTCACCCTTCTAGGCAAAGCTTAATGAACTGTTTTCGGCAAATTTGAGTGGAATTTGATGAGTAGTTTCAGCCGAGGTATCGTATAAGGTGGATTTTGTAAGGATTTAAAATGCTTGCTAATAAGTTTTTAATGAAGAAATTTCACTTTGTTATTTGCCATTTTTCAACAGTGTGTGAAGCACTGAGTGGAGTAATGGGCCATTTTGACTCTTCATTTTAATATATTTCATATATGTCTGTGCCCAAGCTAAATATGCTCATCCCAAGTTGTCATTTAAAGAATATCAGGGTGAGTATTATTATAGCCATGGGGAAAACCTTCAACTGGCAAGAATAAGGGTTTAAGAAACACTGACCAAAGAAGAGATCCAAACTACAGCTGAGATGAAGTCTGGGAGGACCTGGTTTTGGGATCGCTCCTTACCATGACACTTGAATGTCCTCATTGAGTTGAACGATGTCTGGGGAAGAATGCTGGGATTGCCTTTTCATTCTCATGGGAGGTTTTCTGTACCCAGCCTTTTTTCTGCATATCACTTCCTTGCAAGCTTATAAGGTCTGTGCAACCCACTAGACTAAGGGCCCTTCGTCAGAGAGTTGCAGCTGAGAGAAGACTAACGCAACGTCCTTAAGCTTAATGCAGTGTTTGCCCGGGAAGGAGAGAAAGTGCTCAACTCGGTTATTAATATAGACATCAGCAAAAGAAGCTTAATGATTCTCTCCATTGCAGTTAGAATTTTTCCAGGAGTTTTCTGAAATTAAAATAATTTCTGGACTGTATTATTTCTTTTCTTTCTGCTGATAAGCATTGTAATACAGGGAATATTTTGGTATCCACAGAATGTCTAATTTACCATACAGACAGGATGTTGAGAACAGCATTCTTTCTTCTTGGATATTCACAGAAGCAGCCTGAGAACTATACGCTTACCAGTTTAGATAAAAAGAAGAGCAGTTTTGGTTTTCCTCCACTAGATTTTAGTGAGGTGAAAAGTTAAAAACTGCCTTTAAGGAAAAGACAATTACAGAAGGGGGCAGCCTAGAAGCATAAGTGCTAGAAGCTAATTGAATGGATACAATTATATTATTAAAAAAAACCCTTTATCTTATTGCAATGTTAACATTAGTGTAATTTTTTTCCCTTTCTGGGAGGCAATGTCACACTAAGCTGATATAGGTATGATTAGATAAATGCTCCTCTTACATGTATGCCGCCTTAGTGGCTTGTGTGTGTACATTTTTAATGATTGAGTTCTCCTTCCTATTAGAAAATATCCTTTTAGACTTTAGCTAATGTAAAAGGACACAGCAAAAAGTATCCTATGCTTGGGAAATAGAGTTAGAAGTATTTGGAAAGTTGGAATTTATCAGAATGAGCAGATCTAAATGGGTAACGTGACTGGTGCGAGGGAAAACCCTTTCCCATAGAAAAATGGAAAATGTTCTGCTGGAAAAAAATTCCAGACACACATCTTGTTTTCAATTAGTGAACAGTAAATTTCCTAGAATTTCTGGGTGGTATCAGATTTAATATTTTTGGCCTTGATATTTCAAGTTTGTATTACTTTGCTCACAGAAGACGCTTCCCTGAGCTCAGTGGCAGCAGATCTTCTGCAGAGGGGTTCCTTTCCTGGTGGTCATGCACGGGAGCACCATCCAAACCCAAAGGAGCCAAATCCAGGCCACTTGTACGTACACGCAGGATAGCACTAGGAGGTGATCGTTATTAAACCAAGCAGGAAAATTTCTTCTCACAATCCTTCCGCACCTATTCCCTGCCCAGGCATTCAAAATAACTCTGTTCTCACGTGAAAGAGAACAGGAATCTGGGCAGCTGATACCGAGTTTCAAAGTCTTTTTTGCTGCTATTGTGGTTGTCTAGTTACTGTTTCAACAGGAAGGTGTTTAATCAACGCAAGGCAAAAGGCAGAGAAAAATGCTGGTGATTTCCAGAAGGAGAAAATGTCGGGCTGATTAGAGTGTTTCTTTCTCAGGATGGAGTAGACAATACAAAGCGTGTGATAACATGTTCAAGATACGTCTCAGATCCCCACCAGCAGCCCTGTGAATGAACAGCACATTTCCTATCACGGCTTTCGCAGTCTGAGACTGATAAGAAACATCCAGTGCAGCAGAGCGAGTTTGTGCGAGATCCTTGAATACACCTTTGGAAAACCTCGATCTTAGCTCAGGCAACAAAAACATAAGAAGTTCAATGAGAGGAAGCAGTTCCCTCTGGATTTTTAGCTTGTAAATTTGCTGGTTTATTTAATCTTATTTTTCATATTAGATAATTATATTCTCCAGTTCATATGACAGCAGGAGGACAGGAAGAAAGAGAATCTTTCCCTTAAGTTTTGATCCAGAGAAGTGAGATATTTGCTCTCCAAGTGGGTACAATGTCTTTTTTGTGCTTTAAAATTTGATTGACACTGGCAAAAGGGACATATTATGCACATAGCACATGTAGGCCTTCATATCCTGCTCGATGTGTGAGCTGAAGTCGTTAATCTCACCCATTTCCTATGCTCAGCACTGTGTGCCAAGATGTTCAGAAATAGCTAGGGATTTGGGATGCCTTAGCTATTGGGTGTCCAGCTAAAGAAACTTCTAAAGGTCTTGGTTTTCAGAAAGCTTTGAATAGCTGTCCTCTGAAAATTGGGCTTGTAGAACATCTGTTGGCAAGCGATTAGACTCAGTCCTTGGAGGTCTTCATGGAGTAGACATTTTCACAGTTGCAGGTTGGGCTTGGTGGAGCATCGCTGGCATCCTAAGATGGTCTTTCAGAGTCATGCTGCCACGAAGGCAGTGGGGCTGGACTGCAACTGTTACCCGCTGTGTTGTGCTGCTTTAGTTCTCCTTGTACTTGTACTTGGCTGGCATGAGCAAAGGGCAGACTTTCCCCTTGGGATAAAATTTGTGATCTTTAAATGTAAAACAAGGAAAAAAGAAGTACCTTCCTGAGGTATCCCAATGTTACGTTCAGTAGGATTCAAAACAGGTATGCCAAAGCTATTATCGATCTTCATGCTGTAAGTTTTAGAGACAGAGGAGTGATGCCTCTGCTGTGTATTAAATTTGCAAATATCAAGTTTAATAGAAATGTCAGATTCATCTTGCTCTAACTGGTGTTCCCCAACACCAGTTCCATTCCGTTCGTATCGTATCATATTGTATCGTATCATATTGTATTGTATTGTATCCTACCCTATCCTATCCTATCCTACCCTACCCTATGCCTGTCCTCATCTCTACAGCCTCACAGCAGCTTCTAGAAGTGCTGGTTGGACACATTTCATAGATGAACTCGAAGGTCGAAACACCAGAGAATAAACAATACGCAGAACAGAACCAGCGTGTACCAGCTTGTCTTAGTGGTACAAAGCTGAATAATACCTGGGTAAACACGTATTAAATTTGCAAATATCAAGTTTAATAGAAATGTCAGATTCATCTTGCTCTAACTGGTGTTCCCCAACACCAGTTCCATTCCGTTCGTATCGTATCATATTGTATCGTATCATATTGTATTGTATCCTACCCTACCCTATCCTATCCTACCCTACCCTATGCCTGTCCTCATCTCTACAGCCTCACAGCAGCTTCTAGAAGTGCTGGTTGGACACATTTCATAGATGAACTCTAAGGTCGAAACACCAGAGAATAAACAATACGCAGAACAGAACCAGCGTGTACCAGCTTGTCTTAGTGGTACAAAGCTGAATAATACCTGGGTAAACACGGCCTAAGTAGCTATTGACAAATCGGCCACTCAGGAACCCAGTGACCTCTGAAATGCTGGAGCCCTGCCAATGTCCAGCAATGGCAAAGAATATGATGAACCACATATGTTTGAGAGTGAAGACGTGGGGAGAGATATAAATGACATCCTGGATGTTGCAATGTCCTACAGCTAGCACCTCTGTTATCTACAGTGGTGTGTATATAGCATACAATTACACACACTTAATCTGAGGAATTATTGAGAAATGTCAAGGGAAAGCCAGTTTTCACCTCTCTGCTTCCAAAGCTTCTTTCATTCTTTTAAAAATAATATAATACAAAATAATAAAATCTGCTCTTCAGGACGTCTGCAGCCAGTTTGGCAGGTTTAAAAGATAATCCTTCACACCTTTTGGCTTTAAATAAATCACTTTTTGTGTAGAGAAGAAAAGCAGCCTAGACTCTTTTACTTCCTTTGAGGAACCAACCCTATGCAATACCTCCCAGCTATGTAAATGCTGTGGTCAGCATGCAAACACATTTCTCAGTTGGGCAGGAGTCTAACATATTTTCTTCAGTCTCGGGGACTGCAGGAATAGGGTTTGTCCATTCTGCCTGACTTGAAATAGCCAGTCTATTAATCCTTTGCAAACTCTTTGTAAAGGCAGAGAAAGGATGCTTGTCCATGCAAATAAGCACTGTTGGTTTCGCTTAGAGGCATGCAGTTCGCCTTAATGATCTCATGTAACATGGAATTTTTCCTTTCTGTTTCCAGACTTTCCGCTGCCCTCCTCCCCCTGAAAGCTGTCTCGCAGGTAGAGTTATCCGTGAAAATTAGGGGTGCTCATTACCTCCTGTCTTTGCAGGGCTCACAGGCTGGTGACGCACGGTTGGTAGCAATTGCTCCTGTGAATATTGAACGCCTGCAACACGAGCTGAGTCCTGAGCCCCGCTGGAGAGCCTGGAGTCCTCTCCTCCTGATGGTGATGGATGGGGGGAGCAATCTGAAATGTTAGAAGATGCAGAGGTTTTACATGCATTTCTCAGGGAATAATACCTGTTGGTTTATTTTTAATCTCCATCCCTGTCTTCAGTGGGAAAAAGCAAGATACTTCCGTATTCAGCACAGCAAATTTTTGGTCCTGGGAAGATGCACGGCATGATGATGACAGTAGTGGTTATGAATAAGGTTCTTGGTAGGGAGAACTACGAAAACGGGAGGAGGCTCTGCCTTGGTCCAGCTGAGGTTTCTTGAAGATGATTTCATGACCTCCCCTGTGCCAAGACCAGCCGAAAGAACAAGTCATGCTTACGCTTTAGGCAGACCATATGCCACCAATTTTTTTCTCTGAAACACAGCCAAAATCTTTCACTGGTTAGATGGAGGTGTGTGAATAATGCATTTTACCAATAGCGATACTTCATGTCTAGAGCAAAAAATAGATACTTTTTAAAGCAACTCCTCTAAAGATTTATTAAACACCTGCTCTTATTCCCTGCTTGATCTTTGGCTCAGGCCTGCACTGAATAGCCATTGATTCTGCTTTTAAACACAGTATCAGATATTTCAAAAAAAGTTAGTCCTCCACCAAATGAAAAAAACTCTTCCTCTTAAAAAACAGGGTATTTGTTCTCCTGCTCTTGTGTGAACACGTGGCTGCTTCTTTCCATGTCCTCACTTCTGGCCAGCTGCAGTTTACTTTCTCTGCTGAAATGGGGTGGAAGAGTGGCTCTTCAGTGAGACATTTTTAAACAGTGGTTTGCAAGCCCACTGCTAAAAGCTCGTCTTCCTCCCACCGCCATGCATGCCCTGTGGAGCCCTGCGTCCTCTTTCACGGCTTAGCTGTGGCTGCATGGCTGCTAAGCTCATCTTCTCACCCGCCTCGGGGGCTAAACCATTTGACCTGTGACCTTCAGCTGATCTGAAACCTCCATCAATCCTTCTGAAAAGTTTTACTAGAATCAGGGCTTCCAAATGACCCTTTGCATAGTTCCTAAAAGGAAAAGAGAAAAAACAACCCACACAAAAAAACCCAGCCCTGTGCTGTTTTCTGTTGTTTTAGCAGAAACCAAACATAACTCATAAAAACACAGGCAAGAAAAATAGAGCACGCTGGTTGCCAGAAAAACAAATCATAACAGAACATAGAGGGGCCTCTCATAGGGAGGAGGCAGGGAAGAAACACCTGTGATTTCCATTGAAAATCCCCTGATATCTACATTCCCCCCGTTCGGCTCCAATAAAAGCTCTCGTGTGCTCTATCACTGACCCCGGGGCAAGGTCTCGATGTGAAGAGGTCCCTCCTTGTTGGGCCGCTTGGACGCAGCCCCAAGCACTGGACCAGTGAATCACAGCGCGCAGCTGAGGAGCACAGAGCGTGCCTGCCAATTGTCCTCATGTCATTGCTATGGTTATCTTAAAGTGCTCTGCAGATGTTTGCCTGCTTAAAAAACAAAAGAAAAGGAAAAAGAAGCAAAGAGAGAGGAAGATAAAAACAAAGCTTTAAATTCCCCCCCCTCGCAACTGTTATACCACAACTGCTAAAAACATTTGACGAAGGCAGAGCTGTTGCTGCTGATTGAGTTTTGGACTGTGATGGTCCCTAGAGGCTCTGGTGGAGAGAAGATGCCCAGATGGCCCTGCCATGCCCGCAGGGACATGCCAAGCACATCCAGTGACAAGTGAGCAGGGAGCAGGGATGGTGGCCAGGACGTGCACAGCGCTTGGATGGGCTTGCTTCTGCTTTGGCCCTTCCCAGAGCAGAGAGACAGTCACAGGACCTGTGTTCAGCCCTGTGACGACATCCCCTCCACGCTAGCTGATAAATGTTTTTGCATATAATTTTCCTAAAACTCCTTTATGACAGTACGAAGTTTGGGCATTGAAATCAGTTAGGCACAGGCGCCTGAAATAGGTACCTCTGCACCACACCATGGGCACAAATCCTCCTGGAAGCTGGCAAAAATCAAGCTTCAGGATTAGGAAATGTAACTGCACCAGAACGGCTCCTCGCTGGATGAATAGCTAACGCAGCTGCACTGCTTCCAGGACCCCTCTTAGGACTGTTGCGCAGTGTAGACATGCCCGTTGGGGCAATCACAGCACTGAGCTTTAGCACACAACTCAAATATCCAGTTTTTAGCATTGAGTCACGTAACCCCACCTGCAGGTGCTTTTGTAAACACCGTCTTTTCGTTGCCTGGTAATGTCTCACGTTCGTGACTATCCTTCCCCAAATGCTCCTTGACCAAAATGCACAGGGACAATGGGAATTGGAGAAAAGATCTGAGACTTAACATGGACCTGAACATGGTGTTTAAACATTTGTTGTGCTTGTTTTACACCTTTTTCAGACTTGGTGTTTACAGGAGGCAGGAAGATAAATGATGGGAGAGATAAGCACCGTGGATGTCATTTGGATGAACAGGCGGACATACCAAACAGGCCCTTAAGGAACTGCTTCACGTTACAACTGCTGCAGCACTTGCAAGGGTATGTCCAAATGCCGTGCAGGGACGTTACGAGAGTGTCCAGCTCTCCTGGAATCAACCGGAGATTTTTTCCATCAACTTACGTGAGCCCTGAATCACATTAGAAACGAGTGTGCACGTCCTCAGCAGCAGCACCAGCACACCGGGCTTGGGGATGTTACAAGAGAACACGATCCACTGGGCATACGGTGAAGAGGCTGTCCCTAAACCACACAGAAAGAGAAACAGCCTGGGGAGAAAGCTCCCTCTGTTATTTCACGGGTGGTAGTTTCAAGTGCACAGTGTTTTCAAGAAGATTTTGTGAGGCTGGGGTGGCTAAATGTAGTTTCAAAATAATACAGTTTCCTTTGCAAAATGGGGTGAAAAATCCTTATTAGGAAAGCAGAGCCCAACTCAGGGTTGAATAGAAAATAGCCTTGCTATAAAAAGCATCATTGCCTCTCTCTGGAACATAAGCCCATGCACATAAAGAGCTCAATTCAGCAATACATGCGATGCTCCGCTGACCTGGGGTCTCCAAATTGTTTGCCTTGCTGTAGGACAGGAAGAGAGGCACGGCTTGAAATTATTTGACAAGCCCTTTCTTTGGAGCTGCCTGATTTACCTTCCGAAGGGCAAAAGAGGGAGCTCATGCTACAACAAGAAGACAAATGATGCAATAGATAAGACTTTCTTCTCAGGACAAGGAAGATCCCAAGAGCTCTGGCACCTGAAACTTCCTTGGTGTGGTCAGAGCTACCTGAGCATCTCCACAGCTGAGGGGGGTTTCCATTGAAACAAATGTCTTTTAACAACCAAAGGCTGTGTGAAAAATTGCCAATTTCATTAGAAGTTCTTGATTTGGGGTAGTCTTTGAAGTTTATCAACTCATTGAAGATGCTCACTAATATTTTTATTTCCTCCTTTCCTTCTCTTATCCTTCTCCCCCTACATGAAAAACACCAACAAACACCAACCCAGCTGATGGAAAGAAATGGGCTTCAGGCAAGAGGAGAAATCAGGAAACATTTTGGAAAGTACTTCAGTAAACATCGGCTAAAACACTGAGGAAGTGGGTTTCTTTGCATCTTAGAGTGGAGGAAGTCTCTCTGATACACTCTATTAAGTGATTTCCCATTTTTTGCACACACCGTATCTTCCTCCCATTTTAATTGGAGCTGTGGCTTTGTAAACAGGTGCCAGGCATGTGTTGAGCTGGTCTTTTGCCCCTGATGTTTGAAGGCCCCATGTGCGGCGCCTGGTCTTGCTCCCTCCTAGGCATCTCACAGCCTCAGCTGTGGCACGGGGATGTGCCGGGGGACCTCTCCCGGGTGGCATTGCAACCAGGGTACTTGTCGCATTTCCAAATCCACTCCTGATTTCTTTTTGGGGTTTTGCTCAGTGCCACGGGGTGTGACATCTTCAGGCTGCGTCCAAGACAGACCAGATTAAAAATGACCCTGTACAGATTTAAAAAGAGGAAAAAAACTTGAATCAACACCAAAAAATGCATGTCCTGGTAGTATTCTTGGTAAACGGTGTGTATAAGAGAGCTGGCTGTGTGGTCAGTGCAATACTCGTGCTGCCTCGGAGTCAGACAGCACAGCCTGGCTCTGAAGCTTGCAGAGATGTGGTGCGGCCAGAGCTCCCCAGCTTGTGCTTCTGCATTGGATCTAATGTTACCCCTAGCTAGTCATTTCAGTTTGGTTCTCCGTCTGAGATCACTGTCTAAAGAGGGATAAAGGGTTCCTTTCTTCTGGGTAACATCTGAAGTCACAGCCTGGGCTTTGGTAAGAGGATACTGGTGGCTTCAGTTCTTCTGATAAGGGGGAATGCTTCTTTTCCTTGTTGTTGTTAATCCTCGGAGTGGAGATCAGTTGCAGTGCAGGTGTCTGATTTTCATTAAAATTGCAAATTGGACTGGATGCTTGATCAGATAACAAAGACATCATTGAAACCATGTGTCTTCCTTCAGCAGCAGAACAGGGGACAAGACAAAGAATTTCCCAGTGTGTGTCCACTTGTGCATATTTACTGCAGAGAGCGAGTCTTAATACTTTGGTCATGGGTGAATAAATAGCTTCTAAGAAATGCCAACCCTATCAAACTTGCAGCAGCTTTGGAACAGCTTTTGAGTTGAATAGAAGAACTACAGTATTAGCCCTTTGGGGAAAATACAGGCTGTTCTCAAAGGAAATCAATTAACTGTAGCATCTCTTTGGTCCCAATTTGGCGGATCTTCCCTTTTTATCAGAGCACGTAAGTGTTTTCTTAGCTTTAAGCATGAGCTTAAGTGCTTTGATGAACAAGAATAGGCTTTCACACATGCTGCTGTCCTCTCCAGAATCAAGACCACGTGTTTTTGAATATGGGAAAGAGAATGAGTTAGACAGAGAGGTCCAACCAGTCATTCTGTTTGGAAATCATATACAAAAAGCTCGCCTG
>NW_008825271.1:6579740-6598602 GCF_000699105.1 Pygoscelis adeliae
TGATGGCATACATACGATGTTTGGAAAGGAAGTTCCTCGTTCAATGTCCTCTTGGCAGCTAAACAAAGTGATTTTGAAGCAAACAAACACACAAACATTGCCTTTTCCTGAGATAGCACCTTCTGACAGATGTTACTGCATTTATAAGTCTTAATGATGTCTTTTTTTAAATCGTTGTCCTCTCCTCTTCTTTGTATCAAAATACCTATGAACTTCCCTTAGTAATGCTGAAGGGAGCAGCTAAACAAAGTTTCATCTGACCCAAACTATTAGCTAGCAGGTATCTAGGATAGGTTCATCTTAATCCTGTAAACACTCCAGAAACCATGATCAATGAGAAAGGTGCTGAGCCGTGCCTACACATAGATGTGCATTTCTGTCTAAATTCTGTGAGACAGGGAGTTTTCAGCTGTGATCTGTTTGGCTGGTGTTTGCAGAGCTTTTGAAGAGGATGTATTTAAAATGGCGCACGTTAAATGGGCACCTGGCATTAGAGGAAGCCTGAATGATCTTATCTTGGCCATCGGTAGGGTTAGATGCAGCCACAACATAATGCTTACCCATTTAGGGGTGAAAGAAACTCTGTTCCTGGTTCAGGGGAGCACGGATTGCCCATGTTAAAAATGTCTTATTTGGAGGCTCTTTACCAAGTCTGCTCTGCTCCATGCTAAATGTTGCAGGAGGAATTCCTCAGGGAGTTTAGACAGGTCATAGCTTGGGAGGGAAAATAATTCTTGACTTTTACAATGAGACAGTAATGAGAAGTTCATCGTGCTTTGCGCACACAGTGAGCAACTCAACTTCTAAAGTATAATTTGTTCTCTTGGTGTCCCTGAGTAAAACCTTCTCAGCCATGGCTGTCTCCAACACAAATCCCACCTCATCTGTGAGGCAGCTTGGTTTGCTCGGATGAAGGACATGATATGGATGGTGCTTGCCCCCGTGGCTCTGGTCATGGGAACAAAGTCATGCAGGGGCAGTTAGCTGTGAGGTGCTGAGTCATCTGTGCCTCGGGATACCCTGGGTGCGGACTCTGAATGCAAATGGGCAAATTTAGATAAACTGTGAGAAAGAGCTGAATTTCTTACCCACAAAATGCTGTGAAAAGCCTATGAAAGACTGTGAAACATTTTGTTTTCCAAGGAGCAGGCATTATTTAAATATTACAGAAATATGCAAGGAATTTCTTTGGGACTAGGACACACCATGTAGACATACAAACTGATTGCTCTGACAGCTTCCCATGCAATAAGCACTCCGCATTTACTGATCACTTTCATCCCTTGGTAAATGGGAGGTAATTTGAAGATATTTTCATTCCTCTCAGAGCATCACTTGGGATATCTGTAGAATCACTCAGCGTCACGATTCCAAGAAATCTGCCAGGATTATGTTCTGAAGTTTGCTTTGGATAAAAAAGGACTCAAAAGGTCATAGATTATCCCAGGACATATCAAAACATGCATTAAAAATTTCCATGTTCTTCAACTCGTGGTAAAAGTCAGCCACATTCACTCAGTTTTGCTGAAGTTTAAACTCGAGGGACCTTATCTCTGCTTGCCAGTGTGTCAGTGCCTTGAGAGAGGAGGTGGAAACTGCTTGCTGGACTCTGCCTGTGTCCCGTCAGAGGGGAAGTGACTGCTGGAACAGGCCAGGGGAGCGTTTGGACTATAAAGCATGGGAAACCGCCGGCCAAAAATAGGACTATGCAGAGTTACAGTGTTAATTAGTGCAGAGGAAGAGCTATTTGGGCATCATTTATAACTTCTTATGGCAGTGGAAATCTGGCAGGAAATTGCTTCGTGCATGGAGAAGTCAGACGTGCCATGAGCCCCAGTCCAGGAGAGCAGGTGGTTTTCAAGGACAGCAGTCATCCCGAAGCTGAGCTTTGGGAAGCAGCTGCTATCATCGCTGTGGGGAAAAGGCGGTTTGCTCCAGCTCCACTTTGCGTATCGCCTAAAGGGATGAACATTGCAGCAGAGCCGCCATCACCATCCTCGCCTTTTGCTTTAACTTAATGGGATTTCCAGCCTCTTCAACATGCAGCAGATCACCAAAGGACATTGCTGGTTTCCTTGCTGCCACCTCCTCTTACTAGCTCTTATATTGGCAATAACCTCTTTTCACCAGTAAGGTGAAGGTGATGCACGGTGGCACAAAGACACTCCTGTTGTACCTACCAAGTTGGTGTCAGGGTGCCGGCATAGAAACAGATGTCGCAGCACGTTGTGTGCTGACCGCTCATTTAAACCCCGTCCACCGCTCTGTTTCAGACATGTTGTCAGAGGATCATTTCTAATCACAGAAGAATGGTGTGGAGAGGAAGATGAAATCATCACTGGGCAGGAGGTTAAAACAGCGACAAGATCAGTCGAAACCCCTTGGCCAAAACTATCTAATAAAGAGAAGTGGGCCAGAACGCCAACATCGGTGACCCTGAGATTGTTTTGGTTTTTTATCAGCTTAAATAATCTTATCTGGCAACTCCACTCTAAACAAAAGCAGGGTTTTCATGGCCATCCTCAATGCTTTTGCCTGTGCTACAGTGGCAAGCCATGTTTCAGAGGGTCAGTAATGGAAAACAGATGTTTAAATGTGTACAACAAGAAGCAAAAAAGCAAATACTGCAAGCACAAAGTCTGACATGAAAAGAAGGGTATCTTTGAATTGTAATAATAGAAGACCCACGTTCATGAAACACAGGATTAGATAAACTGCTATTTTTTAATTGTTGTGCACAGATGCTTTCATGGCTATAAAATCTCAGTCCTTGTAATATATCTGAATCAGAACCTTATTTTAGCATAGCCTGCTCCTAGTTCATACAGGGATAAACTACTGCACAAGTAGTGTTGCAGGAAAGTGCTATGCTGCCAAGCAGGCAATACAAAATTAATTATTTGCCCAGCACACTGCTGCCAGGCTATGAAAAATGCTGCTATGTATTCTTTTAATTAAGAAGAGATACTTGCACTGAGTAATGAAGAGACCTACTTTGAAATCGGAGAGATTCCAATATTTCAAAATTAGTTTTCATTCCAAATTGGATTTCTAAAACATGTCTATTCAGAAAGTTTTTTTAGTAGTGTCAAAAGATTATGCAATTCAAAATATGTATCTCCTGCAATATTTAAGCCATCAATGAACATTTAGAAATTATTACCATGAAAAAGAATCCAAGTGAATAATGATTCTTTTCCTTTAAACATCAGTATACCCTCCTGAAGTGCATTACTTTGGACATGCATCATTTTTGCATAGAAAACTATTTCTTTTTTTTTTTTTTTTACACCAACAGTAGCAATATCTACATGAGTTTTGGTTTTATTTCTCCTCATGAAAGGAATGTGATGTGAAATGTGAAAATAAGCAATTTCCTAAAATTGTTTTTATGGGATGCACATAAACATGCAGAACTACAGTGAGACGGTTAAAAGAAATATTGGAATTGCTCTATTTGAAATGATAAAGATCATCTTGTTCTTTCTCAGCTTGTCTCCCTGCTATTCTGGGATGAGGAATAAACGGTCTCAAAGTAAATGTTGCATTGAAATCCATTGAGAAAAAATTAAACTTTTGTATTAATTACTTGGAAAAATGATGATTCTGCGAGCTGACGTTAAGGGACAGATTTTCAACATTATTCACCCATTGAAAATAGCTCCTATTGTTCCCAAGTTCAAAAGCCTCTCTGGTTATTGCAACTTTGCCCTAAATATGTAGCTGAACAGTTGGGCTCAGACTCTTAAAAAGCAGTTGCAAAAACATGTGACTTGCCCATGCAGTTACCGCCCAGCGCATGCAGGGATGCTGCTCGCACTCTCCAGCGATGCTACAGACACTGGACTTGTACTTGCATCTACCAGGACCGTGGTTTTGGCTGCAGCGAGAGCACAGGGAAGCTATATGAACCCTCTTCTCTTCACTGAAAGCTGGACCTTGGCATTGTACCATACTTCTGATGAGTGTATCCAAAGAAATGTAGCTGATTTGTCAGATCAGCCAGTAGTAGATATATTTTTTGCTTTGGGGCTTACCAGGAGACCAACGGTCTCCTCTAGGTTGAGTGATGCTCTGTAGCTTGAGCACTGGGTCTTCCTGCTAGGTCTTGTTGGAGGGGTCCTTCCCCCCAGACCACATCTCTTCTCCATGCTCTGCATCAGCATAGGTCAGGCAACAGGGTTTTGTACTGGGGAAGCTGCTGTAGGACTGCAGCCTTTATTGACAGAGCAGAAGCTGTGATCACCCGAGAGGCCGTGTCCCCAAACAGGAGCAAACCCGCTCCGCAGCGTGGGGCTGTGGGGCTGGAAAAGCCGCTGACCCGCGTTGAAGGACGCGTGGGAGGCAGCGAGCGCCGCAGCTGCGGCCAGCGATCATCAGGCCCCGGTAAAATTTCACACATGATTTCTCTGTGAAACTGAAGCAAGATAAACAAGATTTGGTATGAATTTAAACATAACATTGGTTATATTATTTGGGAACAAAACAGTTGCATAACCCTGTGGAAAACAGCACAGCTGTTCACGCTGGACAGGCATGCCAAGAGCCACGTCCTCCTCCCTGCCAGAGGTACACGCCTGCAGTTAGGTTTCCTTTCCCCCTCCCGCACAGTGACACTCGCTCCCTGTCCTGGGGGTCCCGGGCAAACCTGCTAGCCCCCTCCTCTCTGGTTTCAGAAGTCATCTACAAATAAATGCTTAAAAGACATGAAGTGGATCCCCTCTGCTGCAGAGCTCCTGCTTGTTGAACTGAACCAGGGAGGCCGGGTCTGCGCTGCCTCTCGCCTCCCTTCTCGCTCTCGGCCTGCGATAAATGTGCACAGCATGAAAATCCGATTTGCTATGAGATTAGGAGAGCATAATCTCATTAACAATGACAAGCTCCACTGGCCCGCTCTGCCGCCCACTACATATCCCTGCACAGCAAGCGGTGGCTTTGATTAACAGCTTGCTGCAAAGATAATGATCCTGCCAGCTATGCTGGCATTGCAAGGAGATGCACCCTGGCTGGAGCCTTAGGAGCTGGACATCAGCACAATCCCACAGGGAGCAATGGGAGTGGGTCATGCTGGATCCAACCCAATGAGTTGGTAGGTAGTTAGTGAGCACCCAGCGCGGACAGGGTATCAGGAGGGTACCGCACCCCTTTCGTGCTACCTCTGCTATGCCTGCCAACACCATGCTGCTCCCCCCAGTAGGTCTGAGCTATGCCTTCGCAATGTGGCATCAAAAATAACATGTTTTTAGGGCTGTCGTGAAACACACAGCTTGTACGAGTTAGGGCTACCTGAGCAGGTAATTCAGCACAGCAGGAGTGGCTTGGTAGGTTGAAGCCATCAGAGTGGGGGCTGCCAGGTCTACCTGTGTGTGGTGTGATGGTTGATTTAGGACTAGATTTCATCTGGTCCCTTGGACCCAATGTCCCCGTAAGTGGTAGTGGTCTCTGAAGGACCAGTCACTGGTTAACCGCCATCCTGGGGGATGCTTATGGTCAGGTTTCCTCTGAATGGACCCCAGTTTGCACTCACCAAAGCTGCTCTTCAGTGTGACAGCCTGCATGGGAAGGAAGGGTGACTGGAGATCATCCCAATCCTAGACTGACACTGTCAAACCTCTCCAGCTCACTTATCTCAAAGGGGTCTTTCTACCATTAATGTTAGCTGGCACGCCTGCATCTCTGTGTGCAGAGCGCTTTTCAAAATATCCCATAGTGTTTTCCTATTTTTTTCCTCTCCTTTTATTTTTATGTGCTAAAATTAAAATCTGGAAGGCAAATAGCTCTGATTTGCATATGCAAAAAGAAAATTAACATGCTAATGATTACGCGCGAATGGTGCAGGCAGATTCTTACAGGAAAATGCTTGGGAAGGAAAACCAGGACACAAACTGTGCGGCAGGTACTACAGGCAAACAGCTCTCTCAGTGACAACAAAAAGAGAAAGTTAATCCTGCAGGTCTTCTGGGAGTTCAATTTTATTCACGCTCCTTCCCTGGGCATTAGATGAAAATCCTTCTTTAATTAAAAACTGATCCCAGTCCCCCAGTGCAGCAGGCGCTGAGCTGGGCAGTGCTGGGCTGCGTGTTGTGCTGTGCTGTGTATCGTGCTGTGTGTTTGTGCAGCACTGTGCATCCTGCTGTGTGCTGCGGTGCCCATCCTCCTATTTCCATGAGTCCCACTAATGTCACCTTGGGCGCCAGCCTCGTGCAGACATTTCAGGACAGGTCGTGGATCCCCCCACATAGACGAGAAAAAAAGCAAACAGGACAGTTTCCAAGGTGAATGTGCAATCCCTGAGCCACTGAGGTGCCTCTGCACGCTGCACGCGGCCACGGCATCTGCGGTCCGATGCTCTGTGTTATTTCTTCTCAGAAAAGTGGCTCAAATACTTCCCTGAAATGCAAAATATTTTGGAAGCTAAAGATAGTTCAGGCGGAAAGGCAGACATCTAACTGACACTGAGCAAATAAATACAAGTTATGAAGAATTCTTAGTGAAAATAAAACCCTGGAGGAGTGGAACTTGTTACTGAAAACAGGGTGGGAGGCTGAGACAATGGCAGGCTCCACTGTTAACCATTGGCTCCATCCACAGGATCCCTTTTGGGGCTGGGGAGCATCCACAGTTTCTGTTAATGCCACTGAAATATGCTGCAGGTGAAGGAAATTGCAATACTGTCGTATGTTGCGGTATGTAAGTCTCGGTGTAACTTGTGAGCAATGCTGGTGGCTTCCACCGAGCAGCATGCATGGCCCGTGGTCTGCAGTAGTAGTCTGAGCAGGATGAACTGGAGTTCAAGGAGTTTGCCTTCGATTCCCTCCCAGTCAAGCATTTTTGGCTGCAGATGGAGCTCAAGTTTGTTTCACAGCCAAGACAAGCTGTGGGGCACATCTCTTCCCAGGACATCATCAGGGTCACTTTTTGGTCAGGTTGTTCCTAAAGCCTGTTCCAGTCCTTAGGAGCATCGCTGCTGTTAAACATACTCCTGCTGTTGCTTTTCCCAACAGAACCAGCCTTGAGGCACTGCCTTCGGGTGCCGAAATTCCTGGGCTTCGAGGGAGAACGCAGGGGAGAGAAAATGTACTCTACCCAGGGAATGCATTTCTCTTCAGTATCTTTCCTGGCTTGCTCTGTCCTCTAGATTTCAGTGACAGCAAGCGCTAGTAACAGGGACTGATGTCCTTTCTTTAAGCTTTAATGCTGTTGAGTGAGGATGAAATAGAATCAAGTGGAATTCCAGGAAAAAATAATACCATTTGCAGAAATTACCTTTCTTTTAAACATAAAAGTGCAAGCACGCGCACGCGTGTGCATGTGTGTGTGACTACCTTTATCTACTTCTAACGAAGACTGCATTGGATTGCTGCTGTTGTCACCTGTTGGTGGTGGTAGGACATTGGTGCTAAACAGAAGTTACTGCTAGAAATACTTCTATTGGGTTTTATGTGTTTAAGAAAACTGTTATTACACAGTGATTTTCAAGGGGAAACTGCAGAAGAGGCACTGAAGTGTTAGCTGAATCGTCTTCGACATCTTCATTTCCCAGCAAAATGTCAGTTCTTGCTGGTATTTGACATGAAAACTCTTGGGTATGTAAATACAATATCAGATAAATAGACCAAAAGAGGGTTGAGAAAGGATACTAAAGGCCCAGGAGTGGTTTCGCAGAGTGGGCATCCTCTTGTCTGACCTTTCAATTGCGAGGTAGTTTGCTCTCGTAGGTTGAAGCCTCATTCTTTCATGAGATCGCTGAACAGTTCCCCACTGTGAGGCTGATTTCCTTGGCTCAAGGGAGTCAAAAGCACTGGCTGTTGCTTGCAGGGATATATCCATGGAAGTGTCAAGCTAAAAGCCTGTTTCCACTGACAGTGCAGTCAAGGCGGTTTCCCATTGCACGATGCTGGGGCACTGTGCTGAGCCCACGGTGAACAACTGCTCCCCTGGGATGGAGAGGCTGTCCCCAGAACATGCAGCCTCTGTCCTAGGGAACAAGGAAGGGCTCCTTTTTGCAAAGAACTAATGAAATTATGTAAAAGACAGGCATAACCAGACGACAAAAATTCTCTCCTACTTAACAGTGCTGATAGCTGCTGTTGTTGTTTATTTCCTGGGGCTGAACCAGGGCTATTTTGGAGAGAGTGGGAGTAAATCCCATATTGCAATACCACAATGAATATTAGCTATTAGAAATGCCTTGATAAAAACACTAGATACAGCCACAGCAATCAAGAGGAATATGCCAGAGGTGATTTCACTGCTCCAGAAGCTAATGAGCTTGTTAGAGGAAGACACTATTATTAGCTCCTGCAGATACTTGCGGCCTGCCTTGCTCAATAAACTCCTGCTCACAGGGCTTGGTTTCCAGCGTGGTTTATTGCAGAGCGTGGGTTCCAGGTGGTTTCCATCCTGTGATGCCATCCGGCAAAGTCCAGGCTGGCATCCTGGGGGAAGTCAGCTGTGATGTGAGCCGTGCTGCAGGCTCCCCGGACACCTTAATGCACCCGCTTCACCTCCTTTGGCTTCATCTTTCTGCATCTTTCACCTGGCACTATAGGGGCTGGGGGTTATGTTCAGCTACCCGCATGGGAAGATATTGAGAAAAACCTACTGCAGTGGTCTAATTCCTCGGGCAACCCTGGGCTGCTGTTTAACGGGGCCGTGGCCCCAGATGTTAAGCCAGCCTTTGCAGACCCCATATCTTCCTCACTTTATATTGTGGTGAGTAATAAGTGAGTCCTATGGTCATACTGGAGTCATGTCAGCGACTTGCAGGTTGGGGAAGTCCGTACAGGCGAGCAGCGCTGTACGAGGGACAAGCTTAGCTGGCAGGCCCTGCCAGGCAATGGTCCTTCTGCAATCTTTGATCACGTTTGATTTCAGGGGGAGTGGATGTACATAATGGCTCAGCTTGACTTGAAAGCCCCTGGATGTGAGATCGTTAGCCTTCTCGTTTGGACAAGGTAGGTTCATTTTTCTTAATGTGGCCAATGTTGCTGGGCAGGGCAGCCAGGGAAATGAGATCAAAGTTCGCCCGATGCCTTTCAAAGCCAAGCGGCTATCTTCTGATTGGGCTCTTAAATAAAAGCCACACAGCCATCCTTTGAAAGTGCACGGACCTGAGCGAAAACGTTGCATTATGCATGGGAAACACTGAGAGCAAATGCTTTTATCAGCGAGAGCAATCAGGGCTGGCTATTAGCTTAACACAGCACTAAGAGGACAAAAACTGGGCCTGTTGATGTGGTTGAGAGAGGTTATGAGGTGTAATGAGTTTTCCTCTTGGAGGGGCAGGACTGGAGCGGGAACGCAGGCAGCCTCCTCCATGGGCAGCAGAGGTGAAACGGGATTTCCAAAGAGGACCGGGACGCGCAGCCCAGCCGGTGTGGTTCAGTTATCCCCAGCACCGTCAGGGCATGCACATCCTAGGTCTGCTGCTGCCTTGTTTCTGCAAGCAGCTTCAAAAGCAAATACGTGGTGCTCACACTAGCCTGGCAAGAGTCCCGCTCTGTGCCTTAATATGGCCAATATGGCAAAGTCTGAGCATCTCTGTACGTAACAGAGGATGCTTCCAGCCCGTTGCAGGTCAAATAGTTTGTGTGAAACAGTTTGGCAGCAAAGGGAGCTCCAGCAGCTCTTGAGGTTACAGGAACCAGGAGAGAAGGCTGAGATGTTGGGGTGAAATTGTGGACCTCTGGAGGCTCTTCTTGGCCCCGCTACAGACTTTCTGCATGACATTAGCTCTACTTTTTTTTGCTGAAGCACTGATTTTCATGCTCTGAAGATGTGGCCCTTCATCTTTTCTGGTCTGGGTTCTCTCTTGGTAGATGGAAAATGCTTCCTTTTCTCTAAGGGGCTCTCGGGAAGCATGTCTGTTCTCACCACTGAGGTGCTCGCAGACCGAGGTGATGAGAAACCTATAAAAACAAATCCAGCTCTCTCAGAACTGAAGAAAATGAAATGGGAAACAAATGTTTGTCCCAGATTAGAATAAGTGCAGAGGGATCGCTTGCTCCGTTGAAAAGGAAAAAGAGTAATTCTGCACATTTTGGTCTCCATTTGGTGTCAAACTGCACAGCTGTGAGTACTCCAGGGTGAAATGACAACCCATCCCTGAGGTCGCTCTTACGAATACTGCGCCTTCAGAAAGACGACAGTTTTAAACAATTTGTTCCTAATTGAAAGAGGTCACATGAGACTGACTTTACAAAGTTTACATAACAAAAAGTAATTCTGTTAAGTAAAATGATTAATTTCTGTCACTGCACATCAAACGGCGCAGTTACAAAACAGTATTGTCTATGCTCGCATTGCATTGAAAGCCATTTTTTCTCCAGTTTCCCTTCCCATAACGCAACCTTTTGACAGAGCCTTAACTCTTTGGTGTTATTCAGCGGAGGAATTTGTGAATGGGAAACGAGTAGGCTGCCATGGACGTGTGAGATATGTTACGCTGGTGTGGTGGCAGGCAAAAGACAACAGCTCTTTAGAGTGGACCCAGCTTACCCAGGGACCCAGTGCGATGAGAAATGCTTGCCAGCACAATGCACTGGTTGTCGCCCTTCCTCAGCACAATGAGGCATTGAGGGAGAATCGCAACCCCAAAATGGCAGATTTTTCCTTTGAAATGCTTCCACGGTGCGTTGCACAGATGTGTCAAGGACCCAGAACAGCAAACGGCTGAGTAAGTTGGTGCTTGGATAGCCTGGGTATTCTCATGTCCATCACACTGTTTGCTTACAAGTCCATGGGGTAGCGTGCTGGCTGTTCAGAGAGACTGAAAAACCTAGGGAGTCCCTGTGTGATACGTGCAGATTTGATAGAAGGGGAACCTTTGGCTTTGGAGCAGTTCCCTGTTACTGCTACAGGGCCAGATCCAGCTTTGGAGGGGAGGCTGTATATCCCTGTGGCTGCAGGGAGACCAGATGCACTGCCCTTTTTGCATGGGGATAGAGGGCCTTTGTTGTCCTCAGGACAAACCTGCATCTGTGGGTGCTGGAAGACACCTTCCTGACTCGCTAAGCAAGGGGGTGGTGTTTGCCCCCACTGCTGATGGGGTTGCACTGGGGTGCAGAGCTTTGCTGGAGAACCAGCTGGGCTGGGGTTAAGGCCTGCTGCTGGATTTTAATATTATGTCTCCTGCACACCATGAAATTTTGTGGTGCTCCTTTTCTTGCCTGCTTGTCTCCCTGCTCACCTTTTTATTGCCAAGACAGTCAATTTCCTGCTCGGTAAGAGGCCATAAGAGCCACAGAGAAAGGAGGTGCCGAGACTGGTGAGGGTATAGGAGACAGAGGACACAAATTTGTGCTTAATCAGGCTATAGTTCTGCAGCTCCTGAAATTCCTTGTTTGTTCAAATAATTTGGGATTTGCTTGTGTGTAAATATACCTTTGCCCAGTTTATGGAGTATAAGTGACTTTCCTGTACGAACTTATTCTTGCTTGCTTATTCAATGTAGAGTGCTTCATTGCTCCCTTCGCGTTTTTTCTCATTACAGTCCCTTTCCTTCCTATTCTCTAGCCTCCCCTTGGGTCTCTCCTTCCTTGCCTGCATTTCAATTCAAAGCCCTGTTGGAGTTTTCCATTCTCTTCTAGGGCTGAGTCACTGACTTTTGTCAGCTTCTCACCATGGATGCAAAGGGGATGGGGAAGAGAAAGAAGAGACAGACAGAAATTGCTTCAACACCAGCCAAAAGCTGCATAAAAAGGCCCAAATGTTATGGCATCTGAAGTAAAATCAAGCACAAGCAAGCCCTGCCAAATCCTCCTTGAAATGCTGGAAATCTGGAAGTGTTCAGCACAGCTAAAGAGCAGCTTTCTAGCCTAAATGTCAGGGCGCGTATCCTGCTTCGCAGGTGGAACGTCCATGTTCTTGGTCCTTTCCAGGCACAGCCAGGCTCTGCATCCCTTCCCCATTGTGCGGGCACTTGCTCTGCAAAGAGATGATGCCGCGACTCTTGCTGCAGTTTGGTGGCCTGGCAGCCAACATGCGGTAAAGCTTCAGTTAATCTCCTGATGAGCACACGGTGGAGCAGTACAAAGGACCTCTGCCCACCTAACTCACTCCCAGCCCCAGTCCTGCCCCTGGCACCCTGCTGGAGCCAAGGGCAAGAAAGGGTTGGGTTTGCTGCTACATCCTAGTGCCGTCTTCAGCCTTGATAGTGCAAAGACTGAGCTTTAGATTCTGACTTTCATAGGGTCCTCCCAATCTGCACTCAGGCTGCCAGGCATGCAATACAAATATATCCCCTATACAAATCATCCAGTACCTCTTTTTTCCCACATCTTCATGGCAACGGATCTCATTTCCAACTACTGAGAAATCTGCCAAGTCTAATTAATCTGTCTGGGATGATGGCAAGTTTCCCCATGTTGAAATCAGATTGCTTTTTCTAGTAGAAAGCTCTAGGCTCAGCATGGCACCCAGAGTCCCAGAGCCTTTCCACTGGCCATGGGCAGCTCTGCACCCCACTGAGCATCTCAGTCATGGGTGCAAGGAGCACTCAGACCTTGAAATGCCCACCCGCAGCCCCATAGAACATCTGAAACTCCTGCAGCCAGGCCATTGCTCTCCCTGTTCAGGTGGAAATGATGGACCAAAAATTTTTTCCTAGCTGAAGTATCTACATCGAGAAGACCTACTTCTCCTGGTCTTTGCTTGGAGAGAGAAGGGTCGAAAGTTGCTCCACAAGGACATTTGAGCTAGATTTTGCCCTTGCCTTTGATTGTCTTCTGGAAGAGCCTGTTTTTCTCCACTGACTATATGAGTACTAATCTTCTCAGAAGCCATCATGCCTCCTACACTAAACACCAACTCCTCCTGCACCCACCAACCTTGCAATGTCTTTCCAAGGCCCCGTGACAGACCTTGCAACGTTTGCTTTCATGGCACTCGGCTCTGAAAGCTTGCAGAGAGTAGGGGAAAGTTCATTTTGATATATACCCACTAAAATCTACTTTTGCCATAAAAGGCTATCACTGACAAGTCCCAGGCATTTTCTACACCTCTTGCTATAAATCTAAGCAGTTTTAACTGTATTTACTTATTTATTTGTGCCACCAGCTAATCTGTTCTGTTGGGAAAGCAGATTTTGTATTGTTTGTCATTTCAGAGACATTTTTCCATCTCTTTCATGTGCTAAATCACAAGCTCTCTAATGTTGCAATCCATTTTTCTCCATAAAAGTGTTTAATAATGATAGATTAGATTGGCCCTTCTGACAGATTAGATAGGTTTTTAGTTTTGGCCTTTGATGAAATTACAAGGGAGAGCACGAGGCGAGTAGTAAAAAATGTCCTCGTAGTGAAAGGTTTGACTTCTTATCTTCATAGATTAGCACCCTGCCTCTGCAAACAGCTTCAAGAAAGCTTAATGAGTCTGTGGGGACTGGCTGTTATCGAGAATAGTTGCTCTCTGGGGACTTGAAGGGCAAGGAGCAGCCACTTTGATTTAATGAGTAAAAATATACTGTGCTGCCCACTGCAAGGGCCATTAAACAAAGGAGGCCATGGGTTTTCTTACTGCTGCGCATACATTGTCTTCTCTCTTTGTCTCTCATGTAAACTTACTTTAAAACATTTTGAGAAATCCCAGTACAGCCAGTGTAATCAGGACGGGTAAAAGCTGGTGGTTTAAGTACTTGGTTCTGTCCACGGCTGGGTCCAGCCAGCCAGGAAAGGGATGACGACCTGGAGTCTGGGACAGGACACGCATTGGCAAACCAGCGTGATTTCCATCTAATAAAGACAAGTCTGAGGACATCGTCTGTCCACCTGCACCTTTCCCATGATATATATTCATGGCAGATCAACACGGGCTCTCTTTGTCTCCATGCGCTGGGTGGAAATTTTAGGAGCTTGGAGATGAACACATCCAAGTGCACCCTACTGTTGCACCCATGCCTGTGATGAGCTATGCTCCGTAGCTGTCACTAGTATGAAAGGAACCTGGGCACCAGAAGGATACCAAGTGGATGAGAAAGATGGAAACCAAAGCCCTTAATGTACTTTTCAGTTGCAAATGTGTTGGAAGGGCCTTAGAGAAAAAGTTCCTGCAGAGAGTCTATGATGCACAAAATATGCTCTGAGAATGACACAGGTCAAGTGTTTCCAGGAGGAGCAGGGATGTATGTATTAGCTTGCAGAAGCTGTGGGTGAGGCGCTGTCTGAGCAGTGTGTACGATTTTGGTTGCCCATGTTCAAAGACTTGTAGCTGAAACGGATGCATGGGAAGGCTGTATGACGGCGAGGCAATGGGGAGTCTGTCAGAGAAGAAGCTAAACCAACTTGTTTAGTCTGGCAAAGATGAATGGTGAGAGGGTGGTCTCTATAAATACACATTTGCAAAGCAAGGCCCCATATTTATTTATTTTTTCACTAGATCAGTTTTAAAAATGGGAAACCTGATTTTGTTTTTTGACAAATAAATGCATTGGAGTTCACAAGCATTTCCGCATCTCAGAATCCTGAAATCGCTCTGTTTCACAGAAATTTTCAAGTGTTCCCTCTTTACTTTTATCTCGTTTTCCAGAGGGCCGAGTTCACAGGTAGCAGGAGGTGGTGGAGGGGCTGGAGAGGTGGGTCCTGCCAAGGAGGACCTGTGCCTACAGGAGCTGTGTGGGAAGGCACCCAGTCTCCAGGTGCAGCCTCTATATCTTGCGCTTCATGGTTGTGTTTGCTCCTTGGTAGCCATGTGGACAAGTGAGCCCATCTCTTCCGTTTCCCTGAGGCCAAAATCCCTGACGCAGCCTCAGCCCGGCAGACAAGGAGCTGGAGGTTTGGTCACTCATGGGAATCTGGCTGTTTCCAGGCCAAAGGAGGACGTTACTCTTCTGTGTGGACTTTTCTGATCTCCAAATCTGCCCATTGCTTCCTCCTGCAGCAAGAGCATCGCAGGGAATATCTTACGGCAGTTCCACCACAGACTACTGCTTTTATTTTTAATTAACTCAGAATGTTCTCTTTTCAACGAATTGAAGCCAAAAGGACATCCTGGGCCTTTGCATTGTGGCTCAGTGCCTTAAGGAATGTCCTGGTCTTGGAGGGGCTGCAGGACTGCCTTCCCTATAGGGGAGCGGCCCAGTTTTCATCTGTCTGTGTGGTGCGGTGCCCTATAGAAGTGCCATAGCCCTGGGGACCTTATACAGGCCTGAGCTGGGCACAGAGCTGCAAACTCCACAGGGGAGCTTTATAGGGGAGCGCCAGGATGTCGAAAGGACTCTCAGAAAGCACAGCAGGTGACTGCTGAGCGAGGACTCCACTTCCCTGCCCCGGGAATGCCAGCGTTTCTTTTTTTTTGACCAAAAGAAAGAAAAGATCAGCATGAAGCATGTGCATATTTCTGAAGCTGTTCTCGCCCTGCAGCTCCCACCCATGGAAACGCTGATGGGGTGTCAAGGCAGCATCATTTGCCCACGAGGGAAAAGGAAACATGCCCCGCTGTGGCAGAGCCCTTGTACCTCCCCAGAAAAGGCAGATTCGGCTGTCTCTGTACAGAAGTACCTTTTGTTTTGGAGGCGGCTGCTGTGCGGCATCCCTGATCCAGATTCCAGCAAAATGACCAGCTGGTTGATTAGCCGGTTGGTGAACAAAATAGCTTAACACCATCACCAAGTCCTTCTCCTCTGAAACAAATCAGCCTCCGGATTGCAGGCTCAGTGTCACGTCCTGGCAGCGGCCCCCATGGTGTGCAAGCACTTTGAGAAACTGGGTTGCAAAGCAGGATCTGTGCCTTTTCCTCGTGCTCCCAGATTAATTAGAAAAGGTTTCAAACTTTCCAAACACAATGGTTTCCCTGCAATTTTTCAAATAAGCAATTTATTTTAGAAATAACACCTCAGCCTCAGGGAACTGCTATCTGTGCAACTGGTTTTTATTAACTGCAGAGCAGGAATCCTAGGGGGCGAAAACACGAGCTTTCAGAAGATTGTAACACACTGCTAATTTGTACTTATTTATTTATTTTACAAAAGGCATGAAAATTGAAAGGCGACCCAAGGATTATTTTAATCTCCTTGCCATACTCTGGGTATTGTTTGTATTCTGGGGAAATCACTTGAAATTTCAGTGCCGTCTTCTCATACAAAGGATATGTTATTAACATGCATATTCTTTGGCAGCGGTTCCACGTGTTTTTCGAACCAGGAAGGCATTTTTTATCTTGCTTGCATTTGAAAGGTGGAAAAGCTGTTTTTCCATTAGGGCAGATCATCAAGGGAAATACTTCAGGCTGGAAGAAATCAGTCACGGGAGTGTCAACTCAGCTGCACAGGGCCCCATAGGAAAGCTTGGAGGAGTTTGGCTCTGTCTGGACTTTATCTACCACGGCACACCGTCCAGGCCTGATGGCTTTTTGGTGTGGAGGGTGATATCCAGAAAGCCTGTGAGGATCTGCGGTGCAAGGTGAGGCTGGTGCAACTGTGGACTGGTGCATCAGCTGTGCCGCTGAGGACTTTTAACTTGTGACACGTGCTGGCCGAGCCAGGCAGTGGGAACAGCTGCTGTGCCAAAGCCCCTGTGCTCCTGCTGGGCTGTGTGAGCACTCCAAGATGCTTTTGGCAAAGGAAGGGGATCAGCTCCCCTGTCACCTGTAGCCCAGGCTGATACCAGCTCCCTGCAATCGAGGCCAGCCCTCGAGGGGGGGGTCTACTCTGCTGTTAGGCTTTAGCCCCCGCAGTTTGGGTTAACCTGAATTAATTCTGCTGCTTTCTCTGGACATGAGTCCGTGGGCTTTTTCGCTGCAGCAGGAGGATGAGCGAGGGTGGAGGAGCCATTTTCACCAGCATGGCTGGATCCAGAGGGGAATTTCTGTCCACAGGACGGGTTTGGAGCAGAGACGTAGCAGTGAGGTTCCCCGCAGCACGGCCGGGCACAGCTCCTTGCAGGCACCCCGGGGAGGGCTCTGGCAGGGCTCTACCTCCCCTGCGCTGCTGGACACCCCCCAGCGTGATTTCAGCTTTTGGCCTAAAAATGCGTGCAGTTGTTTCACTGCTTGCTTTGTGCCTGTAACAAACACGCCTGATAACGCCTCCCTTCGGTTTTACCAAAACCGTTTGCTGGGAGTGATCTTGTACATCATTTTGTACTGCCAACCTCATTTGCAGCCAACAAAATTAATGGCCCCGGCTGGCTCCATTTCTTTGCCTACAGAAAGGGCACAGGTGAGAAGGGAACGTGCCAGCGAACAGCCAAAATTGGGTGCCCTGGCAGATCCGCCGGAGATGCGTCCCCCTTTTCTCACGGCGTGCAGGCACTGCCCTCTAGTGCTGCTGCCTTTGGACATCGCTGGAAATATTAAAGAGAAAAACTGCGAGAGCAAAGCCCCGGTCCAAGCTGGCTTGGTGGCACAGACAGACGGACATAAATCCCTGAGCTGCTGTGCCAGCACCCTGGGCATGGGGTGGCCATGGTTGCTCTTCTTGCTGGAGGAGCTGCATCGGTGGTGGCCATGGTGGCCAGCAGTGAGGAGAAACTGGGGCCACCATGGAGAGGGGAGACACAGAGGAAAACCCATTCGACACTGGGATTCCCCCCTGGAGTCACAGGAAGAACTGAGATGTGCAGATGATCGATGGGGGCTCTGCAGGGATGTCCTCTCTCGGTGGTGCCTTGTGTCCCCGGTGTGGTGGCTGGGATCCCTGCGAGCTCATGGCATATTCGCATTGGGAAGCTCCCATACAACCCATCGCACTCTGCTGCCACTAAATCAGCACGTTTCAAACAACAGGTGATGCCCGACACACACAGTTGAACTCCTGATGAAATAAATGGGGAGAAAAGTTTGAATTAAGAAAACAGCAATGTCAATTTAGATTAGGGACTTCTTTTGTATCTGTCTTCTTTCTCTTTTTTCCTCTAAGAAATGTTTTTTATTGTCTTGCAAGTGCTAAACATTTTATTGCTTCATTTTCATTTCTTGATTGCACTTTGTTTGCTGTTGGCTCCTGGCTTGAATCAGCTCTGCTTTCCAGAGGGGAAAAATGTTTTTTTCTGGATGCATGTATGTTTAATGAAAAAAAAAAAGCCAAAAAGCCCCATCCTACCTCTGGTTTGAAGGAAATTTTCATCGGTACCCTTGGGAGCAGGCAAAAAGCTTTTCTATTAAAACACAATGAGAGAGGAAATTTGATCCATATGATTCACCACACAGCCTCTTCCTTCTTATTTCTGGCAGCATCCTCAGAGGATGTCTTTTATCTTCATATCATCTTGGCTGACACTAGCCACAATCCATGTACCGCTCTCAACATACTTGAGCACAATCTCGTTGCTGAAAATGCCTCCCTTTTCACAGCAAGGAAGATGTCAATTTATTACTTCTACCCCATTAGTCTCTGGGGACTGAGCAGAGAGCAGGTTTCTATTGTGTTAGTCGCTGTAAATATACACAATTTAAAAATTGCCCACTGCTTCTTACAGATGGAGACAAATGGTAATGGACCTACTCCCGGCAGCAGTTCCTTAGGGCAGAATCGGGCCCAGGTGAGGCACAAGCAGCGGAGCTGTGCCATGAAGAAACTGCCTCTTCTCTGCCTGTCTGAGCTACGGGCACTGTGGAGGCCACAGCTCCAGCAAATGGCCCCTCCACCTGTACCCATGCAGTGGTCACAGGTAGGTCAGGTGGGACCATGAGATGTTCCTCTTGGAAAAGTCAATCTCACTTTTGACAAATAGTCAAGTTTTTTGTCTTCTCCAAGTCAGTCCAACTGACTAAATTGCCTCCACCAAGACATCCTTTTTGAAACTGAGAGGACTATATGACTTTTTTGTTGACACATAAATACCCTGGCCCGATATCGGAAGAACAAGAATGAGGGTATCTCTCCCTGGGACACAGCGAAAATCTGGGCACAAGTGCTTTGTGGATT
>NW_008825271.1:6598671-6616343 GCF_000699105.1 Pygoscelis adeliae
CTCATTAACAGAACAGTTTTAAGAGAGCCCCATCCCCATGCCAGCATCTTCCTTGCATGGCCAGAAAGTAACTCTCCTTCCTTTTAGTGAACTGAAGTTCTTGGTTAAGATTCATTTTTCCTTAAATGATATTTCACTGCTATAGTAAATGATCAATTTCTGCTCCTTGTAGCCAAGGTCAGGTGTGAGAGAATAATAGTCTCCTACCCTAGCCTTGCACGCCATGTAGAAATGATTTATTGCATTTCTAAAAGAGGATGCTTGACATTTTGAAAATGCAATGTAGTCCAACAGTAATTAAGCAAAAAGTAGACCGCTGAACAATTGATTGCCACTGTCAGCAAAGCCTGATTAACTCAGATGCTTGAAGAACTGTTTCTGCCACCTATGAATTAAAGGTTAGTAATTAAATTTATGGGCCATGGCCACTGTCTCTAGATGGTACTTCACTTATAAGGGTCCCAATGAAGAATAATCAGATGGAAAAAACGCAGGTTGTTAACTCAAAGTCTTTTTATTGGGAGACAGAGTGAAAAGTTCCCGAGGACTGTGCCAGCCTACACACAGTGCGATGCAGTGGTATCAGCCAGCAAAGGCACGCCTGGCAGGAGCGATGTCCCAACAGGGTGATGGAGCCATGTTCAAACTAAGAGGCAGGAGCTTGGCTTGAAGAGGAATTTTAATTTGAAGGGATGAGCATTAGTAACTTCTCTCCCACTTGGAGCCTTCAGGGTTGGCTCCTGATCCACCAGCCCAACTGCACAATGTTAAGCTTGATGCAGAAGTCACTGGTTGAGTTCCCCCAGTGATGGGAGAGGCCAGAGGGTGATTGCAGGAGCCCTTCTGCAATGCAAGCTGGTTATAATCACAGCTAGTAACAGGCAGTTTGTTTTTGGGCCCACCTGGCCAATGTGCAAAACAGATGACAGACAGCAGCTGCCATGAAAAATTGCTGAACCATAAAGACACGGGCCATCTCAATGTCACCAAGGCCCCATATTTCAGGTCCTCCCTTCTGCAGGCTGAGCAACATGAAGGGCTCGTGGGAATTTTCCATCTTTCCAAAGACCCAAATTTAGGGCTTAGGTGTTTAGGGTTTCAGGCCCTGCTTTGGGCTGGGGCTGCCTCATCTGGGACCCACTGACCCCAGGGTAGCCAAAAGGCAGAGTTCATACCCAACCACTGCATTTTACTGGTAAATGACAAACATTTCTGTGAAACAACACTTTGGGGTTTGGTGAAGCCATCGGTTCTGTACTAGATTCGTGAAAGCCACGCCTTCACCATGAAGGTTTATTGTGTGCCTGTTGAGGTTAAGCCTTCCTATTTGGATAAAGATGATATAACTGTGGTTGACAAATACTGACTCTTATGCACCTTTGGGTTCCTTCCATCACCACTCACCGCTGGAGCTCTTGTGGTCCAATGCACTGAGAGTTGGTCACTAAAACAGGGAGTCTGTGAACACAATTCAGTGCAGTGAAAATAAAAAAAAATAAACTCATTTTCATGGGGGTGTCGACAGGATGAGCTTGTGGTGCAAATCCGTTGTTGGCAATAGAGAGCAAAAGGCCCTTCTGGAGCCGGTTGCCCGGCGGGGTTCAAGGGGTCTGTGCTGCAGGAGAGGGAGGGTGCTCCAGCCATGTCGGTGGTGCCACCGAGCCCTGCCGGTGTGCAAGGTCATGGAGATTCTCCACCTGTCCCAGCACAATGCAGAGCACCTCAGGGACATCCCATGCACAGGAGCATCCAGGGATGGGGGACATGGAAAACAACTGGGTCTGTTTTCATATTTGAGTGCAGATACCCAAATCCTGCTCTTTCAGGCACTCCAGTGAGCCTACATGAGCATGCAAAGCATGCAAAAACCACAGCGAAGCACCTGGTGGGCACAATCTGAACCTAGCGTGTGCCCACACCAGCCATCCTCCTGCTACCTTCCATCTGCACAGGATTGCAAAAGCTGATTATTTAAGGAGGTTTGGGGAGAGGCCTGAAGTTTTGTTCCTGAGCAGAAGTTAACGGGTGTTATTTGATTGCTTTGACAGTCTTGAGCATTGTTTTTGCAGCTTTTTTTTTCCCATGGCTGGGCTGTCATTCTTCATGAAAGCAACTTGAATTTAATTGCAGGGCTACCTCAGATTCCTGCAGAAGCGCTTTTTAGTCTCATTTTGACATTAGGATAAAACAATAATTAAAAAAAATTCAATGCATAGTAATTTCTGCAGTCTGCCGTCCTCTTTGGTCAAACTCATCCATAACAAACTAAAGAACACTGCTTCTGTGAAGACCCATCTTAGCTAGCGGCACATTTAAGATTTCTGCAGCCTTTTCCCCCCTTCCTGCCAGTCTTGACAGATACATTTAAAATCCTTGCACTTCAATGAGAGCAAATGACTCCTAGTTTCACCAGCTGGAAGAGCACAGTGTGATCGAGCTCATGCTGCACCTTTGTTATTATTTTCCCTTGTGAACACAGACCTGCAAACCCTGCTGTGCATTCAAATGGTGTTTCCACCATGCACGGGGTGTTTCTCAGCATGATTAGGGTTCACACTCCCTTGCTGGTGCAAACACATGGTATCTAAACATGACCGTTGCCACCAGATTTGCTCTAGTATGAGTCACTTCTGCTAATTGCATCTCTGTAGCTACCAGTGCTATTTCTCAGCGCGGCTGCCAGTGGCTGAGGCATGAAGCGTTTATGCTGTTTGCAGGATTTGGGTTGTGTTTGCCCAGTGGCAGTGGAAATACCAGTTATTTGTGAAGGACCTGAGCCCATTCTCATGGGAGCAGGTCTTTGCTGACAGGTACATATCTGGTTGAAAATCCAGAGTGGGCAAAACTGGAACCCAGAACTAATTTTTTTTCCTGAATTTCAAAGCGGATACGAGCATTAAAAATCCTGTCCAGAACCCAAGTACTACTTCCTATGCATCTAAACAGCACACCTCCTTAACGGGATTTTCTTGCATCCAAAAGGGCAGAAATCTCATGGAATTTTTGATGATTTGGGGTTAAATTTATTAGGGTGGTTGGGAATCTCATACTGCTGGATTTCAGACTTTGTCTTGGGCTCTTCCTAACTGAAACCTGCACTAAACTAATCTTTCTTCTGATCTAAGCAAGGGGCTAAACCATTCTCCATTAAAAGAAATGGTGCTTTATTGAAAGGAACAGAAAAGGGACAAGAAGACTTGCCACCATTAATTGAAGATGGGATGACTGGCTGCACCCTAGTAAGTCTAAGGGGTAAGGATGGTTATTACACAAGCAGTTAGGATAATAAATATTCCTTAAAGTTTCTTCCTTTTTAAAAATATATTTGGGCATGGAGTCCCAGGAAAGTAAAGTGACGTGTCCTGGATCGGGAGGTTCTCAGCTGTGGTCCACAGGCTAGCTGTGGTCCATCTTAGGGGATCTCTGGGACCGCTCTGCCTGGTGGTATTGCTGGTGGAGCTCGATGATGAGCACACACAGCGCTCCTCTCACACCACAAGAACATGAAAGTGTCCCCATGGGGTGGACTGGGGTGGCCGGGGATGTGTGGCCGGGGCAGCAGCATTCACTCACGCAGCCTGAATGGGATAAATAAGCAGCGATTTGTATTTCTGTGGGTTCGCACACATTCACACAGACATACTGAAAGGAGAAGAAAGATTTATTTATGATGTGTTCTGAAACATAAATTATATGAAAGTCAAAGCTCAGGGTAATTGCTGCTGAAGTAGATCCAAAGGTTGGCGTTATAATTAAATAGTGCTGCTGCCTTTTAGGGGAAATCTAGTTACAGACAAACAACATGGAGGTCAGCAACAAAATAGAATTCAATTCTTAGCTATGAATTAATGAATGTGTTTTAGATTAATTTAAATCCACAAAGAGACTTTGTGTTGCAGAAATATTCATTAGGAAGTTTAACAGAGTATTCCTCTGGCAGGGGTTCAACTTTCCGCACTCCTCCAGGTGAACCCGCTTCTCGCAAAGCACAAGGAACATGCCAGCTTTCCTTACAAAATGCATCTGGTTTGGTTCTTCGATGCTTTCCCTCCTTTCCAGCTGAGCTCTACGATGCCTGTGGCTGCCCTGGCCATGCTCTGAATGGGACATTTGCGGTGTGCGCTGGCAGGATGAGAGACTGAGGGTTGTTTGATCTCAGCTTGATTCAGTAGCAATGAGATAATGGTGAAATGGAACCAAAAAGCCAGGCTGGAAATACCATCCATGGACCAGGCAGCATCTCTCCACCTTCTGCTCCAGGAGCATGGCCTCTCTACAGGGGAGCACAGGCTTTAGTGGGGCTTAAGTGTGTCCTTGAACGTTTTCTGGAATAACAGAGCTCTTCCCAACCGGTGCTTATGGGTGTGTGCTCTGGAAATCTTTTATTTTTGAGGTTATTTGGAACCTCCTTTTTGTGATGATAGTGTCTGGTCATCTTCCTAATTGTGCAAGGAAAAGAGCTGATGCAGCCAAGGACCATCCAGGGGAGGAAAACAAAATGCTTTCAGAGGTCGCAAGAGGGGATGAGTAGGGACAAGTCACACCAGTAGGTTCACAGCCCTGCCAAGGGGTGCTGAGCCCCAGTCCTGCCTACAGGAATGGTGCCGGAGTGGGAAGGGCCCCTCGACCCACCACCCCTTCCCCAGAGGGAGCTGGGGCCATGGAGACTGTGCTGGCAGGACATGAAAGCAGCTCTGACACTGCCTTGGCTTCGCTGTCCCCGTCATGGTGGCGGAGGAGGGAGGGATGGCCAGGTCAGAAGGCCACCCGCTTCCTTCCACCTCCTGTGAACTTAATTTGCTTCTTCTCAGTGCTGGAGGGATTCGTGATGAGCCTGTACAGGGGCAGAAGGCTGCACTTGAAATAAGATGGGCACACCCCTCTGTCCTCATTCAGAGCTTCTATGGCTTTGGATTGCAAACCAAACCACAGAGGGTGTATAGGGCACGGGAGAAGAGCAGACAGCACCTCCCTAGAGTGACATATTTGGATATTGAGAGCTAGGTCAGCTCACCCCCAAAAATAAACTGCTTTGAGCTTGCTGCCACCAGCCGCAGAGCTGCTGCTAACAGAGGTGGGCTGTCTGTGCCTAGCCCGTGGTACCTGCTCGTGGTGTGCATGAGGGACTTCGGGGTGGCTCTGGGGGTTTGGCTAACTAGAAGGAGCTGGAGCTTCGTTCTCCCATCCAGACCTGCAGAGAGATGCTAAAAGGGGAGGTGTGTGGGGGCCTCTGGCTGTCCTGCCCTCCCCACAGTCCCTGCACACTGAATGCACTGCTGCTCTCCCGGGAGAGAAAGGAAGGCAGCGCAGACCTGCGAGTCCATCTCCTGCAGCTCATTTGGAGTAGATTAGAGTGGGTGGATTAGGAAGTGCTCACAGGAGGCAACTGCAGGGCCAGCCCAGCTCCTGGACATGCAGGCACAGCAGGGCAGGCTCCTGCCTGGACAGCCCCAGCCTCTGCATGGGCGGGACCACTGTCCTTCCCGGACCTGGGCATCCCTGCTGGACTTCTTCATGTCAACCTCTGAGCGCTCAAGTTCTCCTGCTTGCTCTTTTCACTCCTCTGATGGAAGTGGTACGAGAGGTGAAGGTGTTCTGACACCCTCCCTCGTGATTCCTTCTCATTCACCCGCACAAGAACAGCAGATTTCATTTCCTCCCGTCCCCAAATAAGTGAGACTTATTGTCAGATTAAGACGCTTTTGATAAATCCAAAGTTATAAATCCTCCTCTGGGTCCTTCTCACTCTGGGGAAATGGTATTCACCTTTTGCTTTGCTTCCCCATCAGCTCCTTCCACTGCATTTGCAGCAAGGACGGCCGTTCTCCCTCAGCTGTAATCTGGTGTTTGAGCGACTTCGCTTTTTAACTTTAAGAGCAATTTGCTCTTTGATTTCAGATCAGCTGCTCTTGACAGAAGTGCTTTGCTTTTGCTGTGCTCCTTGGTTTGTAAAATGTTAGTGGCTGAGGCTATGTGTATTATTTGAACATCTGGATTTTTATGACTTGGCATCCTGCTCTCTAACAGCGATGTAACATAGCCTGTGCAGGAACCTCCAATGAGGGTGACTACTGGCCACAATGGCCACCACCCCCTCTTGCTTGTGACATTGCTCGGTGCCCTCAAAGCACTGCAGGCAAAGCCTGCTTCCAACTCCACCTACCTACTAAGATGAAACACTTTGCTCCATGTCCTAAATATAGCTTGGTCGATTGCTTCTTCAATGCAGTGCTGCTTTTTCTGGTTTGGGGGGGGGGGGGGGGCGTTGGTTTTTTTCTGTTGGTTGTTTAAGCAGAACAACTTTTTTCTTTTCCTGTGGCTTTATATGGTTTGTTTCAGAAAGCTGCCCTAGCCTTGGGTAGCCTCATCCTTCCCAGCTTTCTGCTCCAGATGGTTTTGCTTTCCTGCAACAGCAAGACCTTTGGTCACAGAGGCCAGCAAGTAATAATTCATAAGCTGTTTTTGGCTTCTTTTAGCTCACAGTCAGGAACCAGGGTGGAAATTCATTTATTATGGACAAGTTTTAGCCATTACACTTGGACTTTGCCTTCCAAGCACTGCGGTAAGTTCTCACCCCTAAGTTTCTCTCTTTGCTTATGGTAGGGAATCAGCTGCAGCAGTTTAGGATGCTCAGTATGTGGCTTCCTTCACCCTTGTGCATGCCCAGGCCTCCGGGAGCAGGTGGAGACTCTTCCAGACTCCTAAAAGATGATTTCCAATGATCACCAACTCAGTCCTGGGGTTTCTGGAAGGCTCTCACTTGGCTGAATATGGGCTTTTTTCCAGGCACCATTTACACCATCCCTGGGGTCCCTGAACAGAGGTCACAGGATGAAAACCCCTGTCGTGGGGTAAAGAAGCAGGTGGACTGGAAACACAGGGCATGTGTTTCTTTCTCGTATGGCACCTCTGATAGCTGGAGTTTGAGATCAAGATTCATTGCTGGCATGAAATGGTATAGCTCCAATGAACTCAGATAGTATCTCCTTGAAATCAACTGCTCCTAGTTTCCAAGCAGCAGGAAAGGCAGCTGAAGTTGCTCAGCTGAAGTCTTTCTTTTTGAGCACTGAGGAAGCAGCAGAAAGAGGATGGTGAAGGCAAGTCTGCTTGTGCTGCTTGTGGGGATCGTAGCCCAGATCCTCCCCTCTGAGATTTAATTCAGTTTTAATTCAGTCACAAGTCCCAGTCTCGCTCTTTCTGGGTGCTGGAAATTATTTTTCTGTAAGCTTTTTACCAGAAGATTTCCTTTTCTAACCTAAATGCCACAATAGCATTTGAGCTGTGCACCTGCTCCCAGCAGAAGCATTTCACTCCACTTCCTAAACAATAATTTAATATTCTGGCAGTCCCCAGGACAAGTGTGCATGTGTTCCTGTTATCACCATGTATCTACTATCCATTACCTACATATGTTGAAGGGTCAACATGGTATTTGTAACCCTGTCCTATAAAGGGCCCCACACTGGAAGGAATGGCCTGTGGCGATAGTGTTGCACTGATGACCAAAGTAGATGCTTGATTCAAACTGGCTTATTAAAAGACTCCTATAATTTTGAAGGATTTGGGACTAGACCTACACTAAGCAATAGAAGAAATCTATAACTAAAGCTCAAACCACAGTGAGAGGAAACACCAAGAGTGTGAATATTTGAAATAAGCAGCACACCATAATAGGTTCAGGAAATAGATGTTTTGGGCTCATGGGGAGTCCTCAAAAGCTGTAAAATTAATTGAACCAGGAATGACACTGGTGACTCCGAGGAACAGATGCAGCAGAGAAATCTTGGCTACTTAGTTGTCGCTATAAAACTGCAGCCCAGTTTCTCTTCCCATTCCCACCCCTCTCTGGAGGGCAATCTTCTGGTGTCACCACATCCCCTTTGCAGCATGGAGGCCGCTGTTACCCTTACCGAGCATTGGATGTTGGGGCTCTTGCAAGTCAATTGACTGGGAGGTAGAGAAGGAAGCAGAAAGACTGTCCAATGGAAAATGTGTCAGTTTGAGATGTCTCACCTGCAACCAAGGCATTCCCAAAGCGTTTAGTGCTTTTCTCTCCAAAGGCACTTGGCACCTGGAGACCCTGGGTGAGATTTTCACCTCCACTGCTGGCAGCCCTAGCAGGACTGCGCAATTAAATTTTATAGCCTGGTTCCTGCATGTTTCCAGGAGAAATTTTTATCTTGGAGGATAACCAGTCGAGCAGATGGGAAAGGCTGAAGCAGCTGCTGGTCCAGGGAGCACATCTGGAGGGCTTGCTAGACTCTGATCAGCTGCCAGCTCCCCCTGGATCAGGCCATGCTGATGCCTTGGTGCATCCCCCAAAGGGCATCTTGCACTGACTCTGGTATCAGCCTCTGGTACCAGGGGACGATGCCTCCCATTTCTGGAGCTTGAAACTGCCAAATGCTTATTTTCATTAAATACAGTAATTTTATTGCCAGACTTGTAGATTGTGGGCTCTGTGTGTGTGTTCACTGACCTCTCCTGGCCAGACCCAGGATGCTCGGGCTGGGCTGCACCAGGCATCTCGCAGCCGCCTGGAAAACAGACACCCCTGAACACCTGCCTGGGGAAGCATTCCCACTGGGCAAGCAGAGATCAGTCTTAACTTCCAGTTAATAGGCAAAAAAGAGGCAGCCCTTTGGGGAAATGCAGGAGATCTTCAGTGCTATCTTTAATTAACATACTAAATCACTTGTGTTTGTGATTGCTAATAGATCACGGCATGCAAGTGTTTATTATTGCAGTAATAAACCACAGTATAGGACTCTGGATGAGGCAGATCTGGAAGCATCCAAAATCCATCCCAATCCCGCAGTCCTTATTGGGGAAAAATTAGGAGTGAAACTAAGGGCTGCAAAATCAGGCTTGTGAGGAAACTGGGCAACCTCAGAAATATTAAAGAAATAAGTGAAAGGAAGAAAGGAGACAATCCAAGAGATTATCACATGTATTGGGGAAGGCATCTTCTGCCAAAGGAATCTAGTAAATCTCTTAGGTGCACAGTGTGGGACCTTTATTAACAACCTCTATGAAAATTACTGTTAGCATGCAGCTGTAGTAAGAGTTCACATAAGCAGCAGTAATTTTCCTGACAAGATAAAACCAAAATCTCCCTGTTCCTATGGATTTCCACAAATTCCTCTTATGTATGTAACCACCTCAAAATACCTCGTTCAACTGGTATTTCTCGGCTGAACATTTCAACACCTGCCACCTTCCAGGCAGAGTACCATTGCTGTGAGCTCACACTTGCTTTCAGGAAGAGGCCGATGATGAAGTGGTGCCTCTCCAGCAGCTCTCCAGCAGCCCCAGGGCAGCACTCGCCCCGCTGCAGCTCCCTTGCAAACCAGTGCTCTGGGGCCAAACAGACCCAGACCTCCCTTCTCAGCCTGCTTTTCTTTTTTTTTTTTTTTTCCTTCCTGGAAAACAAGGAGGATCAGCTAAGCCCATAGCTTAAATATTATAATTAATTGGTGCTTTTTGAGTTTTTTATATGCCTTCTGCTGCTATGCTAAAAGTGAGTTTTCTTTGTGTGAGAAAGCCTTTGTTTGCCTGAAACAGGTTTTTCCCACCCCTGCATAAATACCGCTTTGAAAAATTGCATCGCAAAACCCACAGCACTGGGCTTTTAGAGAGCCTGAATGGCTCAAAACTTCACATAGCTCCGCAGCGAGGAGAGCATGGCTTTCATCTGACAGGCTGTTTAAGGATGGTTTGACCTCTCTCTTCCTTTACATGCTGGGAGTTAACTTCTTCTGTAAGTGTCCAGCATAAATTCTTTTAATGCAAATTTCCTTGTCAAAACTACAAACAGACATTTGATCAAAGGTCAGCTCTCCTTTGTGTTCCTGTTTGATATAGAAATTTCTATTTCATCTTTGACTGTCATGGTCAGTTAAGGGAACTGTAGCCTGATGGGAAATTACTGATGCATTTCATGTCTTCTCTCCAACGAGGCTTTTTTACCTTCTTTCCTATCTTATGGGTGGTTTAATTTGAATATGTTTTCATTTTTTAATGGAATAGTTAAATTAGCTTTGAAAATGTAGCGGTATAACACTGAAAATTGTCTGCTTTTTAACTGAAGCTCAATTTACTGCTATTTGATACCATGGGAGCTGATCAAATAATTATTATTCCCTTACTGCTAGCTTTATTTCATGCTTAACTTGTGGATCTTTTTTTATGGGGCAGTGCCTGAAGAACAGGAATTGCAGCAAATGAAAGGGTTTGGAAAATTTTGTATTTACTTCTTGGGGTTCCTTGGCTCTGCCGGATACAAGAGAGTGTGGGGACCCCTGTGACTGCAGCACTGGAGCCCGCTCGGACCCCTGAGCCAGGGATGCTGCAAGGAACTGGCCACACTGAGATTTGGGATGATGTAGAAAGTAGCTAGGGAATGAATGCAAAGCCCCATTTCTATCCACACTGACTCTCCCAGGAGATATTTTCTTCTTTTCTAGAAGCAGCTCCATGGTTTAACTAGTCTGCACCAGGTTGTGCAGGCTGTTTGTCTTTCCAGTCCCTCCCCAAGCCCATCTGCCTCTTGACGTATGGTCCTTCTTGCCCCATTAACTTTGCACCTGAGTCCCATGGTGAGATTTAACATCAGGGCACCTTTGGGAGGCAGGGCAATTTCATTTTACAGCTGTGGCCCTCGGGTTAAGCCTCTGGGGATGTAAAAGAGTAACTCCCACGAGGCTTCAAGGCACTGGACCTACGTGATTTTCTCAAAACAGCAAAGGAGGTTTTTGCCAAATCAGGGAATTGAACACAGCTCTTCCCACACCCCTGGCCAACAACCTAATCCCCATTTATCATCCTCCCTCAATTTTTTTGGAGGTCTTCACAGTGTGTAAAGTCAAGCCCATGTCTAAGTCCTTGCAGGATTAAACCACTGCTACTGTATCCCTTCATTTATGCCTATGCAAATGCACAGATGTGTCTGTGTGGCTATGGGGCTCACAAAACCCTGGGGACAAGTGAGATTTGAGGACCAAAACCCAGATTATGATTACCATACAGCTGTCCAAACCTAGAGCCACTTTGGGGGTCCTGCCTGTCGATGAGGTCTGACACCCAGCCCCTGGGGGGTTTTTGCTAACATGCACCATGATTGCTACTTAAAAAAAAAGAACTGGAGCCATAACCATATCTAATGAGTGGGGTGGCATAATTGGATATCACTGTGACTCTGGGAAAAGTGGCCTTAAAGCAGATCTCTGCTGCAGGGGCTGAGATGGACAACAGCCTCAACAACTGGGACTTCCTCCTGTGAGGCTGCCTGGACCAAACGCTGGGCCATGCAAAGGCTGTAACGCAGGTGTGCATCGCTGCTAAGCAGACTGCGAGACCTGGGAATGGGCAGGAAAAGTGGGCATTCAGGAGAATAACTTTTAGGAAATAGCCTTAAACTTAGATTTATCACTACCCCTCAGGAGAGATCCTGAAGCATCTCTCCTGCTGCAAATCTGTGCCCTGGATCTGTAATTGCTGGTGAATTGATTCAGCTGCTTTTAGTGCTATGCAGTTCAGCGAGAAGCTGTGGATTTCCAACCTGTAGATAGCAAAAGGGACCGTGATGAGCAAGTCCTTCTGTTGCCATCACTAAAAAATTGACACCTGGGCTTGTTGGCTTGATTCCCTCCTGAATATAATTGTCTCCTGAGGGAATACAGGGCCACGGGCCCCATCTCTTAGGCTGTCACCTGGGTCTTGCAGCATCCAGGAACAGTGCCTGTTAAACAACTAGCCCATGCCAAGAGAGATTGTCCTTCACGGTGACAAGAGGCACAAACACCTCCTTTGTCACTGATCTCTTTGAAATAAATCACTCCTTCATGTACCACAAACACTTCTTATAAGTCAGAAACACATGACCCCTGCTAGCCTGGCTCTTGCCAGGGTTTAGCCCTCAGGAGCACCCAAGACTTAATGAACCCATCAGCCAGCTGGCCCTGGGGCCCAAGATGGGGGTCCCTGGTGCTCCCTGGGGCCTGACTCTTCCCCCAGGCCCATTTTGGTGCACAAGGGGTAACTCCCATGGAGAAATGCACATGCAGCTCCAGGACGCAGCCCTGCAAGCTCTCACACTGATGGCAAATGCAAAGGAACCTTTTCCCAGATTGCCACTATTTATTTTGTTTTCCTGGGAGTTAAGTTGATGAAAATATGCACATCAATGCATCATGTCAGGAGAAATTGCATCAGATGTCTGGAGATGGCCACCTAATCAATGCCACTAATGTCCCCTGGCTGGCTCCGAAATGACCCAGCGCTGCAGAGGGTTGTGCGTGTGCTTGCAGGGAGCTGGGGCAGTGTGGTGGCACCCAGTGCTGTGGCCAGGCTCCTACGGCTGGGGTGGCCCTCTGTGCGTGCTGTCCCCAGGAGCCAAGCACTCCGCTCAGCCCCAAATGCTGTCTCGAATCCAGGCTTCTGCAGCCCCATATGACAAATGCTGCTCCGGCAGCCTGGAGTCAGCATTGCACTGAGAAAGGGAGGAAAGTGAGTTTGAAACTTGAACTTGGCATTGTAGAGAGCACGTTCTGCCATGCTGGTCAATGTGCTGGGACGAAGGAGGGAGCAGGACTGGTCCCTAGGGCTGTAAAAGTGCAAGGGATGTTTGTATGAACGTTGTCTTTTAGTGAAAGAGATGCCGTGGTTACAGGGCCAGGGCTTGTAGGGCATCTAGGGATTAGCAAACACACAAAAGATAGATCAGGAAAATGCTGAACAACAACAAATGGCTGTGGAAGCATCACCCTCTCTTCTAAATGGTCCCACTTCCCCAGTGAGGATGCATTTTAGCCTTAAGGGAACTTTGCCTTCATACATAAAACAACTTAAGACCGAGGCTTGGAAGACCTAATCACCACTGAGCCGCTGCCTCCTCCTCCTGACATGGCTCCAGTTTGAGCTCCCAGGGACCTGAACTTCCCCCTCCGTTCTGTAGCTTTGCAAACCTCCCCCTTCCACAAGCATTTCCCTGTGGCTCTGCTGGAGCAGGATGACCACAGCTGCTGATCCGTAACTCACACTGCTAGATTGCATCTCCTCTCAGGAAAAAGCCTTTTAAGCACTTTCTCTTCTCCTTTCTTACGTCTCTTTCTGTTATCTTCAAGCACACAAGCTGGTTCCTTTTAAATGGATCTGGACATGAGGCGGCTCAGATGTCGGTGCAGAGCCACCCTTTGCCAAGGAAGACTTTGTCCTTCCTCAGTGTTTGGGCCCAAGTCACCTCTCATTTATCCAGCTTGAGTGAACACTTCTCCAGCCTGCGACGTCCCAGCTCTCCTCCATCGGGTGACGGTGACGCCAGATGGCAGCAGTGGCCTTCGGATCCCAGCAGCGCCGCCAGCTCTGAGCGAAGATGCGGGCGAGGGTTTCTCTGCATCCCGGATATTTCGAGGACAGCTTCCCTCTGTGCTCTCCTGCGCTGGGGCTCACTCAGCATCCTGCCCAGATGGGCTGTCAAAGTATAACTGCGCCGAGTATCTATATGCTGTAGTTGTTTAGTGTGTCAAAATGACACACAGACTCCAACTTAAAAAGTCAAGAAAGAAAATTTGTATCTTCAGTTGTGCTTTAATTAATCATTTTGTCATGGCTTTGGTGCTGCATTGACAGGTGACAGCAAAGATTAGGATTTTTGAAGGTCATGGGGATTTTTGGGTGCCTGGTTAAAGTGACTGCTAACTCTGATCATCTGTTTTCTAAGGGGCTCCCAGTTCATCACTCAGGCTTGATTTGGCTGGCTGCATCTCAGAAGATTTTCAGGACATGTTATGAACCATACCAACATGCAGCAGAGCAAAATATTGTTTACTGCACATTTTTTATTGAAATAAATCAACTGAAGAAAGTTACATTAATTCTCTGGCCAGCAGTTCATTCTCTCACTTCAAATTACCATGTCGTACTGCTTTAATCTCCTGAATGAGTTTTGGTTATGATGATGCCCAAATATTTACTGATTTTTTTTAATTGATTTGTGGGCTATCAATTTACCTGTTAGCCACTGGGTCACTCCAGGAATTACTAGTGTACTAACTGCAAACAGAAAAAGAAAAAAAAAACCCAACGTGGATGATGATTGTTCTGTGTGTTTGGGCAGAGAGTGCCAGCGAAGGGAAAGATCAGAGCTAAATCCCGTTGGCAGGGGGAGGACCTGTTTCTGATGGGCAAAAATGGAGAAAGCCAAATAAGTGCCGCCGGCAGTCCTGTCTGCGCTGCACAGGCGGCCTGGCCGTGCTCGTCCTGTGGATTTCTGAATGGCACCAATGCCCAGTTAAAACAGCACTAAGGAACTCATATTGGCACGCTTTAAAACAGTGAGTATTTTAAGCAGCCTGGCAGCGAGAGTAATTCTGTTCAACAGTGGAGACGGACTTTTTAGGTTACATAAGAGAAATAAAGAAACAGGCCAGGGTTCCTGCTAATACACTGTCTTTTTTTCTCTTAGATACTAATAACTCCATTTTAACCTCTCTGCTACTCACACTGACCTCGTTTGCAAATAGAAATAAACCATTTCAGCTTAATTTTTGCAGGGTAGTGACCCTGCAAGTAGCAGGACAGGAGATCTGGGTTCAGCTTTCTCTCTACCTATGCCTAGGAGCTTGGGAAAATTCAAATTTTAAGCAAAACCTCTGGAGTCAGGAAAATCTCAGAAAACCCAGTAGTTGTGGACTTAATTTCTTCATCTGTCCCAGATCCTGGACTTAATTTCTTCATCTGTCTCCACTACTCCTGTGCAAACCACTGGACTAGCCTCTGGGTGTGCTGATTGCAGCTGGGATGATCCTGGAGGGGCCAGGAGAGGCTGGGGTGGATACCTCTGGAAGTGTTATACTAAAGCCTGGAACATGAAGCCCCTTCAGAAAGGAGCGGCAGTGTCTCCTACACACTAATACCTTGAAAACCTGATTAAGCTCCCTAGATACCTTTGCCATAGAAATAAGCTACCATCTAGAGCAGAGACCCCATTATGGCAGCCAGGCAGGGTGGGCTGGACCTTGCTCTTGAGTTACCAGCACTTATGACCAGCTGCATAACCTGAAAACAACCTGCAGCACGTGAACAAAATTGTGGGTGTTCACAACTGAAAGAGGAGCTTGTGCTAGCTTTGGATAGCAATAGCATTCAGGCTTTGCAACTTGGGATGCTAGGAAGGTGCTGCGGCATATTGCCTTGTAATAACATGAAGCAAAAGCTCAGCAGAAAGTCTGTGAACCAGATAAGATTGATTAAACAATTTCTAACCAACGGGGTTGCACATAAAAATTTTATTAAAACCTCAAGTGCTAAATTTATTTCCTGGGTCTGTCACCGCTATTTTTTTTTTATTCAGTAGTGATAATTACTACATTAGAAATTAAATGAACCTCATATACTACATCTTTCAGACCTCCTCGGAGAGTTGTGAAAGTGATTTAGGGAAGTGAATTTGCTATTGTGCCTAATCAAGTTACAGTAATTGTCACCTATAATTTTAACTCGACTGCTATGTGTTTAATTGGAAGCTTTACCTTTGTTTTTTTTGTAACTGAGCTTCTCTGTGACTGTTTTTCTACTTTCCATCCCCTCCCAAAACCCACTGATAGCAAACAAATCATTGCATACAGCTGTGCAGTTAACAGCATTGCTGTTTGCTACCACATTGGCTTCTTCATCAACCTGATGTGTTGCAGCATCAGGTGATTTTCCTTGTGAGACCAGCACCAGGTTGTCTCCCTCGAGATTATAATCACAGCTGTGTAGGTATCAGTGGCAATAAAGGGGCTTTCTGGCTCTCAGGGATCCTTAACAGGACCGCAAGTATTGCAGTACTCTAGGGATCACAAAGTTAAGGTAAGTCCTAGGACTGTCTTATGTGTGTTGGGGTAAAAGCCAGTCCCCTGCAGAGCTGCTAATACATGCTAAAATCTCTGTGGTTGTTTCTGAGGATGCTGACTTTCAGCAGCGTAGGGCCAGGCTGATGTGGCTCTGTGTGGCCTCTGGTTCTGCAGGTGTTTGGTCAGAGATACTGCCAGGGACTTGCTGCCCTGCTCTCCGCCTTGTGCTTCAGAGATGCTGGGCCATGTGCAGCCACCTCAGAAAAGCTTATTAATGAGTCCTTTATCCTGATTCCCCCGATCAGGCCACAGCTTGTTTCCTCAATGTGCTCTACAGGGCAGCAAACTGCCCAGCAAGCCAAAGGATTTACAGAACAGCAGCAGGGGGCCTGCAGGTGAGTGGCAAAGTAAGATACAGTGGAGCCAAATGCATCCCAATGCTTCTCAGCTATCTAGGTTTGAAGCTGGGTCAAGGGTAGGCTTGTGGAGGCTGCTAATGCTTTCTCATTTCCCAAACGCATGTAGTGAGTTTAACGCACAGGTTCCCTTCTGTGGTCTGAGATCTGGGCAATTGCTCTAGTCACTCAGCTCTAAAACAGGCCTGCTTGTTCCTCCTTCCCTTTTCTTGCTAAAGAAATGTGTCTATGCACATATATATACGACTTTAGCCTGCAAGGAGACAAGGTTTCTTCTGGATTTAGGGAAGATGTTGATGCTTATGAACATGGAAACTCTAAATAGTTCATCTGATTATTGATCTTCAACCCTCCTGGATGCCTGCCCAATATCAGATTGAAGAATGGGGCTGCTTCTGACCACACCTGTTCAACATAAAGTAATACTTGCCCCACTGGAGTTGCCTAATGTATAAAACCTGTTTAACTTAGATTGGGATCAGGCCCTCCATTTTTAGAGTCTCTTATGGATCCTTAAAGATTCAGAAAGGCTATATTATGTTGATGCAATTAATGGAGGTTATCTGAAACTATTTTATCACTGTAACACTTATAGAAATTATCGTGCTTGTGTGGCTTTGTACTCACGTTCTGGAGCGATGTGTGTAGAATAGCAGTAACCTTGTCCCTGAATAATTCATGTTGTTTGTCAGCCACTTTTTAAGCCTTTCTGCTTAACCACAGAAGATTAGCATTTTTGTTGCTTTTTTAATCAAAGGTTTGGGGTGGGGGGAAGGGAGAGTGTCGGTTTCTTTTTAGCTTACTTCAAACACTTCCCCAGGCTTTCAGTATGCAACTTAGCTATTCAAATTGGGATATTTTGGCCTTAGAAGCATTTTAGCTAGTTCTCAGGCCTACTACATTATATGACTTTCTAGTAAATCATGAATAAGTTGAAAGGCTATAGAGCTTTTTTCCTAATTTCTCAAGGGTCCTTTTACTACCTAATTTGTTTTCATCCCATGTTATTTACTGACTAACTCGAATCAACTCTTCTGGTATTGTTCCAGTCCGCAAGTGTGGGAAGGCTTGGCAGGTAATGTGTGGCAGCACAGGGAGTTTGAAAGATCCTGGCCTTGAAATGAGTATTGTTGGTTGGAAGTTGGACTGCATTCATTACATCCTGGAGCTCTCCTGAGCTTTGCCTAAGTAAGGATGCTTCACTGGTGTAAAACAGCAAAGCTCAAATTCAACAGGGTGGAGGTAAAAGCCAAAGGTCTGGCTCAGAGCAAAGTGAGAAGGGAATGCCAACCTTGGCAAATGCAGGGCTGGGGGTGTATTTACTTTGCTTTCATCTCGGGGTCATGCGAAGTAGTGTTTGGGGTTCTTTAGTTTTGGGGTTTTTTTGTTTAAATTAAAAGTGAAAAGTTGAATTAGCGAT
>NW_008825271.1:6616384-6626527 GCF_000699105.1 Pygoscelis adeliae
AAGAGGACAACAGAGGAACGACAAGGGGTTTGCAATACCCCTAGCAGATGGGATGACAATAGGAGACAGCCCACTGAAACCAGCCTGGCACCTTGGCTGGGAGCTCCTTCTGACCAAGAGGTCACTAAATCAGTAACACAGCTCCTTTAACTGTCTGTGGATCCACACCAGCCTTTTGTGTCCGAGTAAACTAAAATCACTGGTGTGCAACAGCAGCCAAGTCCTATTGGCAAGAGTGTATCACGTATGTTTGGGTTGTCATGCTGACAGACTTAACGGAGAAATGTTGATGTGTGCAGAGAGCTCTATGGACATATTTGGTGAAGGAAAGGTTGGAGCGAGATCACTGCTGTAGGAAACAAATTCCCTCTCTGCAAGGCATCTCTGCTCTCCACTGTTCTGTGTTTTCCCTTTATTTTCCATGCTGTTTCTCTCACCCTGAATCTTCCTCTGACATACCAGGTGAGGTCTGGCAGGGGATGGGGTGACCCAAGTCAGTACCTGGCCACAGCTGTTTGAGTGGGGAGCACTGTGGTGTGACATTCGCAGCTTCCTCTGGCACTTAGAGTTGGCTTATCTCCTTTTTGCCACTGCTACTTCTTTTCTTTTCCTCTCTATGCCATAACATTTAAGAAACAAAACCAGGATGCTCTTAGAAAAATAAATGGATTTTGAAAGAGACTGCTGTGTTAAATCCCAAACTTTGCAACGCGAACTTTCCAATCAAGCTAATTTTCCAAAATGCTGGCACTGAATTTCTCTTCCTTCTGTTATTGATACTGTTCAAGCCTCTTCTCCTGGAACTGCAGCTCATTCTATCATGTGTGCTTGCCAAGAGCCAGTCCACAGCTCCACACTGACATGCGGCTGAAATGACAGCTCCAGCTTCCACACGCTGATGCACTGTAGTCGCTGGGGAGTTTCTCTGTTCCTGTTCCACTATTAGGTTTCAAATCTCCCTGTTGAATAGCCGTCCTCAAGTCACATCAGGTAAGCTTAGCTATGCATTGAATTCAGAGAGTGGAACTAATCCTGCATTTCAGCTTTAGATAGAGGAGAACAATGAGACAGGGAGCTAAGCCTGGCCTCTGTCTGAAAGGTAAGGCTTTTAACATATTAAAAGAAACAGATGCCCTACACTTAAGCATGTGTGTTGTATCTAATTCCAGGTCCACCTCTGTTTAGCTGAATGCCGGGCCTATATATTTGAGGCAAAGTATGTACAATACTTAGTGTATTATGTATATGTCTCAATTATGTATATTATGTTTAGTGTGTGTATGTTTTGGTTCATTACTCTTGACAAGAAAGCTGTAATGCCAGGATTAATAGTCTGTATATAAATTCAGGAAGCTATAGATAACTATTACCATTAGCAGACAGGGGCCAGCCTCAACAGATACATGCTTTTGCTTTCCCAACTGTGGATCTTTCTGTCACTGAAAGAATTAAGTTCTGCCCCCAAGTTTCATTTCCACTACTCCGTGGAGGAGTGACTGGCTCATAGTGAATTTTCTCCCAGCATTCCTTTTGCCTCAAAGGGACACTTAAATTGACTATGATAGAACTGGATTTAAATTTTTTTAATGATAAAAAGATGAGACTTTATTCAGATCTGAATTTATAAAATCCTTATTTATAAAGATTTGAATCTTTTAGCTGAAATGAGTGGATATGCTAGCTGCTAAAAATGGTACTTAATTGTCTTACCAGGTCCCCAAAGTGCACTTGCTATTTTCTTTGGCAAATAGAGGAAAATTTTAATTTCCCCTCATCTGAAATGTAAAAAGAATGGTGAATGAGAGTGACTACCCTGAGATCTTGCCTGCACAGTGCATGCTAGAAATGAGAACGGTCTCTGCAAGAAGAAAGTGGCATTAAAATTACTTTCCCTTTTAGCACTTATACTATTGCTATGATTAGTGAAAGAACTGAGCTCTGAGTGTTCTTCGTGCTGATGACAAGCAGGCATGATGAATCTGAAAAAGGAATGAGTGTCTTAACTCATTTTCCCTGCCCTTCAATTCCCATGCTCCTTGTGTTGCTGACAAGCTTTGCCTTCCAGTTTGTTTGGGGCAGCAGGAGTCATGGGCCATTTCCCAGCAGGCAGAGCAACACTTCCCAAGCCAGGTCTTGGGAGGGACTGGTGAGCCTGCTGAGGAGTTGCTACAGATGGCCTGAAGATGACACAAGGAGCTGAAGGGCATGCAGGGCCCTCGCTGGCCCAGCTGTACCTGCAGTGACATTTGTAGGCTTGCTTTCTGGCTGATCAGCAAGTTTAGTTGTGAAGGCACAGTCAGACTTTAAAAAAAAAAAAAAAAAGTGCAGATGTGTCCTCTTCTAGTGATGGATCCTCCAGGGTGAGTGCTTTGCTGATCTCTGGTGTGGCTGTCTCAGATTTCCTATGAGAACTGTATGTGCTTCTAGGCTCGCCTGGCATGTGACTCAGGGCAAAGCCATTTGATTGATGGCGAGTGCATTCAAAGGGTGGAAAAGAAATAGTGAATCAGGCCCGCGGGTCAGGCTGTCTTTTCCCTGTGCATGTGCTGAATGCCCTGTCCTGGGATGAGGCAGGGAAAGGCTGCTGTATGGAGCTTCTGTGCACTGGTGGGCATGTGCTATGCAAAGAAGTACTTAATGTAATACCAATTACCCATAAAACAAAGGGCACCAGAATCCCAATTAAGGGGGTTAGACTTCTTCAGCTGAGCATCTGACCTAGCACTACAGTGCTACTTAAAAAAATCTGTACGTGTAGTCCTTTGAGATGTGGCCTCAAAAGTAGAGCTTCCCATTCCCCCATATGCCAGATCGTCGTCTTGGCTCACTGGCAGCGCAGTCTCTTGGCAGACCTTGCAGTTCCCTTCTTTGCTCAATTGATGGATTGTGTGTCTTTCACCATGTGCTGCCCCAGTAATTGAAACTGGTCACAATCTCTCCAAGATGTAGCAAATTCCAAATTGTTGACCTGCCATTTGTTTCTTACTTTCCCCCTAAGGAGGGCTGAGTGTGAAAACTCATATGGTTGAAACAGAAATGGTTGTGTGAAGCTCAAATGAGTCCCAAATACAGAACAAGGGGCTGGGGGGCACAACAGCTGGCAATTTCTGCATTTCAGCACAGCATGGTCCCATCCTGAGCCTGACAAATAAGAATCCTGGTTTTTGACTCCAACGTGGCCTTCGGTAGTTGTTCTTGAATTTGTGTAACAGACCAAAAGAATTAAGTTAAATATGAATGGATCTTACGGCAGGATAATACAGGTATCTACATATGAACCTCTACTTTTATTTATATGTCAGTTTATCATCTATTTATCAAACAAGCCTAAGAAAGATCAGTAGTCAAGATGCAGTGATATTCAGTGTAATTCTTAAATGGTCAGATTTGAAGTCTTGGAAACCTTTCCTCTTCCCACCCAATAGCAAAAAAGTGTATGCCCTGCTAGCTCCAAGTATCATACGAACCATTTTATCTTAACTATTTTTGCTTGGAAAGCTCTTTATTCTACTAGCTCAAAGAGCAGGCATGTTGTCTCGGTACCGTTAAATCCCACAGCTTATTACCATGAAATATGTGAGCTTAGAGGATATGAAAGTGTTCCATCCAAGAGGATATGAAAGTGGTCTGCCCAGAGAGAGTATAAGGAACACGGTTCCAGGCTTTAAAGCTGAACCATGTGTCAGGATTTTCAAAATGGCCTTCTAAACTGGCAGTTATTTCCCACATATCATCAAGACAGACTTTTAGAGGAGAAATGAAGATAGACACTAAAAAGAATTCAGTTTGGAAGGGTTCCTCTGCTTCAGAGGTGCAATGGCTGAATGTGTGGGGACAGTCTAGCTAGCTAAAATTTGACCAGCCCAGGGACCCGAGAGCAGCTTAATCGTTGATGCTTTTGGAGCCTAAATTGGGTGGCTGGTCTGTATTACAGCTGGCATCACTGCAGCTTTACTGTTGCTAGTATCTCCTCGGGCCAGATTAAAGCAGAGTGACCGCAGTTAGACATAGTCTTACTTGGCAAATGAATTAGTGAGCAAAACCTATATGACCTTGTTTGGGAGAAGGTGGGGGTCAACTGGGGGGGAAACCCTGTTGTCCATCTTACTACTTTAGATTCCAGAATGAGTCATCTTCCTTTTTGTATATTCTAACACGGTATTTGCAAATAATTTCTAGGAATCCACCCATTGTTTGACTTTCAGTTATCTGATTTATTCTGTTGCACAGAGATTTTAAAGGAAATAACCTTTCATTCTTTTTAGTACATAACTATTAAATACACTTTTACAGTCAATAACAGACTAGGAATTCTTCCTGGACCTCAGCTCGTGCCCCTCCATTCAATAATAAACCTACTGACCACAATGAGTAAAGGCTCTAAAGCCACAAACAGAAACTAAAAATTGCCAGTGCCAAGAAATATGTAAACTGAAGTTTTCATAAACAGTCAAATATTCCAAATTGAATCCATAGAATATAAATTATGCAATTGAATTTGGGCAGGTCAAGTAAATAAGGGCTGGTAATGAGACACCTGTATCAGCCTATTACTTAAAAAACCTAATACCATGTATTAAACTTATTTCCTTATGAAAGTTGACACAGTGGGCTTTCCTCTATACAAAAAAGCAAATACAGGGGCACTTATGAAAATATTCACATTATCCATTACCCTTTCAAGGGTGTTAAGATTGTCTATGGGTGTTACCTGTCCGCATTCAGTGAATAGGTCTGTAACACTACACTGCCCCATCTTGTTGTCAGAGAGTATTGACTCAAAAATAGCCATTAAAAGTTAGATGTCTGAGACACTCTTTTTTTAAGCAACAGGCCTTCCGAGTTATGAAAGTAACTCCAGTGTATTAAGCTTCCAGTGTTCTTCAGGCTGAAAGTATGAAGAGGAGAGATAGTTTCCTTCCTGTTGCAGCTCTAGGGATTGTCTTTTCCACATTCAAGTTCTTTAAAACACAAAATTACTGAGGAGAGAAAGAACCGAAAAACACAGCAGCTCTGAGTGATGACTTCAGAACGGCCCAGGAATATAGGATGGTGTCGAGTGATTCAAGTTTACTGTACTCTCCCTAAAAAGAAACAAATGTGGTCGTAGCTATGCCAGCTCCCCCAATTAAGGAGGAAAACCAGTTTGCTCTTAACCTTCTCGGCTTGTTCCAGGCAGAAGAGGCACTTTATTTTTTGCTCTCCCCTTTCTCTAGACATCTGTGCTCTTTGGGAAGTGTCCACACCTTTCCTGCGGCTGGATCAGTTTACATCTACATTAGTGCATTAAAGTCCCAGCTCTTAATTGTTGAAGCTGGCCAGGCCATTAGTGACCGATTTCTTTGGAGGTCTGTATGGGTTTTTCCATGCAAGCTGCAGAGTTTTAATAACACACGTGCGTAGGTAGAAGCAAAAATGGATGGAGGAGAAAAGCGGCAGCAAGAAGTCATTATTCTTCTGTTGTTACCTCTTCCACCGTTGCAAGGGTCTGTTTGATCTGGGCCCTCTGGAAGAGGAGAGGAAGCAGCCAGAAGGGTTTGGAGATGAGATTAAACTACTTGCTGAAATCCGGTTCTGGAGACAAGGTCAGAAATACACCTTTTCCTGCTCTAAAAGGGCGTGTTTCCCCCTTCTGTGTGGTTTGTTTTACAGAGTGGCCAAGAAGCCTGGGGCATATGGGTCATGTTTGCTGGCAAGAGGGCTTTTGGAGACTCCAGGTCTGATATGCAGTGTTTGTTCCAAATAGCTGGGAAGCCAGTTATTTTTTAAGTGGTGCTTTTAAACATGGCTTTAAGAATAAGAAATTAAACATGCACAGATGTGCATGAAATACTGACAGAAATACTCTACTGCAAACAGGCTAGAGTTAATTCAGTCTCAGTGAATGCTCTGGTAGTGCCATATTTTCTGTTGGCAACCCAGGCTCTGATGCACACCTCTAACACAGCCACGAGAAGCTTAAGGGTCCTGGTGTGTTAAGGAAGGATCATCATAAAAATAAAATTAGAGACTTGAGAAATTGGCACAGGGCTCCTATTCTGAGTCCACTGTAACCCAAACAGGGCCGTTTCCTTTGAGATTGCTGTTGGGTTATATATGCTGAAAAATGAGGTTTCCTGGGACCAAACTCACTGAATCTCCTCTTTCTGTCCCCTGTGTGGAGCAGATCCAGCGGAGTACAGATTTCTCATCTCGACGCAGGTACCCAAGTCTTCTTTGTCAGGCTCCTAGTAATTGCAGACTGCTCTTGCGAAACTTTGTTGATGGTGGATGAATGGGTATTTTGTTCTAAAGTGACTGCTCCAGAATACATCACTGTCACATCACCTAAACAACGCCAGTCACACGGGTTTTCGGTAGCTACTGGGACTTGCTGAAAACAGTAGAGCCTGTCATTCTGAGATTAAGGAAGGATTAGCTGTGCGATTTCAGTCAGCCTTAAAAGAAAGGTTAAATACTTTGGGAGGAGGAAGTATGAGTGTGTGCGTGCCCATGTGTCTTCCAAAACAACAGATGGTTTCAATAAAGTTGCTCCTGCTGCTAGAGGTGGCACTTCTTGACATTAGCAGAGCCATATCTCATCAGGGTTCTTGTTTCTACCAGCCTGTCTCAGCAAGGCCAAATCCACTGTACGGTATGAGGTAATCAGAAAAGGCACTCCAATATCTGCCCCATTAATTGCCCCCTGCCAGTCTTCCCTCTATTCTGAGGTAATGCCCACTGTGCTCAGTATGGCAGGATCGATCGGCTTTGAAGGGCAACTTCCCCTAACGATCCACAATTCCCCCTACTTAAACTGCAGCAAGAAGTGTCTCTTTAAAGATTCTGCGAGAAATGCGTGATTTCTTGGAACCGCTAAACAAAAACCTCTCTGCTTCAATTAACGTATCAACGTATTAAATTATTGTGCAACTAAATTAATGTGCCCCTTGGTGACAGAATTGCAGAAAATGAGCAGTGTTTTATGCATTAAAGACAAACTGATAAAAGATTGTTTTTCAAGGTTAGATTGTTCCATGGTGAATGTCAAGATTTTTCCAATTAAAATATGAGGGGTTTTCAGAGTGCAGTTGTATCTGCTGTATTACTTCTCACAGACTCACAGTACGAATTAACACATACAAATAACTAAAGAATTGTAAATATTAGTAATTGAGACATGTTTGGGAGATAACAAAGAATAGTAATATTTTTTACTAGTGTTGTATTTAAATTTTATAGTTAAACAATTTTGCTGGAAATTAATGCTTTTTTTTGAAACTCAAGAGATTCATGAAAAAAGTGACCATTCAAAATGTTGCTGTGAAAAACTAAAGTCTTGTCAAGCTTCTGCAAACCTTACTTTTCTTTGTTTGGACTGTGACGTGTGCAGGGGTAGGTTGGCCCTTCCTTTCACGATGCCCTCCACTCTTCAGTGAAAAGAACACCATACAGGGAAGGGCCAAGAAAAAGAGGAAAACAGGCTGCAGTGACCTCTTCCTACAATTTTAAACTAAACACAATATACAAAATGAAAATGGAAATATTCATGTTGATTAAAAATTTTTCACTTTTAAAGCTGCTTGAACAAACACCTATTCATATTTTTATTTAAATTTTGGTCCAGTTGCATTTATTATCTTCATTTTGCCAGCAGGAGAAAACATGAAAAGCCTTACCCAAAACTGTGTAGCAAGAGCTGGATCCTCCAAAAGTGCTCTGTGCATCATCTCTTGTGTAGCAGGAGCACTGGGGATGGTTCGGGCAGTTCCCTACCAGATGACCCAAACCAACAATTTGCCAAAGAGATGATGCTCTCTTTGTCCCTGTATTGATGTGGTAGATGAACCACGGTTTTCTAATTAACTTGTTCTGTAGGTGTAATGAAGAAGGGAAACACTTTCAATAACTTCATTCTTTGTTCAAACTTTTTTCTGGTATCTTCTAAGTTCTCAAATATTGAAAAAGCGTATATTTTGCTCATTTTTTCCTGAAACTTTCTCCTTCCCATCTTTTCTTGCTTGGGCTCATGACAAAGACATTCTTTATTCTGAAGGCAAGAATCCCAGAACAAGCAGTGCCAGTTCTGAGTTCATAAGGGGGGCGATGTTTCTCATCACTTATAAAAGACAGACGTGGACTCTGTGTTCCTTCTCCATCGATATTATTTCATTTTTATTTTTCAACCTTTGGAATATCAAATGGGAAGAAACCACTTTCTCCACTGAGTGTTTTCAGCTGTATGTTTTCAAGCTGTACCTGCAGGAATGATAAATTAGGTGTGAAATTAAAGCATAAGTGAAAGCATCCCGGTCCCTCAATAACCAAGACATTTTGGATTCTTGCAAAATCTTAAAATGGTATCATCAGTTTCAGTGCATTGCTGACCAGAATTTAAAAAAAAACCACCACCAAAAAACCCCAACAAAACCACACTACCAAAAATTATTATAATATTGATAAAGGAATTTACATCAATGTATCTCTAAGGGTTTCACAGCTTCCCATTTTCTCATGGAAAGCCAGAATCCATAAAATCAAATTATTTGATCAACAGCATACAGTAAACTAGTGTCAGCACCAAGCCAAGGACCTAATTTTCTGATTTCTACTTCTACAGTCAAATACTGGGCCTGCATTGCTTCCCAGGCAAAACAATGACAGAAGAGAGAAAGAAGAGGATGGAGCAGAAGGAAATGGAGCTGGAACTTATTAAGCATCTTGCAATTTCTGAAAGAACTGGTTCTAATATTTGTGTGTAATGCAAAAGCCATTTATAATACCTAGCTTTAACATGTTAGGTGGCTGCCATGGATTTCTGAGCAACTGGCACAGACAACATGTTTCTCATTCTGTACCTGAGAGATCCAGCAAGTAATATGCAGAGCTGGGTGAAAAAGCCAGGTCCCTGAACTTCCATGGGAGTGCTACACTATGCTAAATCTTCTGTGCACTAGGGAGTGCTAATGGAGGTCTCCAGAGAGGGGAGTGGGCGATGGCGTATTACACTTGAGAAAAGACTTCAGACTAAGAGAAAGTGCTGATATTGATGCCTCTTAAAGAATATTTAAACCTGTTTGTATGGCAATTTATTTGCTTCACCAAAAACCTTACAAAGGAAAGCTATTTCAAGAAAAGCTTGCGCTCCGAAGTACCAGTTCAATGCGGTATCTATATTAAAAAACATTCTCCATTTTGCTTCTGTGTTTTGAACACTAATCCAGCCTGGCCTAAGCGTCCACACCAAAGGAAATGAACTGTACCAGGCAATCACATTTGCTAAAAGGTAAGAGTGGAGGTATTTTCCTTCCCTTCATTTTATATTTCTAGGGACAATTTCACAGGACGTGCCATTGCTGAATGGGGAAATTGGAAAACTGCAGAATCAATTTGCAGATGTGAAGTTCTATTTTCTTTTACATCAGAGTCTCTATTGTTCCTATGTTGTGTCGTATTATTATCGACAGCAGCCTGGACACCACTGATAATTGCTAAACTAGGGAAAAGCTATGCCTTGCAAGTGAGAGGAAAACCACATAAGCAGCAGTCAGATGACACCGAGTGGTACTATTCTTGCCTTTAAATTCATCTGCTTTAGAGCACTGGTGATGTACCCATTTCTGAGAGTTGAAGGGAAATGTATTTTAAAAATATTATTTAAATTGGTATTTGTGTTTTTTTCTTAACAAAACTTCCCAGCTAAAAGCTGCAAAGTTGTATTAAATCTATTTTGATTAAAACCAGAAAAATATACTGGACTTCAGAATGCTCCCATTATTTGTTAATTCTTCTTTCATTAATTGCGTTTCACAAAGAAGAAAAAAAACCCCAAAAACCTCTTACACAGCAAACTTCTGATAATGACTCAGTTACTAAGAATGAAACCAGGGGGTAGTCGCTGCAGAAAACTGGAAAAGCCAGTGACTATCAGCCACTTCATCTCCGGATGGAGAGAAACGTGCTTTGTGATATTAAAGGTCATTGGCAACAAAATGGTCACTTGTCTGCTGGAGTCATTCAGCTGCTCTCTACGTAGGGCTGGTACGGCTGATCTGGCTGGCCACAGCGTGCTGGGGGGTATAAACACAGGAAAAATAAAAAAGATTCCCAGCGTGATGAGCTTTCAGACTAAGTAGCTGATTGTTTTTCATTAAAGATCAATTC
>NW_008825271.1:6626627-6626874 GCF_000699105.1 Pygoscelis adeliae
TTTCTGCCGGTTTCCCAGCAGCAGCCACGGAGTCCGCTCCCCCCGGCCTGCTGGGCAGCCAGCTTCGGGGTGACACCACTGACTCCCTTCAGGAGGGTTTGCCCCGGGAGGCGCAGGTCAGTGAGGACAGGAGAGAGGCAGCGCAAGTCCTGATAAAGCAGGAATTGGGGGGGGGATTTATTTTATGCGGAGAGGCCATTTCTGCTGGGTGCCCCCGGAGAGAAGAGCGCGCTGGGGCAGGGCGCTG
>NW_008825271.1:6627433-6632606 GCF_000699105.1 Pygoscelis adeliae
GTCCGTGGGGAGCATCATGTGAGGGAGGGGTGCTTGGAGCCCCCGGGCTGAGGGGCTGACTGTGAGGGGTGGGTGGGCCCTAGGATGGGCCCTGGGGCAGGGGTGCTGGGATGAGGGGCCTGCAGTGTGGGGTGTCGCTTCCGGATGGGGAAGGTGATAGCGGAGAGGGGTGCCTGGGAGGTGTCTGTGGGGGATGGGGTCAGGGGGATGGGGTAAGAGGACGCCGGAGTGAGGGCCTGTATGTGGGGAGAGAGCAGTACTGCGTGCGGGGAGCTGTGCAGCGGTGCTGTGCTTTGTTAGGGTGGAAGGAGGGTTTCCTGTGAGGGACACCCCGCACCGTGGTCTGTGTGAGGGGAGATGAGCCGAGAGGGAGGAGCGGGGTTGTCCATGATGAAAGGCTTCTATGAAGGTGGATATATGGGGAGTGGAAAAGGGAGTGGTGTCTGAGAAATTAACGTGGAGAGTATTTTGGGGTGATGTCTGGGAGTTTTAACAGAGTTAAAACTTTGAGGTGCAAGTGAGAGGAATATTAATAGAGGAAAAAGATGTTTGGGTGGGAGGGAGAAAATGAAGGTGATGAAAGTGACTGGGAAGGTTTTACGGGGTGAAAACTGTAATGTGGTTAGTGTCAAGGATTAAACAGAAAAACTGGAATACAGGGATGAGTGTCTGTTCCTGGCTGAGTCCAGCAGCGCTGGAAGCTGCCTTGATTGCATGTGCTCATTGCTTGAGTGACTGGCAGGGTCAGAGAAGAACTATTTCACATCTTTTTCACTGTTAAAAAGTAAATGAAACTGTTCTGCAACGGTAGCTACATCAAAGTTTTCTTGTACATCAAAGCTTTACTAGGTAGGAAGCCTTGGAACTGATATAGCAAAGTATTATTTACTTGGAAGTTGCTCGCTAGTGATTAACGTTGTTTCTGAACAAGTACAAGTACAAATCCTCCCCTAATGATTGGTTAGTTTTGAATGTTGGAGCTCAGTTGCTCCAATAAACTGTGTCCCTTTGATAAAATAAACTGTGATAAAATAAACTCCCCTGTTGTAGACCTTACCTTTAAGTATTTACTGTTGTATTTGGAAAAAAAAAGTGTTTTGAAGACTTTTCCTAACAGTACTTTGAAGAGACGCTGACAATATTTGGCCCTAAGCCTGCCATGGGAAATGCGTGCCCAACAGCAGATCCCTACTGATTTAATTGTGACTGTGCTCAAAGCTGTGTCTGAATTCTGAGTGAGAGAAATTGTATATCACCACGAGTTAGAATTTAAATCTCCTATTCATCATCAACAGTTGTTGTTCGCTATCCTCTTTGCCCCTTTGTGTTGCCCAAAATTTTTTGGAAGCATTCTCTGTTGCAGTCAGCAGCTTTACCTGATCTGCAGCTCTAACCACCTAATGTTTTTCTTTTGAGCTCTCCTTTGTTGTTGTTGCGTAAAAAATTTCATTGCTATTACGAAACAGATTTTTGTGCATGAGACATTGCTCAATTTTTACTTTCGGATTTACTTCATTAGGCATATCACATGTTACTTAGAAGCATATGCGCCACTTCCTATGTTTTCATAATGATATGCGAACTCCTTCATATCTGAGTAATTTTAAATGGTAATTGTATTTTATTTGTAAAGAAAAACATGTAATCGTATATACAAATTTATGTGAATTTAAGTTTGTTGCCCAACATACTTACTGTAGGGCTGTTTCTTCATGAGTCTACGCTATTAACCATCACTTGTGTAAGTTAGTAGCCAGTTCCTGTTTCAGTGTGAAGTTAAGTACGTACATGTAGACTTGCGTAATGGTGATGTAGGTTGGGGGCTTATTTTATTCTTCTGCATTCTTTGTTTTTCCCATTTTGTAAGTGAGTAAGCATTGTGATTCTTGACTTAATTTCCCTTCTCCCCAGTGATATGTAATAAATATGAACCGTTTATATGATTTTTTTTTCTTAATGGATATAATTTTATAGGTTAACAGTAACCTACATGTACATTGGAAAAAGGAAAAAAAAATATTGAGGTATCTATATCTTTACTCACCCTTGAAAATTTTAGATTTGCTGTTGATGGATGGTGACAGTGAGGAAGTATGTTCATGCATGGGGTTTTTTTGGTGGTGGAGGTGGGGGTTGGGGGTTGGTTCTTTGTTTGTTTTTTGTTAAACAGTTTCAATTTTGCTTTGTAGAACCAAGTAAGTTTTCACAAACACTGAACGGAATTCCTTCTTCAAACACAGTCAGCAGCGGAATGGACCCCTTCCATGCTTGTAGTATTCTTCAACAGCTTAAAACCATGTATGATGAAGGACAACTGACAGATATCGTAGTGGAAGTGGATCATGGGAAAACATTCTCCTGTCATAGGAATGTTCTTGCTGCAATCAGTCCTTATTTCAGGTACAATAGTCCATTGTTCTAGTTGTGATGAAAAGCAGAATTATAACTCATTTTCATTTAATGAAAATTAGAAAAAAACACACCTATACTAATATTCCATGTAACTATCAATAACATAGTGCCCCTAGTAAGTAAAGATTATTGTTCTCTTAATGTCAATGAATTATCAGTGTCTGTTTATCGAAGGAGAGTTTCATTGGAGAACACATCACATGATTTAAAAAAAAAAAAAAAAAACAAAGAAAAATGCCTCCAGTATTGAGGGTATCTTGGATACAGTAACAGCATAGTTAAACTACTTGTTTCCTTTTAAAGGTATATATTCTAGCATGCTAGAATATGCATATGAAATAATACGTTGAAAGTTGAGTGCAAAGACTTGGATATGTCAAGAGCTTTGCCTGTAAACTGAGTGAATTTTAATATGCAGTTAGTGAGATAATTAAGCAAGAAATTTTAGCTTGCCACTTTTGTTTCAGTAAGTCTAGAAATGATATTAAATTTGGGTACCCAAACAGGAAAGTGTAACATCAGTGATAAATGTATTTGTGCTGACATAAGGGCAAACACACTGGGATTAGCTATACAATATAATTTCATTTCTTATACCTGTAGTTAGAAGGTAATTACAAATAAACTGCTAAATATTTTTCTTTTGTAGATCTATGTTCACTAGCGGCCTTACAGAGAGTACCCAGAAAGAAGTTCGTATAGTTGGTGTTGAAGCAGAGTCAATGCATTTAGTATTGAACTATGCATATACCTCCAGAGTAATGCTGACAGAGGCCAACGTTCAAGCTTTGTTCACTGCAGCTAGTATCTTCCAGATCCCTTCCATACAAGACCAGTGTGCTAAATATATGATCAGTCATTTGGACCCACAGAACTCCATTGGGGTGTTTATCTTTGCTGATCACTATGGTCATCAGGAACTCAAAGACAGATCACAAGACTACATTCGTAAAAAGTTTCTGAGTGTCACCAAAGAGCAAGAATTTCTTCAGTTGAGAAAAGACCAACTGATAAGTATACTCGACAGTGATGATTTAAATGTAGACAAAGAAGAACATGTTTATGACAGCATTATAAGGTGGTTTGAGCATGAACAAAATAAGAGAGAAGTGCACCTTCCAGAAATATTTGCCAAATGCATCCGTATGCCTCTGTTGGAAGAGACATTTTTAGAGAAAATCCCTCCCATGTTTGCACAGGCTATGGCCAAAAGCTGTGTACAAAAGGGACAACATAGTGCCAATGGCTATACACAACGGCTTGGAATGACCGCTTCTGAAATGATCATATGCTTTGATGCTGCCCACAAACACTCAGGAAAGAAGCAAACAGTGCCTTGTTTAGATTCGGTCACAGGGAGAGTGTTTAAACTATGCAAGCCACCAAATGACTTGAGGGAGGTTGGAATTCTTGTATCTCCTGATAATGATATTTATATTGCGGGTGGTTACAGACCAAGCAGCAGCGAGGTCTCCATTGACCACAGAGCAGAGAGTGATTTTTGGATGTATGATCACTCTGGCAATAGGTGGATTCCGAAAGCTCCTTTGTTGCGAGCCAGAATAGGCTGCAAGTTGGTTCATTGCTGTGGTAAACTGTATGCAATAGGTGGTCGCGTTTATGAAGGAGATGGGCGAAACTCACTCAAGTCTGTGGAGTGTTATGACAGCCGAGAGAACTGTTGGACAGCTGTCTGTCCAATGCCGGTAGCAATGGAGTTTCATAGTGCTGTGGAATATAAGGATAACATCTATGTTTTACAGGGTAAGGTGGTTTGACTGACTATGTGGTGTTTTATTGGAAGTGGGGGTTGTTCAATCCAACTGTCTGCGCTCTCTTGAGCACCTTAGAACACCCAAGTTTCCTGGACATTTAAAGAGTGCCCTGGGACAGCGGGGTGGGAGGAAAGCTGGGGAAAGCAGTGGGCGAGGAAGAGTGAGGTTGCTGCTTGAGTTCTCGTGCCCTGGGAATGTGTCACTAAGTTGTAGTATTGAGTTATTGCACAAATGGCAGTTTTGGTGGTGTTCTAAAGCAACAGTATAGTATTAAATTTTACTGTGAAAATTCTTTATTAAATCTTCTTTATCTGGGTGAAATGCATTAATGTTGAAGAAAAGATACTGCCCTATGAAAAAGCACTTTGCATTTTATGTAGCTAAACCTGTGAAAATTCATGGTGTCTGTATTCTTGGTGACTTGTAAAAGTCAGTTAACCACTGTGGGCCTTTGTTTCCTGCCCTACCCTGCTTTTTGAAGTCGTCCTGGTAACTAAGATGACATCTCTCTCTAGTTAGCTCTGTTTCTTTGGTCAGTAATTATAGTACTGCCTTTACATCCTTTCTTCCGGTAAACGATCAGACTTATTGGTATATTAGATATTGATTCTTAAATGAATAAAAAGGATCATTATGGGAATGGATCAAATAATTTATTCTTACCTTTATTTATGGAGATCTTATATAAAATATGTATTTGTATGTATGCATGAGCCATATAGCAGTCTACACTTAAAAGTGCTGAGACTGGTCTATGAGGCTGTAGTAGGAGTCCCAAGAAGTGGAAAGAGAGGAGGATGGGGTGTCTTGGTTATGTTTTGCTAAGGGTCACCTCTGTGTAAACACCTGCAGAAGCTGGGGTCTTAGATCCATACCAGCTCCCTCTTTGGGTCACTCTGTACAAAGGTGGACCCCAGGGAAGAAACAGGATAGAGAATACTGTAAGGTCACTGTTATTTACCAGAAGAAGTCAACCTGATTTCTTG
>NW_008825271.1:6632625-6643433 GCF_000699105.1 Pygoscelis adeliae
GGTTGGTGGGCTTCCACATGATTTGCAGAGAGTTTTCTTCTTTTGTTGTTTCTGTATCAGGTTTGACTCTTGTTGTTTGTGGCTTTAAGTAATTCTCTTACACTAGCAAGTTCTCTCTATCTGTCTCTTTTTTGGGTCAGACGTCTGCTTTAGATGGTTAAAAAGGAATGCTGAAGAATATTTAACTTGGTATTTGTTCATCCTTTAAATGTTTCTTAGAACTGCTAAAAAGTGGATATTATTACAACCTGTAGAATAAGAGTGCATCTTGTTTACAAATTTTAGCTGCACTAATTCTGTGCTTCAGTGGTTTAAATGACAACTCAACGCTTGCATAAATAAGCAAGCTACTTTACTGTGCTAACCAGCAAATTATAAAAATTCGAGTTATGGGAAATAGGCAACTCTTCTATTTGAGTTTGGTAGATAAAACCTTGATTGAGTTGCACTGAAGTAGTATAAAAAGGTTAACTTTCAGTAATTTTTCTAGAGAAATAAGCTTGGTTGGAAGTAGTCAATAAGGATTTAGAGTGTTAAAATGCCAATGGAACACAAGCATCAGTCATAGGAGATTACACTGTGGAACAAAAGTGAAAAATCAAAAAAACGTATTATCTGTAAGACTTAATCTCTTAAGCTATGTTCCACCCATTTTACTGTATTATTTCTGTATTCTTTGTTATACTTGAGGTGCTCGGTTACACAGCAGCTTGGTTAAAATTCTTGAAATAGCCATGTGAAATTATATATGATTTGAATTATGCTAATATTTGGCAAATGTTAGGCCTTTCTTCCCCTGGGCTTTACAAAAGACAAGGTGGTCTTTATCCATGTTCTTTTCATCAAGTTTGCAGAGCGTGAGCTTTCAGTCTTCTGAACTTCCATTATCTACAGTCTGTAGACGCTACTCTGGGCAGTCAACAGAAGAGGTGTTTTATAATCTAATTGCAAAACTAATGATGAATCAGTAGCTTCATGCAAGTATTCACCTGGCATCCTTTTAAGCAGATCAACCTATATGTGTAACCCAGCTACCTGATACAAGTAGCTTCAAAATCTGTGTGTAGTACAAGACACAATTATTTGCTTAGATTTAACAACTTTCAAGCGGTGAATTCTGAGACTCCGCAGTCTGTAGATGACGTGTTGTGAAGATGTTAAAGAATGAAACAAATACTTCAGACATTTCAAGACTGGAATCTTGAAAGGTTTTGTCCCAAATTATTAAGCATGGTTTAGAAGTAGTAAAGGATAGCTAGGAAATATGTAAAACATTGTATTTCTGATATGCTTCAAATTCCCTCTTCTTCAGCTGGAATAAAACTCAAAGTAGTTTTTACTCATGCTGTTAATATTTTTGTAATGCGCTTGGAAGAAAGCAGGCATGGTGCTAGGTTTTTTGCTATGGGATCAAGGCTTTTAAAAATTGGTAGACTGTTTCTATCTGTGGAAGAACATACCTGAAAGCTTAATAGCTGCAGAATTGCTGTTCTGGAAATGAAGCATAAGTTATGTTTTATTTTTCCTCTCTTTTCAGGGGAATTTTTTCTCTGCTATGATCCTCAGAAGGATTACTGGGGATTTTTGACCCCAATGACTGTGCCTAGAATCCAAGGCTTGGCAACTGTATACAATGACTCCATCTACTACATAGCCGGAACCTGTGGAAACCATCAACGTATGTTTACCGTAGAGGCCTATGACATTGAACAAAATAAGTGGACTCGAAAAAAAGACTTCCCATGTGATCAGTCCATTAATCCGTATATAAAACTTGTACTCCTCAAAAATAAACTCCATCTGTTTGTCAGAGCTACTCAAGTCACTGTTGAAGAACATGTTTTCAGAACCAGCAGGAAGAATTCACTCTACCAGTATGATGAGGTTACTGACCAATGGCAAAAAGTGTATGAGACTCCAGATAGGCTCTGGGATTTAGGCCGGCATTTTGAATGTGTTGTTGCTAAATTGTATCCGCAGTGTCTTCAGAAAGTTATTTAATTTTTCTTTTCAGTAACAGGCCTTAGTGATTTCAGTGGTAATCTGATGCTAGAGAAAACATGTCTTAAAAGAAAACAAAGAAATTCTGTCAGTATTTATTGTAAGCTGAAACAGACAGTTTTTTGTATATGGGGATGGGTGCTCTTTAAAGGTTGCAGTCTGGGGAGGGAATTACTGGTTCAGTTTCATATTTACTGATATTTTCCTGAGAAATGAGAAGGAGGTTACAAAGTGCAATTATCAGCATTTTTTTTCTGGTAAACACTTAATCATGTCATACTAGAGGGGTGTTTTTGTGGTAAAAGCAAATTAAGTGGAAGAGCCAGGATAACTATGCACTACAGTGAAAGAAAATCTAGCATTAATAGCTAAGGATGTCCAAGATGTTTTGAAGTGACTTTTCTTTTTTTCTGTTTTTCTTTAAATACGGGTAAAATTTGAGGCAATATCACTGAGTTGTTTTTTTTTTATTTTAGAATGAAAGTACATAGAGGAATGGTAGATCCTGATTCATAATGATCTTTTTTTTTTATATACTGTTTTTGAAGTCTGCTAAGATGTTTGTGATGTTGTTTGTGCACTACAGTTTGGGAGAAGAACTCAAGTCAGAATTGAAACATGGAGTACCTTTGCCCTGGATGGAGGCCTGTTCAGATTACTGTACCCCTTCCTGTCTGTCGATTTTTGTTAAAATTGAGCTTAATGATGGGAGGGGGGAAATCCTAACACCTATTTTCTGCCACATAGCTGTAGTGCTGTAAAAACATTTTTTTAAACACTGCTTAAAACCTTTTTTCCATCCCATAAAGGGCTTTAACCCAAAAGTTGATGGTGCTAGTACATTTTTAATACTTGTTTCTCTGACATGGGCTAGCCTTATGCTACTGTTTAAGACAGCCTGTTGTTTTTCATGGAGTGTGTGTCCGTCTTCAGGCCCTGTCCTGTCATCATGTTATCTTTTTTAACATAACATTTTTACTGCAGTGGTATTCTTGCACAGAATGGTGACAGGATATGGCCTTAATAATATTGATTTTATGTTTTCTTCTTTTTGTGTGGAGTGTTCATTCTGTCTCCACTAAAGTACAGTGCTATGTGCAGAGTTGGCATGTGCTCCAGTAATTTGGAAAAGCGTGGCTTAACTTTACAAGTTGTTTTTCTTTTCTCCCCGCAATCAAGCCCTCAAATACTTTCTATCTCATTCTGATCTATAATGTGAAAATTTGCACTACTGAGCTGTCTTCATTATCCAGTGTATTAAAGAAAAATTGACAATAAGTGTCCATGGCTTAAATAATCTTAGATGCAAATATAGACTAGGGATCCAATATATTGCAACACTTTTCTCTATGTATTTAACATTTAGCTTATTTTTAAGAAGTAAATAAGTTCAAAGTTCAGCCTCTACTTCAGTAGTGAAAACTGGATTTAAAAGGGAAAAGATGAATCCTAAAACCCCTGTCAGCTGTAATTTGCCAGGTTTAATTTGTTACAGCTCTAATTTTTGCAGAGCTGAGAGTATGTTATCTTACTCTTCCCTATTTTCTCAAATTGATCTAAGTAAACCAGTTAACTTGAAATGGCAGTGGCCATCACTGGCTGTAAGTGCTTACCATTATCTGGCTTAACAGCTGATATTTCAGTAAGCCAAATATTTAGCTCATTGTTTATCCCCCTGGCATGGCTGAGGATTTGGATAATGTTTGTTTACTATGTGGTCTTACTGTTCCCAAAAGGAATCTTTCTAATACATGAAAATACTCGCCTGGTTCTATTTCTTAATTCTTGCACAAAATGTTTAAAAGGCAAAAACAAACAAAAAACTGTGAAATGAAAAGGAAAAAAATAAATGCCTCTTTGCATTACATACCTCATCTTCCAGAGATTCACCAAACTGCTTCTTTCAAATGTGAGCGCCTGAATTTTTTTTCTGAAGTTGAAGGTGACAATTCTTGCTGAGACTGCATTTTCCAACAGTGTTGAGGTGTGTTGTTTCTTTGCTTAGTTTTCTTCTGGATACTGTTTTTTATATATCCATAGCCAAGAATAAGAGTGGTTTTTTTGAAAATACAACTAATTTCATTTTTAAAATGATCCTTAGTCCTTGGCTAGCTCTCTTTGCGCTGTTGTAGGCCTCTAGCTGCAAGCTTTCTGAAGCACCCTCCCTAACAGTGTTGCATTTGTGTGTAAAACCATTTTTTTTGCAAAGTGTTATGTAACTTTTTTCTTGTTTTTTGTTTTTTTTTAAGCTTGGTTGAATATTTACAAGATTTCTTGCTGCTTTTTGACAATCTTCTATATTTATTTAGTAGAACAAATTTCAATATATTACTTGAAACTATGAAATAGAATTGAGTTAGCAATTGACTGGTCATGTGATGTATAGAAGTACAATATGCTGTGGTTAATTCTGCAGTAGGTTTGTTTATTTTGTTTATCTGCACTAAAGTACGAAGATCTCCATTCTGTTTAACCATTCAAACTGAGGGTGTGATCCAAGTCTGTAATGTGTTTAAAAGCTAAATCCTGGAACTTGCCGTGGGAGTAGAATATACTAAATCTTGTGCATGAGGATTTTGTTGAGACAGTAATGTAGCTGTGACATTTTGCCAAGTCTTAAATGCTTCTGCGTTTTGCTGAAAGTCAGATTCCTGGTAAAGTTTTGCTTTAGAGTCAGGCTGAAATAAACTTGCACAGCACAAAAAAATAAATAATTGCACCAAAGGTACTGATAATATTTAAACAGTAATCTGTACATTTTCCCCACATGGTATTTTTTCTGCATTCATTTATTTCCCTTTATTAAATTAATTTCTAGCGTTGTAAGGACTTACGTGAGTGTAAATCTCTTCCAAAATCATTAGTTACTTTAGAAGGGAACATTTTGTAATTTCCACTTGATTCCATCAGTAAAACTTAGAATAACTAAAAGCAGTTTTGGTGCACCAAACATGCGGCGTGTGTATGTTCTACAAGAAATCGAAGAGCTCCCTGTTCGTAAGGCTGTTTAGAAATGGCATCCAACATTCAGTGCTCAGGTATGTTAGTAAGAAGTACTGTAGTCCTCTGAGGGCAAATGTGTGGATTTTTAAACATTTTGCCATAATTGCACAATTTTGCATTTTTACTTAATGTCATGTTATGTTTCTTAAAATAAACCTATTGTTGAAATACAGTGGAGTGCAACTGGTTTTGTGGTAAATCTCTTGCATGCATTTTAGTAGAGTAAATTTCTGGATTAACCCAATGATACAACTTTTTGATGCTTGTTCAGTTCTTCTATTTCTGCACTTGTGTGTCTCAGCTGTATGTAATGTCACTTTTTTTTTTAAGGCAGCACTATGCTGTTGCTTGAGGTGGGAAGTGCTTTGTTCTGCTTTTTTGTCTCATTCCTTGTGGCTATTCAGGTCTAACTTCTCATTTGGTTACACGCAGGTGACATCATCTTTCCCCTTCCACCTTTGGCTGGAGCTGGCATCCCAGCAGGATTGTCAAGTAGGGCTTTCCAGTCTGATAATACCGTACCTTGGAAAACCCTGAAACACTTTGTACTGAATTTCCCAGCATCCTTACTTAGTAGGGAAGTTAATTCCCAGGTGCTAAAAGGGACGGAGAGAGCACAGTGATGTTGGTTGCAAAGGAGTCTGCTGCAGAGCTGGGAACGAGAGGCCTCCTCTCCCCTAGCTGTTTAAGCAAAACTCCAGCATTGTATGTGGCTTCTGATGCAGTGATGATGCTTAGCACGTGTGCTTGTAAATTACACTTTTTATTCGAGAACCTTTGTTCCCTTTCAGAGACTAATGACTTTAGCCGCCATGCTAAGTCATCGCAGCCTAGGAAAACAACATGAAGTTCTCTCGTTTGGGAAGGCACTCCTATTGTCAGGTTCTCCGAGGCGTTATTTCCATCCTCCCACCCCCTCAGCCCCTCCCCCCCAGCCTGTAAACTTGTCTGGGTGTGTTTTGGAGGCCGTTCACCTTGGCAGTTTGGTCACAGCAGAAACAATTCAGGAGTCTGGGCTAGTGGTGATTGCGTATGTTCAGATGAACTCTGCCACGTGTGATCAGTAAGTCAGAGCGGGTTGGCTGCCTAGGCCATCCGTGCGGCGGGCTGATGTGGCAGACTGCTCGTGAGCTATGCAGTGCGGTACCCACCTTTCTGGAGACTGTTGCAAGATGATCCCAACCTTGGGTGAGTTTGTGCTGACCGATCCACGCTCCTGGTCACCGGTTCAGAATGGTACGCTCCTTCCAGTCAGACTGAATAGCAGTCTGCAGCTCTCTCAGTTACAGGGCCCAAGGGTCCCAGCCTCTTTGTATAATCACTGGTTGGTTCTGTGTGATCACGGCATTGTTCCTCGTATAGTTGAGCTCCTTTCCTCCAAACTACGACAACATGTACCGGACAATCTTGGTATCTTTTCTGTTTGCAGCCTTCCGTTGCTGGGAAGACTTCTCCGGAGAAATTAGCCAGCAGAGCAAAGGCACTGCTTGCCTTCCTGCGTTCCTATCCAGATCGGCAATCGCTCTGTTAAAAACCAGGGATGCATCCTCTTGAAGACCTCGCAGAAAAAGTGATGAAGCCAGCACAGAGGAGGTAGGCTTGGTGTTTAACTTATTTTAGTGGGCTGAATAAACCAACAACACACACTAAACTGTATGCGTTCTCTACTTGCTTCCACGTCTGAGAACTCAGCTGGGGCCATGAAATACTAATAGCTGCTGTTAGGCAGACGGGTCTAACTAGGTTTGGCTGTACTTTTATGCCACCTCTGGAGTTTGCTAATAAAATAGTGACTGAGAGTCCAAGTTGTCCATCCCCAGCATGGAGTCTGCAGTTGCAGTCACCAAATACTTGAATGGTAAAAGCATCCTAACCTGAGTCTCCCTGTCTGCTGTCTCCTTTGTTTGGAGCACCTTTGCTCTGTCCAAAACTCTTAAGAACTTACAATGGAAGATGTCCTAGTGCCATGTTATGGTTTTGCAACATGCTAGTATGTAATGCACTGTTGAGGCTTAAATCGAGAAAGAGCTGAAGCTGACAGGAACAAAAAAGAGACCTCCCTCTGTGATTCCCCAAAGGAAAAAGTTATTTCAAAGCAAAATAGCAAGAGATTGCAAGAAAAAGAACCAAATTGCATCGGCTTCCTGGGGACAAATCAAGTTAACTTGGAGTCCGCAGTTTGGACAAAGCTAAAGCTTCAGGAGCTAACTGGAATTATCTCCTTATAAGGGTTTTTTTTAACCGGAGGGGAAAAGAAACTGAACTGAGCAGTTGTAGCAGAAGCCTTGGTGAGTGCCTCACTCTTCAGATACATCTGAATGGTTCTTGTGCTTTGCTGCAGTGTTCATGGCTCCTTCAAAAAGATGTCAGTGTATCTATGAGTTAAGCAGTAGCTGATACGTGCTTTATAGAAGATGTTTATGGAGATGTCTGCAAACTTTTAGCTAAGTCATAAAAGTCATATCTGGAAGGCAGTCTGGGTTTGTAGTGGCCGGGGAGAAAGCCCGGAGCCAAAACTGGGACAGGAGTACACAGCAACGGATGAGAGAACTTTGCATGGTAACGTGCATTATGGCATGCATAACTTGTTCCAGGAGCCCACTTGCATGAATCCATGCTCTGGTTCTTCGTAGCCCCAAAGCGTTCTGTTCAGTCTCTAGAAGTACACTCATGTATGCTGCCTGCGGGGGGAATGTCTCACAGCTGGGCACTCATATGCAGTCAACAGATGGAGAAATAACCACCCAACCGTTGCTTTCTCCTTATCTCTTTGCAACATGTACTTCCCTCTCTGCCTCTCAAAGGGGGAAGAGTTAGACTAACAAAGCTTGAACCTCCCCCCTTTCTTAACATCTAGTTAAGGTCCCATGTGCCTCACTGTTGATTTACATGTTTCTGTACTTTACACAAATAATAATGCAAATATCCACTGTAAGAGGCAGGTATTTATTAACTTTAGCTAAGTTTATGTGATCAAGCCAAGGTTTAACAAGTTATTTCAGGAGCAGCAAAACTAACTGATTTCTATTGTATCTCTCCGTAGTGGATTTTCTGAAGCGTAACAAAGGTGGTGTTTGTCAGCTGTCCCTTACAGGGGGTAGCAGTGGGATCTCTTTCCTTTTTAGCCAACTAATTACACACAAAACCTGTACAGACTCTTTACAACTTTGAAAGCTTTGGCCCTCCACAAAATGTAATTTAAACGAGACACCATCTCAGAAGTTGAGGTGTGTGTGGTAGCGGACAGTGAGAGTGATCGAGCATATGCACAAAACCCTAAATACTGTGTTTCCTCATGGAGAAGATGCTAAAAATCCCCACTTGGAGAACATTTGGCTGGGTTTGACTGTTTTTGGAGGGCTAGGCAGCTTCCTGCGTGTCATAAGCCTTGAGTAAAGAAGGCATAGATCTACCTGAAGAGGAAGAAAAGGGAAATAGGTAAAGCATGATGCCCTACTCTTTATAGTACCTGAGTGATGGTGAGGCCTTCCCAGCGTGGAATGACCATTGCTGCACGCAGTTCTATAGAAGTGGGTCACAGGTTTCTCCTACGTCCTACCGCTTTCTGCGGCTGTGGACCAGGACACAGCCTGGCCCCACAGCCGCAACCAGGTTAACGGAACAGGAGGCTGTGTGCCCTGACAGCCTCAGTTACTGTCTTTAAAGGGTGGAGTCTGACCTGTTAAAAGACAGTATGTGCTTATTTAGATCTTTAAGTGTCACTGAGTACTAGCAATGATAACGTACCTGGAAAACAACCAAAATAGTACCAAATAAATCCATTTAAAAGAATGCTCTCTGTGTTCCTGTGTCTCCTTAGACCTGCATGTGACCTCTGCTCTGCAGCTCTTACTGTAACAGAAAGCTGGCAATGTCCAGTCCAAATGTAAGAAGTGTGAACTGTATGCTCGGTTTGTACCGACTTTTGACTCTTCTTTTTTTTTTTTAAGGATACGTATATAGTTTTTGATTATCTGTAAACTCAATTCTACATTTCATTAGGTTAATTTGAAGTCAAAATGGTACGTGATACATCAGCTGCAGAAAAATATTTGCAGATAAATTTTGAATTACTTTATTACCTTCCAGTTTGATTCTGTTCATATTCCTTCAGTAACAGATTTCTTCAAACATTCTGGAAAGTTCAGGGGCGGGAACATTTGGTGAACATCAAATTAACCTCCTCCCACAGCCAATAAATGAAGTGCTTAAATTGTATTTACTCTGCAAATTTGCATTTTGTTTTTCTTAAAAGAAATAAAAGATGTACCACGTTTTACATCAAAACTAGTATATGGAGAGCAAGTGTTAAAAGAAAGAGCCATCTGATTAGTCATTCACATTTCGATTTTTCATACGCCAGTGAAATAGTAAAGGAGTTTCTGCTGCTTTTGTCCATCTCAACCACCGATGGAGGTGACCAAGGTTTTCCAAAGTGATTTTGAAAAGCAGTCTCAATAGTTTGCATTGCTATTGCGACTGAAGCGCATACAAATGGTCACAGCCCAATAGCTATCAGCAGAAAACCTTTATAATTTAGGCCATTGCTATTAACAGAGAGGTGGAAGGAGGGACAATATAATTTAACAAAGGCAAATTCATGTTTTGATTTGGTAAAGCATCAGTCTAAAATGGCTGAGAGCCAAGGGAACTATCAAGTGTCTGCAAGCAAAGGAGAAAGCACATTTTTGGAAGAAGATCAGCAGTGTAGAAGCTACTTAATTCTAAAAGTCTAAAGGAATTTCACCTTTTGCTATGCCATTAAGTTTTTACAATAACATTATTCCTAAAGGTGTAGTGTTGAATGAAATTACTCCCGTGGATGCTAGGTCTGGTGTCATTGCAGCCTCTTCAATAGGCAGCTTCTGATGACCTCCTATGGGACAGCGCGCAGAGGACCACATGCATCATGAACAATCTGTAACGAATTCTCATAGCAGCTATAACTGCATTTAACGATTTATTCCATTTAGAAGACAAAAAACCACCAGATATGCTTGTTGTATTTCTGGCTGTAAAACATTTTTAGAAAGAATAACTGGTAGATGCCATGACCAGTGAAGTAGAAAGAGCTGGACCGTAAGATCAATCCGACTAAGGTATGTCCGATTGGTATTCTCTCCCTGACAGTGAATTAATGGTGGATACCTGGGGAGACAAGAACGGAGCTAGCCGTCAATACTCCCCAGTCTCCAGCAATTTGGAATCTGCAATGCCAGAGGTGGCATCTTTGTATTTAATAGCCCTCGATGGATTTCTCACAAGAATTTATCTTGCTGTCTTTCGACCACTGGAGGTTTTTTGAGCATGCTGTTACTATTGGCTGGTAGAAAATCCTTTTAAATGAGAGGTGTGCATTGTGTGTCCAGTGCTTGTGAGAAGAACATCTCAGCTGGCTGTGACAGCACTGGTGGCAGCCTTTCTTATTAATGTAAACTGGGAGCTAGTGCATGGTTTTAAGCATTCGTTGTGTCCTTGCAAGGAAGATTTTTTTGCTGGGGCAATATGAAATAGCATGGGTAACTGCGTGTGGCTACAAGGCATGAAATACGGGCTACAGTAGATGCTGACTTGCAAAGTTAGCTTGGATGAATCATTTTTCTCTTTGTCTCTGTTTACCTTTCTGCTGCGTTTTCTACTCAGATTGGATGAGAACATTACCCTGGCCCGCCTACTGTCAGCTTTTTTCCTGTTTTTCCTTGTGCTTAAGTAGTGCGTTGCAGCGTCTGGATTATAAACACAGCAGGGGAATGTTTTAAATCCCCCCAAATGGGGATTTGCAATGTAAGTCTTGTGGAAACATT
>NW_008825271.1:6643455-6660714 GCF_000699105.1 Pygoscelis adeliae
CTGCAAAGCGCGGACTCGCGCTGTGGACATTGCTCGCTCACTAGTCCAAGTCAACTGCTCGGTTACTGGCAAGAAATTCAGGAACTTTCTCTACCCCCTTCCCTCAGTCCAGGGTGAAATTCACCCCTTGATAAGTGTTGCCATGGCCTCTGAATCCCTTCATTTGTTCTTGAGTTATCAAAATAAGCCTGACGTAGGATTTTAGGTGACCCAGAGGTCATGCAAGGGGATTTCAGCCAGAAGGTTAAAATTGCTATAGCAGGATGGGTGAAGATAGGGGCTCTCCATATGCAAATATCCCCGGAGGAGAGCGGGAGCAGAGCCTGCAGAAACGTGTCATGCCGAAAGAATAAGTTAATATGTACAGGGAAGAGAAGGAGGAAGGAAAGAGGATATCTGACAAATAATTTATTAACATCCACAGAGATCTGAGAGAGGTCAGCACTCTGAGCACTGCAAATGGAGTGTTTGCCCTGAATTTGTCCCTGGTGGGCGAAGGGCCATCCCTGTTCATGAAAGGTTAGTTAATGTGGGATGCGATTGCCTTTGGATGTAACTTGAGGGGTCGGCTGTCAGAGGGTGTTGCAAGTTACAGAAAGGTCTCGCATCTGAGGATACAGCCTCTGATCTCAACCTTTGATCTCAGCTGCATCTGGGGTGGGGGAAGAGTTAAGCATGGCTTTAAAAGCTGAGCGGGTCGCTGCCAGGGGAGCCAGCAACCGGAGTGCCACAGGGAGGGGAGTCTGAGTGGTACCCACCTCTGCCGAAGAGAGAGCAGTCCCACTGAATGGCGGTTAGTGAGTTTGTATGTCTGGTGCATGGTGGCTGGCTTGGGTTGAGGGAAACTTGGCACCAGGGAATCCCTGGATCAACAGGTGAAGCTGCATTAGACTTGGTTTTGATTTGTCATGGTGCCCTCATTTAACAACCGAAAAACCCCAGCCAAATAAAACAAGTGTTGTAGAAAATAACTGTGTAGTCTGAGAATACTCCCCAGTTGATTTGGCTTACAGAATGGAGGACTGTGATTGACTTTTGGAACTAACATATACAAAAGTTCAATAAATTGAGGAAAAAAGCTGGTAATACCAGCTGGATTGAGACGTAAGGGCCTTGATTGTGCAAGAGACCTGGAATTTCTTTATTTTGAAGTTGTTGATAGTAAGCTCAACCAGTTTCCTAAAGAGAAGGGAAGAATAGTGGATAAAGACGACCCAGATGTGACCAATGAATAACTAACTCTAAAAAAAGTAACAGGAATAAAGCAGGAAGCCTATAGGGAATGGTGGATGGAGAAATGGGAAGTCCAGACATGTATAACTTCACGAAAAGGAAAGAGGGGTAAAATGAGAGAGCCTACAAGTGAATTTGAGTCAGACTATGGCTATACAAAGGCAACTCTCAGGATTTTCCTCTGCTACAATAAAAGGGGAATAAAAAGGCGGGGGTTTCAATGCCCTCTGGGTAAAGCAAAGATAAAACCTGTCAAGGATGGGGTGAGATGGGATGATCTCAAAGAGCTGACAAATGAAATTCCACGTGAAATGCAACTGGAGAACATCAAATGAAATGTAATGTCTCTATTGGTTTAAATATGACCTGGAAAATTATAGGTCTGTAATTCTGCTTCAGTAGTGTGGCAGGGCCTGAACAATACTGAGGGGGAAAAAACAAGTGTGGGCCTGGAGGTAAACGGGCATTGACATCAGAAAACAAGGGCTTTCCAGAGGACATCAAACAGTTTAGAGAATAGTTATTAAAAAGGAAAATCAAAACGTAAAAGATTTCCTTGAAGTGGATATTGGAGAAGGAGCTGCTATGGTGCCACATGGAAATTAAGAGCAAACCTGTAGGAGATGGGGGGCTGGTGCAGAGAAACTTTAAGGTGACAAAGACGTGGCTAAGTGGGTGGTAATGGAAGGGGTAACGCACCATGCGAGAAGGGTCCTGGGCCCTCCTTAGTGCTGATGTCCCCACAAACCATGGGGGTGCCACAGGAGGAACGAGGGGAGAATGTGAATGTATCACATTGCTCAGGCTATTAAACTCTGTTAAATTAATCCCTAAAGTTCGGTCCTCCAAGTCAGCCTTTAGAAGCCTTGTTTTACAGTCAGGAAAGTAAGAGTCCACTGATGTGATTTTTATTTTTTAGTGTACACTACATTTTCTTTTAACGTCAGTTCCTCTCTTTGGTTTTTTGTATTATGTAAGAATTAGCCTTGATATAGAAAACCTGGAGAATGAAGCTACCATAATCTGATTTTATGCTAACACCTTCTCAATGAATCTCCTATTAAACAGAAAATGAAATTAAATGAACAAATATATTCATAATGTCAGACTTTTAAAGGTGGTGTACAATTAGTCACAGTTTTACAAGTAGAATGAATTGGTGGTAATAAAAAATAACCTTTCTTGTTAATCCCTGAAAATATATTTAAAGTTCAGGCTCAACCTTTTTAAAGGACTGCCAAAAAAGATTTTAATTTGAGGGGACTGAGAATTTTTACATATCCTAAACTTTGGTAGATTGTGAATACCAAACATAATGTTAAATAAGGAAATGTCCTCACTATGCTCACCCCTTAATTTTATTTTGTCTAATTTCAGAACCGCTAGGATATGTCAATGTTTTTGGGAGTTTGGTATTCTCCATAATATTTGAATGGCCTAAATTCCGTAGAATAGCCATAAATGGAAACAGTGCAATGAAGTGCATATTTGATAAGGAATAAAAGCTCTTAAACATCTTGTCAATGGACAGTTATTCCAACATCACCACTATTACTCTTTAACTTGGGTTTTCTTTTAAAACCCCACCCTACAGTAATGAAGTATAGCTAACATAATTCTAAAAGACAATTATTTTTTTTCTATGGAAAAACTTAGATGATGGGGGATAATAGATTCTGCATCAGAATAACTTGTTCCATATATTCTGGATGCCTGTAATGGAAAAATAACGTTCCACGAATTTCTATCAGACCATTTTGTTACTTAATATCAGAACAGGAGAAACTTTGCAAGTGCAATCTTCCTTGCTACTGAAATTATAACATAACATAGCATCCCTCATAGTGTAATAGGATATTCTCATTATTGTTTATTATTTTGTTGTTGTAAAAGACTTCTTAGTTGGTCTTCTCTTGATATAGCAATGAAATCTCAGAAAACCCAACAACTTGCAACCCTGGTTACAATCCTATCCAGGTAGAAATTAGAGTTCTTCAAGACTGGATTTATTAAATATTAGTATTTTGGACTAATGTTTCCTCCAGTTACAACTGGGTTTTGCTCGTCTGCTTTGGACAGAGGTCTAGGGCCATAGGGGTTTTCTTCTATGTTAAGAGTTGCGTAGTTCTTACGTGTGCATTTGCCAGGTGGCCCCCGGAGCAACTAAGTGAAGAGTGCAGCAGCCCTTGGCCCATTTAAAGAGTGCTTCTGAGTGGGGGTACAGACTGACGTGGGTTTCTCTACCTGCCTGTTTCCACGCACACCAGCTGGAGCACGCACACTTGCTAGCTGGAGCACAGCACGGCTCTCATGTGGCTGCACAGCTCCTGCCCCAAACTTGCAGGCATGTGGCCACCTCAAAACGTGAGCAGCGGCCGTGCCTGCTAGGACGTGCCTGTGCGGACGTACCTGCGATAATCCTGGACAAGCAGTGGAATAAACTGACTTTAATTTGAAGGGCGATTAGGCAAAAGGACTTCTTCCACCACACCTTCTTCTCATCTTCCAGTGAAGATCCTGGGCTATAAATGGTAATGAACCCTCACGTGGGTCTCGGTGGAGCAAAGCTTGCAGCCACACGTGCAGTGCAATTGCTATGGGCTGTTAGACTGGATCTGACCACAAGTCCTTCTCGCCCACAGTGGCTGGTAGTGGATTCTGAGGGAGGAGGATGAGAATGAGACTGACGTGTGGTGATCTTTCTCCAGAGTAACCTTTGAGGGCCTCCAGAACCAGTAGTGATGCCTTTGCAACACTGAGCATGGGCTTACATAAATTCCCTTAAATAAAATGTAAAAGGAGGTGAACAGTCTCAGTCTCTGATAAAAAAGAGAGTGAATAAAGGTTGTGATAGGAAAAAGTAACAATTATCTTCAGGGGGAATTGAGAACTTTCAATGGAGGTCTGATAAGTATTTTACAAAGGGCTTCCTAAACTCACCCCTGTGTTTCCTGATGTATGTGGAAATCTCATCCAAAAGCAATGTAGTATTTTCCTTGGTTGGGGCTGTTTTCCCTTTCGCCACCTTTAGTTGCCACCAAAGCGATGGGCAGTGTGGACACGGGTAACCAGGGGAAGGTAGGTTCTCTGTTCCCACGGTCCTTGTTAAGGAGAGGGGAAAAACACAGCTTCTTTACCTAGGTGAAGTAAGGGCTGAAAGGGATATGATTACTCTCAGTAAAACCATCAGAGGATAGCACCAGGGAAGAGGAGAAAGCCTTTGAGCTGTATAATGCCATCAGCACAAAAACATTATAAAATATAAGTAGATAAACTTGAGTTAGATGGTATGTTATTAACAATGAGAAGCGGGAGGCTCTGGGACAATGTCTTCACGAGAGGAGCAGGGAATAAATGCTTGTGGCAGTTTGAGAGTTTATGAACCAGATCTCATCATGTTTATACAGTGTTCTTGAACTGGCTTTCAGCTCCTTGTCTTAATGCTGTGTGTTCAGTTCACAATCTGGGGGTGCCCCAGCATGCTGCTGAGGCTGGAGAGGAGATAATCTCTCTCCATCTACTGCACCTGCAACAGTTGTCCAGACATAGGGGGAGCTTGAAGCCTGTAGTGTAAGGGCCCCATATTACTGTTATCACTTAACAGCTGTAAAAGTAGATGAAAGAAAGCATGAGTTCAGGAGTATATCTGTAGGCACATCACTAGCTTAAAATAATATTTTTTTTTCCTACTGTTCCAGTGGTGTCCCCCTACTTACAGTTTGAATCCAAACTGCAACTCCGAAGAGGCAGTGGACTCTCAAATAGATGCAAGTGACGCTGTACTTTTCCTATGGTGGTTTTTTCCTTTTTTTTGCAAGATGAGCAAAGGTCCTTCTCTCCCTAGTTAGCTGACTACTACCCCTGAGGTTCAGCAAAATGTGTCCAGCTGGTGTCTGTGTCTGGTCCTTCCCATTAGCTCTGATGATGCCTTTTCCTATCAGCTTCCCTTGCTTCCGAGTTTGCAGTATATAAGGGCAATAAACCGCCTTTTATCTGCAAAGATGCAGGTGTACCTACCTGGTACCCTTTGCTGCGGGACCTTCTCCTCTCCCCTCTGGTCTAATGTCTTGACCTTGAGAGGAGACTTGTGGATTAACTCCTGAGAGGCCCGTAGGATTTACTTTTTTTTTCTCTTTACCCTCGTTTTATTTTAATGGCCAGGGAAAATGGGAAGAATGCAAATGAGTGAATGCCCTCTTTGATCTGTGTTGCTCCTGAGCATAATCTGCTAGCCTGGCAGGCGCCAGGCACAAGAGGAATTGCTGCCCCTAAGTAGAAAGAAACTTCAGCCTCTTTTTGCAAGCGGTTGCTCGCAGTTTGCTTGTTGGCTCGGGGGAAGCGAGCAGCCAAGAGAGCCTCGTCCCCCTGCAGAACAGGGGAGTTGGACACGCTGGGGGGCCGATCGCCTGCTGCTCACGTAATGGGAATTATTCTTTTAAGCAGGGATAACCTGAAATCATAAGGTTTTCCACCCACATCTGAAAAATACACAATGACGCGTTTACCCTAAAAACGGTACAACTGTGGCATCTGCTTCTCTCCGGAGGGACAGGCTGAGCAACTGTGACAGGGGCAACCTACAGACGCCATCTCCCGAGGTGAGACACCGAGCTACCGGCTGGATGTGGAAGAGAAAATGGAGGCATTAACTTCAGTTCTGAATGAGGTCCATCCCTGAACACAGAAGCCATGGGAGTGTTTTGAGGGTGTGTATTTAAAATACAGGTGGAAGGGATGGACAGGGTTATTGGAAAGGGAAGGGTGATTTTGATTGTGTTAGAACTGAACAATAAATCTGTTAATATCCAGCAAAAGGTCAAGGCTTCAAGAGTGGGTGATCCTCTGTACCTCTAAATTGTTTTACTATACTTCAAAATGATGCCTGATTACACGATATGCATATACTGTAAAACACACATATCCTTTGCTCTGCAGGACACCAGAAAGTTGTTTTTGCTCTGAAATCTGGATTGACCATGTCTCCTCCAGTCCCTTCAGACCTGGGCTACGTACCCCCTGACGGCGGATGGGGGTGGGCAGTGGTGTTCGGAGCCTCCATCTCAATTGGGTTTGCATATACCTTTCCTAAAGCTTTCACAATCTACTTTAAAGAGCTCCAGGCTGTTTACAGCATCTCCTACAGCCAGATTGCCTGGATAACATCCATCATGTGTGCTACCACCTACGGAGGAGGTAAGTGAAGCAAGACCGTATCTTTCTTGGGAAAAGAGGAGGTCGGATCTCTACACCAAAAGGGGAGGGGTGAATATATTCCTTTGAGAAAGTTCTTGGAAAGCTCTAACTGCAAGTTTGTCTCTCTGTTTTCTGATGATGTACATTGGCAAAACAGAGAAAACCAGTACTGCTGAGTATTTTATTGACAACATATATGATGTCACCAATTTTCATTATTTCATCAGAAATCTTGCTATGTGTGGGTGGAGGCTTGGCCATGGTGGAATTATTTTAGTCTTGGACAGTTATTTCAGCATATTTAGTATTGCATCTTTTGTTCTGTTCATATTCTTGGCTTTCTTTTTGAAACAAAAAAATGTATTTCTTGCACTCATGATTGTAGAGAAGATGCTGGAAGCTTGAAACCTGAAGTTTTGCTCATGAACAGGCATGGCATACATGCATGTAAATCTTGAGATAGCATGTAAATATTCCCTAATTCTGTTGCTCAAATCTTGCTGCAAGTCATTTATTAAGGGATGATGTTTGAGAGTTCTCTCTGCAGAATCTTTCTGAAAGGACAAATGTGTCCACTGGTTACTTCAAGTTAAAACATTCACTGAGTGCCTGCACCTCAGCTGCAAAAGTTGCCGTTGTGCAAAGGTTGTGGGAAGGTATTGCTTGTCCTCATAATGAAATCACCAAGTGGAAATTCTCAGGGGGATGTTTGCCTCAGATACTGATGCCAAGTATCAGTCTGCCACTTTGATCTGAGTAGCTGGTGTGTATCTTGCTGTTAATGGTTAGCAGAGGACCATCTTGCTTTAGGTTGCTGATGCCTGTGAGGTGCGGCTGCTGGAGGTTATTGCTGGGCTTTTAGCAGGCTCTTGGTTCTTCTTAGCTTGTTTTGCAAGGGTGAAACGTAATAGGATTAACACTTAAGAACACAAGAATAGCCACACCAACTCGTATCTACCCAAACCTGTATTCTTCCTCAAACAAGGTCCGTGACACACACTTTGGGAAAGAATATTACAAACAAGTTTTACATGGAGGGGTCCTCTTGGTGCCCCGCCACCCTCAGGACGCTGCGGTTTGGAGGCTTCCTGGGTCGCACACTACAAACGCCAGGGTACACCCTGTGTAAAGAAGTCGTGCATACTCATCTTGTGTACTTTAGGAACTGGTTTTACATTGCAATAAAAAGAAGAGATGTTTTGTCATCTGATATGGGACGGATTAAGGTGAAAGGAGAAAATTTCTGTAAGGCTCACCTGGCACTCGGGACAGTGATACATGTCACTCTGTCAGTGCCCTGAGCAATGCCTGTGACTCCACGGACAACCTGTGTCTTTACTCTTTTGACAGCTCATGCCTAGTGTTATTGAGCATGTGATTCCCAAGACGACTGCGTGCCTTGGAAAGCTGGCACGGGAGCAAGTGACTTTTTACTTACTGATTCAAATCCAGCCCTTGTCAGGGGAGACTGAAGGCTCCTACTGCCACCGAGCCAGCAGCTGGTCTCAGCCTGTTCCCAGCGGGCTAGCGACATCGGTACTTGGGGGTGGCTGGCACGCTTGGGGTTTGGGATGCACATGACCAGAGAGGTGTGAGGGACGAGTTGCTTCCCTGCTTGCAGGAAGAGCCTTCTCAGGTCTGGCTGGAGTTGATCGGCCGGGCAGCGAGGAGGTTTCGTTGGGCTCTTTGGGCTACGGTTTCTGCTGCAGATGGACAGAAAAGTTCACTTTCCAGGTTTATTGCATCAACAGCTCTACTGAGCACCTATTTCCCCTTGAAACAATGAATGTTTAGTCTGTGGCTGCTGTTTGACTCTGGTGGTTTCATGTCAGGAGCTGAGAAGGGCTAATGGAGTCTGAGCGAGACTGAAAAGCGATTCAGGCTGTGTGGGGCTGCTAGAGGGCTTGTTCCCTTAGGGTGGCTGTTCAGGCCCTCTGAAAATTGGATGTCTGAAACTGAGCACTGAACATTAGAGATGTCTCAGATTGGTTGAGATTTCTGGCTTTTTGTTTTCCACGTTCTCTGAGCTAGGGCCCTCGACACCTGAATGAAGATACAGAGGAGAGTACAGCAAGGGAACTGCTGTCAGTGATCTTGATGGGGGAAGAAGCCGTTACAGTATAAAACTTGTGGTTTTCATCATTGATCTTCCCATCTTTAAACACAGACTTTTATAAAATCTTATTGCTGCAGAGCTATCATTATAAGCTGCAGCCGAGCGTGCAAGCGCCTGACTTTCCCAGATGTCGCATGTAACAACAGGAGGGTGTCCGCATAAGCAGGAAAAAATGAGATGCTGTGAAGCAAGATGACTTTTCCTTTTCAGCGTTGCATTTACCTTTACACAGACTTTGGGTTAAGAATGCAGTGCTGGCAGGGGGGTCCTGCCTGTCCCACCTTTCCTGGCGTTCTCACAAACACTTGTGTTTATTGCTGCACGAGCACCCTTCCTCTCTGGGGATCTGTCCTGTGGTGTGGTAGCGGTCGCTCTTCACCTCACTCAGTTTTTAAATCACTGTAGCATCTGGGTTAAAAAAAAAAACAAAACTATGAAAGAAATAGATCTTGAAAAAAAAGTCTTAGGAAAAATCCCTGTGAAACGATTATAGACTCTTCTAGAATTAAGGAAGATCAATTATGTCCTCTGTTCTTGCGGATGATTAATAATTCTAAACATTTCCCTGTCATGTTCTCATCTTTCAGTTGTTGTTTCCAGTAAATGGTGTTGACATCTCCATAGATCTGAAAGCAGCAGCATGCTAATAGTGATAGAAGAGGGAATGGCAATAACAACAGATTTAGGAGTTTCATCTTGGGGAATAAATATCTTTGAGAGCATAAGTAATTGAATACTCAGTTTGATCTTCCTTTCAGCTACACCAGCTACATCTAGAACAATTCTGTAGCATCCAGTGAAGCTGCATGCTGTGTTTGAGAGAGGAGGAAAGCACCAGCAAAGCCTGCCCAGAGTGGTTGAGGGCATGCAGGGGATCCCTTCAGGGAGAATTATGCCTTTAAACACTAACTTTAGTTTTACAATATTCAGAAATTGTACAGCTAACTGTTTACAAAGTAGTCTTTTAGGACAGCGTGTGTTTCTTTGCACTTGAGTAATTAAAAAAAAAAAGCTTCAACAAACATTAACATTGAATATCGTTTCTGGGTGAAACTTTGGCTGCACTGAAGTCAGCAGGCACCTTGCCATCACCTTTAGTGCAGCCAGGATTTAATCTTTCAGCTGCGAAGTTTGATCTGCTGATCTATAGCATTAGAAGTCTGGAAAATTTCAGCCCCAAGCATAGTATTTAGGAAAGGGGGCTGAGAACCAAATGAAATTGTAGAAATTAATTCTGTGTCTGTAAACACTTGGTTTCACAAAAGCCTCCAGGAATGTTAAGTGATGGAGTGCCCTATAAACACGACCTAGATAATAGGTTCATCTTTGAAGCCTGTCTTATGAGGAGTCATTTCTGTGGCACTTAGGGGGCTCTTGGGAAGGTCAGTCTGTAAACCCGGGATTACAGCAAGCTTGAGCAAATAGTACACTTGGACCAAAAGTCTCCTCTTTTTGATCTTGTGGGGTAACATGGATGTACAGTGTCAAAAGTTCAGCAAGCTCCTAAAGAACAATCTGTGTAAGACCTTGAAAGTTAATACTAAAGCATCGTGCTTGATCTGCTGGACAACGGTCAGCCAGAAGGACAAAGCAACACAAGAAAATGCAGGCACAGGAGACCAGCTGAGTTTACCTACAGTAATATTGAGTATTGCATCACCCTGTGTTAAGGGCACAGAGGGTTATACACAGCTAGCTGCACCGCGTGACTCATGAACTAATCTCTTCCCATGTTTGATTCTGTTTCTTGTTTCCATACCCCAACATTTGACTACATTTGAAAAGTAATGAAGGAGCTCGCTGGGTGTCCTCCATCCCATGAAGAGGAGCTGGTTATGTGCAGAGTGGCTGCAGACTTTATCCCGCAGTCCTGCTTCCCACCCGCTCTCTTCCAGTGTCTAGCAGCCTCACTGGTGATGAGAGCTGTGCCGTATCAGCCAAAATTTGCTTCTGCTTGGTACATCCTTGTCCTTGGAGCAAATCAAAGGTGCCTTACATATATGCAGCAAACAGCAGTAACTGCTCCTGGAATGCTACAGTCCTAGAGGAAGGTTTCTTGGGGAAACTCACAGCAAGAGCAGAAGCCTTTGTGGAGTTATGATCACTTGTCACAAGAGTTTTGTTTGATGGGGAAAAAAACCCAGCAAAGTCCCAGCTGCCTCTTTATGATAGTCTTCTGTAGCTTTAATTGACTGTCCCTCTAATACCTTGTGAACTTGGGTGAGGAGGGGTTAACTTTTTGGGAAAATACCTGCATTATGTAATGGCTCAGTATTATGACCTGCAAACATGTCCCAGAGACTACTTGCAAACCAGTGTGACATTCCCCTGTCCCCAAGCCAAGGAGCTGCTGACCCTCAATTCAGACTCGGCCCACACCGTGCAGTGCCAGCTTTCTGCTGTTCTGGAGTGGGCCCTCATGGCATCCCTGCAAAATCTCTCCTCTCTCAAACATCAGGAGGGTTTAATGAGATCTAAAGCTCTCCACCTTGTTGAAGTGTTATTCAGGCAGCCCTGAGGCAGGTGATCCTCCTTCTGTCCTGTAGACCACTACTTGAGAGTTTATTTGTGGCAGGACAGCTTTGGAGATGGGCTGGAGACAGCGGTGGTCTTCTGGACCCAGCTGTGCCACAGCTGCTTAGGGCCATGCCTTGGAGAAGGTGCTTGTGGAGGGGCTGGATGTGTTTGGACCCTGCAGTCACAATTTGTTGGATTAGTTTTGACACTCTAAACTGCAGATCTTTGCTAACCTGGTTCCTTTTCACTGAAATGGGTGAGGAAACTCTCACAAGAATATTTCCATCAGAAGCCACAGGAGACCCGTGGGCTCAGTGGAGGTGAGCCCAAGCCCACATGCTTGGGCTGCAGTGCACAGAGGGTACATCCATCACCCAGAAACTCTCTCCGTGTTTGCAAGCTGTGACCCTGTGGAGATCAGCTAAATTCATTCAGGGTGAAAAATGAGTAAAGTAGCATCATAAGCAAACAGGTCTAAGATACTTAGCAGGCATCACGTGGAATATGTGTTGGGGTAACTCAAGGCAGGGGCAAATAGTGCACTTGGAAACAACTCCACGGATAAACCATTTGTTGCTGCCTTCCTAGTACATTACCATCATTTCACATCTTTGTAAGTAAAGGGATGCACAGGATCACATAAAAATAATTATTTTAAGTAAAACTGGGATTTTGCAGTGACTCTAAGTAAGTTGGCTGAAAGTGGCAGAAGATGCTCTGGGGTAGAGGAAGCCGCTGCCTCTGTTGCTGGTGTAACCAGGTGGGATCAGGTAGTCCGACAGGAATTGGGGACCAACAGGGTACCTGTGTGACAACAGTTCATGTTCACCAGGACCTTCCATCCTTAACAGGGCAGAAATGTAAACGCTTTATTTTTGTGTGTGCTTTTGCTTCAAAATAAGAACAGGTAGACAAAGTAGGTAAGGCAAATTGGAATAAGACGGGATACGGTACTAATTTTACATTGACAACACTAAAGTGCCTTTCTTCACTATGTGTTTACCTTGAGCAAAAAGGTATGAACTCGTTATCCTGTGGTAAAACCTCACAGCAAGGAAAATAGGGCTTGACTCTGGGAGTGGAGAACCACGGGGTGGTTTTTACCATACAGATGTTTTTCTCTGCACACTATGTCCTGTAGTAAAGAGTCCCCTTTACTTTCAGTACAAATGAAAGAGTGACCTGCTCTGCTCTGGCTAATGTGTAATTACACCTTCAACACAACCTTCTGCCCCAGCTGTTTGTTTGCCCGTGTTTGTGTGCACAATCTGAAATGCCACCAGGCTCTGCATTCAGCGATGTTTGGAAAAAAACAACAACCCAGTATTTGTGCTAAATTTCAATCATTCAGGGCTTGGCATTGCCAGACTTCTGCCATTAAAGTTAATAGCTGAATTCTTGATGCATCTTTGAGTACTTCAACCATGTTGTTTTTCCCTTTCTATACAGTCATTTTCCAAATATAACAGAGCAAGATCCTACTGGGATTAAAATGTAAATGAGAAGAAGATGCAATAGCAAAGGAATAATTTGTTTTAATTCCCCAGTGAAAACATTCCAGTTATTAGATTTAGATTAATTGTAACCATCTTTTTAGCAACACAAATGTTTTGGTTTGGGCTGCTGATTAAACTCCCGCAACAGGGGAAAAACAGAAGTGATATCACTGCTCAGTTTATTTTATGATCTCCAGGAAATCAGCACAGCCAGCAGCGATGCTTCATGCACCTGGTTGGTTTGATGGCACGGACGCAGGGCTGGAGCCATCCAAGAGGTTTGCTGGCTCTGGAGAGAGTTATTTCATGTCGTATGAATCCTTCTGTCTGCCTGGCCTCCGCGCTATTAATACTGGGGCTGAGCAAAAAGCAAGTTTGACATTTCATAACTTTCTGTTTTGACCTCTCCTTGACCCCCTTGTAAAACATTACTCAGTGGAAAGCAGAGCCACGAGGTTCTGCCAGTGTCCTGGGTGGTTCCCAGCAGCACCAGCACCAATGTCCCTTGGCTCCGCACAGTGTCACCCCGCCACCAAGCGCAGGGACGCGTGGGGCTGGCGGCTCTGCCTGCAGCACAGCACTTCACACAGCTGTGGAGAGGCTGTGTGGAAATTAAAGGTCTCCCTAAAATAGCCATAGGGATGTCAGGGGATGCGGATTGACTGTGCTTGACCCACGTGCCCTATTTGGAGCACGCACGGGTGCTGTGTTGGTGGGGTGCTGCCCGCATCCCTCCCGCTGCTCGGCACCCCAGGAGCTGGCGGGCAGAGTTAGGTTCCCTTTAATTAAAACCTCGAGCATGAAAATATTAGTGGTAAATCCCTGAATGCTGGAGGTCTTGTGGCTAAACACTGAGGAATGTGTTGTATCAACACAGTCACGCTCAGCGGTGAGGAGAGCACGGGGGGGATAAGGGTAATTCTGCACTCGCTGTGGAGGGAACTATTGATCTGTCCCCAGGCTTGCATTTCATGATTGCATCTGGCTGGGGTCCAGAGCCAAGAATTTTGCTGAAGTCAAACCTTTTCCCAAATTCTTCCCTATGAGGGTGGTGAGGCACTGGAACAGGTTGCCCAGAGAAGTTGTGGATGCCCCATCCCTGGAAGCGTTGAAGGCCGGGTTGGATGGGGCTTTAAGCAACCTGATCTAGTTGAAGATGTCCCTGCCCATGGCAGGGGGCTTGGAACTAGGTGATTTTTAAGGTCCCTTCCAACCCAAACCATTCTATGATTCTATAATAATCTATATTAGTATGGACTGATCCCTTGGAAAAAGTTAAGACTGTTATTAGGAACATAAATGTGTGGGCCTATTTTCAGAGGACGAGGATATCTGTCTCCTAAGACAGATGGCACTGAGGAAAGTAATGGTATCACATCCTGGGCCACGGGGGCCAGCCCTTTGGTTTTGCGGACAATTGCTGCTTATAATCTCATTCATAAATTCAGAAGCTCCATTTTAACCGTGGTTATGGATTGGATTTCACTGCTGATGCATTTTATGAGCAAATGGAAAATGACCATGGAATAGTTTTGAGAAATGGGGTATGCCGTAGAAGTGAGAATCACAGACGCTTTAAAGAAGTACAGAATTACCTCTTTAGGTGTCCACTTACCCGATGCTGTTTTGATGCAGCAGAGCTAGGAATGGATTTTTTTCTTTAATGTGGAAGCAATTTCTAAAGTCTTTAATTGACTTTCAAAGACTCCGTGAAGGAAAAACACTGTTGGAGTTATAGAGTTGTAGCTCCTACCTTTGGCTGCAATAAAATGCCTTGCGTAAAAGGCTTCGAACAAAATTCTTTCCAAATACCAAAGTGGTCCACTGAGAATAAATAGAAATGCTTTCCATTCTCAGGGGAGCCCAGGTTGGGGTTTTTTTTTCCCCCTTTTTTTTCCAGGGGAAAAAAAAACACCCACGTTGTCAACACTAGTCACTTTTTTTTTGGTGTCCTTATATTTTGAATATTGTTTAACCAACCTTGGACTTCAATAAGTGAAGGACGTTAGTTCATTTGATTTAAAAATCATGACTTAAAATATCTATGGGAACTGTCACGGAAAGCTTTGCAAAGTTTGGAAAATGGGCTCTTTTGGGGATAGAGGAAGAGTTTCAGATTCTGCCTTGCTCCCGGCTCCTTTCCCCCCCCTTGCCCCTCTTCTTTCAATAGCTCTGGAGTGGAGCGCTGGGAATACAATAGCAGTCACTTATTTACATGGAGGGCTGCGATAGGGAAATGAGTCATTTGAAAAGGTATTTTGCAATTTTAATCAATTTTGTTGCCGCTTGCCAACAAATTAAAAAACCTGCCCTCCAGGAAACGTCTGCTGTCTGTGGATGAGTAAGCGGAGCCCGGCTCTGGGGGGGCTGTGCTCCCAAAGTGGGAGGGGAGCACTCACATAGGCAGCTACTGTGAGATGAGCCCGTCTCCCCAAATTGCTAGGAAGTCATTTTTGACCTCGTGAGCCCAAGATTTCTGCTTGCTGTTTCTGCTTGCCCTCAGGCTGTCGTGCTTTGTTTGTGAGCATCTCTTCAGAGAAGCGACACGAGGGCAAAGACTAATCGATTTCAGACATCTTTAGAAATAATTTGTTCCCCCCCCCAATGTCTCCTGCTGCAATTGGTTTCCTGCTTCAGTTTTGAGTTTGCCACCAGTTTGTGTGAACATTTACCCAGAAGGTGTCATGACAGGGTTTGCTGCAGAGGAAATTCTTCAACGTTACACCAAATCTAGCATTTCTCCAGAAGGAAACTGTCCCATCTTCCAGCCAAGGTCATGGCTGGAGTTGTAGCTGCTTCTTCATCGCTCTGCTCCCAGGGATTTCCATCTGCCCTCCCCACACTCCGCACTGATGCTAAGGATGTGCCCAAGTTCAAGCTCAGGTGTGTTTGTTTAGATTTGGGCCAATTTTTTATTTTTGGCAAAACACCGAAACCGGCTGCTGAAACAAACTTAATTCCCATTTATTAGAAAAACTCCACTAATCCAAACCCTCATCCCTCTGTAGCAAAAGAGAAGACAACAGCCCTGTCCCCTTGGCCATCCCCTTGTTCAGCTGCAGACAGGGTTTTCATACTGGAGAGACTTTAACTGTCTCCTGCGATGGCAGACTGCCCGCCACTGCACCCTGCGCCTTCGTGCATGCAGGACTGCACATTGTACAAGCGATGCAGTAAAAGCAGGTATCTTTATGGCCCATAAAGTGGGTCTGGGCTGTACCAAAACAAAACTCTCCAGGTCATCACGCTGTGACCCTGCACCTGAGAGTAAAGGTCTTCTGGTCGTTTTAAGTTTACTCAGTTTTATAGAAAGAAAGGAATAGTAGTAATAAAACATCTTACAGACGTGTTGTAAGGAGATCTTTAAAGTTCTAGATTAACTGTGCCAGGAAAATTACTGAGCAAGGCACTGATTCCCCCCCCCCATTATTGCTTAATTGCGTATGTAGAAAAATGTGATTTACAGTGACACGGGATGTGTTTTGGGAGTGTTGGAGAGATGGCGGAAATAGGGAGGCAGGGAGCTCCTTCTCGTTTCATTAGAGATCGACATGTTTGTACCCGAACCAAAAGTGGTACTGCTGTTAAAATCTAATTCAAAATTAGAGAAGAAACACCAGCCTGGAGCAGCAAGCTTTGTCTCCCCATGTCCTTGGGGAGGGAAGAGCTGTGTACCGGCCCAGCAGGGTGTGAGACGGGAGAGTAGCAAAGCCTTACAGAGCCCCTCGCAAGCACAGGGATTCGCTCTTTCCCGGACAATCTGGGAAGGGCTCCCGGCACCCCCATGCAGAGGGTGCGGGCAGGCAGGGACCTCCTGCCTTAGGTGGAACGGGAGGGGGAAGCCCGCTGCGCCCTGTGACAATGCCACGTTGTCGGCGTTCAGCTCAAGAAGAAGAGGAGGAAAGAAAAATGTGAACAGCAGCAGTGTTTAAATGCAGATTTTAAAACCAGCTGATTTCCACACACCTAACTAGCGTGGCTTGTTTTTTGAGTGTTAGGTTGTCTTTTTTGAAAACAGACTAAATACAGCTTTATAGGGGATTGGGGAAGAGTTGGTCTGAGCCTTAAAATACAGAGAAGCTAAGGGGGAATGGAAGCTCTGCTTAGGGGAACTGGGAAGAAAGGGTCATATTTGCAGTGCAGGTAGTGTAACCGATTTGCAGGCAAAATGTCTTTTGCCAAAATGATTCGTAAAATCTGCCCAAATCATACCCCAATCTTCATGGTTACGCATGGAGGGAAGAAGGTCTCCCTCTCCCAGAAGGCTGGTGGCAGAGTGGGAGACAAGCAGGGCGCTGACACTCACCTGCCATCTCCATATGAATTTCCCCCAAACTGGGGCCGGGAGGGCACGCAGCTGAATTCCTCCGAGACCCGCGGGGCTGTTACTGAAGCCAGGGGGAGGCAAGGTTGAGCCAGATGCACGTCTGGTAGCAAAACTGCAACTTTCCAGCAAAAGCAAACTCTGCTAACGTTTCCCCAAAGGGACTTCAACGTAAAAACTAGAATATACAGCGAATTGGCGAACATAAACGGGGGGCGGACAACTGCACAAGTCTGCAGTGATGTAGTGGTACGGGGACAGGAGAGCAGCCCGCAACTTTGTAAGGGGGAGGAAAGAGCTGGGATGCTGGTGAAAACACAGCGGGGGGGGGAAGATAATTTCCATTTAAATAACTGAGGATGGTTTAATTAACGCCCGCG